>NC_056514.1:20978289-20980050 GCF_014905685.2 Nematolebias whitei | reverse complement strand
CTATCTATCTATCTATCTATCTATCTATCTATCTATCTATCTATCTGCTCATAATGTATATATTAAAACTTGTAGCTCCTATGTATCTTGCACATATACATACGTACATGTACATACATATTGAGATAATTCTCTGTCTGTCCTGTGTTTTTTCTGCACCTCCTAGTGTTTCTTATGTTCTTCATGTTCTGCTCCAGTACACAGCCGATCGGTGTGTACTAATCCTAATTACTGCAGGTGTTTCCCACTCGTCTCATTAGTGTTAGTATTTATTCTGTGCTTTCACTCCCCTGGTATCCGGGCGTTAGTTAACTTTCCAACCCTTCCACGGTGTCTTGGTTTGGCTTTTCTCGTCAGGTCTGCTCCCTTTTTGTGAAAGTAAGCTTTGTTGCCCCGTCAGCATTTTTTGTTTGTAAAATAAAGTATTACTTATTTTACCTGGAGCCTCCTGCCTCTGTCTGCACTTGTGTTCAACACCATGCAGCCAGATCATGTGACATACATGCATACATATTATTCTGTTACTGTTAGTAACCCTTTCATTTTCACACAGTCAAAATTCCAGGATAAAATGAGACGGATATAGAAATACTTGTGCAAATAGTACAGTTGTTGTTTTTTTGGTATTAAAAAGTAATAGTGGGCATGCACAACATAATCTGTCAAGGCATCATTTCTTAAAAACCCCAACACATCAAAAGTTCGGCTATTAAAAATCTCCACTTAAGAAATACAGTATCATTTTTTTTCTGACCATTTATACGAGATGCAAATGCTGCAAAAGTTCTATTTTAAAAACAGTCCAGAGCCTAAGATCAATTATTGTAAATGATTAATTTTCAAGTTAAGATTTGTGTCACTGTTGATGACTCATCTTATTTTGTTTTTCCTCCCTCCTCAGGATGTGTTACTGGTTTGCTTTTCACTCGACTGCCAAGATTCCTTTAAGAATGTTTACAATAAGGTGTGATTAGTCATTTACTACCCCCCACCCGCACACACACAAATATACACACATTGCTCCAGTACTTCAAAACACATTGTATATTCTCCTCCTGCAGTGGTATGAAGAAGCACAACGCCACTGCAAAGAGGTGCCGATAATCCTCGTGGGCACCAAGCTGGATCTGAGAGACAATAAGGACACGATCAAAGAACTCAAGAAGAACAAACTCTCTCTCATCACCTATCCTCAGGGTTTGGCCATGGCTAGAAAAATTGGTTAGTCGTTTATGTGCATAACGCACGTGCTTTTTTTTTTGTTCTTTTATGAATTGAGTGGTGCTGTTTCTCTATTTGTGTACAAAAGTGTCACAAATCATTCCACACTGGCACAACGCATGGAAAGTCCTTTAGTTGGCAACGTTTGATCGTCCTTATTTCTCATCTCAAAGTCATCACATTAAAAAGACTGAACATGTTAATAGTGTGACAAAACCCAATTAAAAAATATATTTATGTGAGAAGAATAGTGTGTGGTGTAGGACCCAAAAATAGGAAAGGTTTGTTTGTTGTTTTTATATAACAGATTTAAAACCAAGTCAAATAAAGATTATTTACTAAGACAACAATAAAACATAAGTTAACTATCCTAGTGTAATGCATGGTGCTTTAAATGTGGTTGATGGTTTAGACATCATGTATGCAGTAGTCCCTCGTTTCTTGTGGGGGTTACTGGTACGTTCCAGGAACCCCCCCCCCCCCCCCCTCCCCTAATAAGTGAAAATCTGCAAAGTATCAACGTTATATTTATTTTAGTAT
>NC_056514.1:20971151-20978189 GCF_014905685.2 Nematolebias whitei | reverse complement strand
TATATATATATATATATATATATAATGGCTTTAGAAACTTCCCACACACTTGCAATGTTCTAAATTCTTAAACCTACGTCATATTAACAACATACGTACAGTTCTGTATATGTAGCTACTAACTTTTACTCACCAGCTCTGCAGAACAGGAGCGACTCTCGGTTCCGCTTGGCTCTGATCCGACTCGGTTCTGTTTCTGCAGATGTACCCTGCAGCGATGAAGACCACAATCAATGTTTTAAACTCTTAAACCTACTAATTGTAACAACACACGTGTAGCTATTAAATTTTACTTACCAGTTCTGCAGAACAGCAGCGGCTTGGTTCCGCTTCGACTTGGTACCGTTTCGGCGGATCTACCCTGCTGTTCTGGTTGGGTCTCTGGCTCGGTATTGTGGTGGTGGGCTCCAGAGAGACCACCAGACCAAAAGCGCACGTCCCTGCTCAGAGGTCCTCGTGGGCCAGCTAACAGTTCTAGAATTAGCAGATGTGTCTGAAGGTCCAGTTCTGCTCTGGTTCTGGTCCGTTCTGTGCAGCACTAGAGCACTGAAATGCATTTTGGAGGGAGGCGGACTTTCGGATGGCCAGCACGGGACCAGATTGGGTCAAAATCTGGATGAAAAAAGTTTCAGTGGGCTCCAGAGAGACACCGGACCTACGGCGGCGTGTCCTGGCTTGAAATCCTTGTGAGCCGACTACGAGCTCTCAGGTTCATCGCTGAGACTGGGGGTCCGGTTCTGTGCACCCAATCAGCACAAGAGACGGGTTATTTTTCTTGTGACTCTGACGTTTGTAAAGTTTATTTTCTTAAAGAAACTTCAAGTGACTTGATTAAAATCTTACGTTTGAAAATCTGGTTCAGCAGTCAGGACTTCACTTTGAAAAAATGCTGTTTGGCAGAAATCAGCAGCCGGAGGCACTACAATATTGGCTTCTGGGAAATGAAGTCATTTTGAGTGGCAATTACAGTGTAGGCCTATTGGAAAAAAAACTACAAAATGGTGGCGCCTGTCTGAATTTACATTTTTTTTATTTTACTTTTATCAACCACATGAGTACAGTAACATTACTGTAAAGGTAAATGGACTGTACTTATATAGCGTCTTTCTATCTGATCAAGATATTCAAAGCTCTTTACACTACAATCTGTGTCCTCATTTACCCGTTCATACAGAACTCTACTAGATCTCTACAAAGCTAATTGAACAAATCATTCTAAAGAGACTAATCAGTGCTTTGAGATCACATTCATACACTGATGGGACACATCGGAGAGAGCGAGGGGTTCAGTGTCTTGCCCAGGGACACTTCGGCATGTGACTGCTGGTGGATTTGAACCTCCAACTATTGCATTGGAGGACGACTGCTCTAACCACTCAGCCACAGCCACCCAATAATATTACTATACAGTTGACAATCATGTGTCGTGTACTGTACTGCACTGTACAAATTTTTTTTGTACAATTTTACTGTATGTTGACAAACCACGAGAGTGAATCCGTGAAAGTCGAACCGCGAAGTAGCGTGGGACTACTGTAATCTCACTCATCCCCTTAACTGTCTGAGTTTTGGTATTAATAAGGTCAGAAGTTAAATACACTTTGATTTTATCTGCTGATGCCTTTTCAAAAATCTGTGAGACTCTTCTTTAGTTGTCTGTAGTGTATTAATAGTTTATATATTCTGGAAAAACTTGCACACCACATATAGTTTTGAAAGAGGAAAATCCCTTTTTATGCTCTTATATAATGTTATATTAAAGTATCTAGTTAAAAGTATTTATGTATTTTTGTTAACCAGGTGCAGTGAAATACCTGGAGTGCTCAGCGATGACTCAACGTGGCCTTAAGGCGGTGTTTGATGAGGTCATCAGAGCAGGACTCTCCTCTGAACACACTAAGGAATTAAAGGAAAAAAACTGCAACATTTTCTGATGGAGATCAAGAGCGACTATAAAACCAGGCTGGAGGACGCCGTGCACTGACAGACACATCAGAAATATAAAGTACATCACACCTCCTGCAGCAAAGTTCTTTTTGCATTTAGTCTAGGGAAAAAGTGCAACACTGCTGTGAATCACAAGGTGAAATTAATTCCTTGAATGCAATTCACCTGGTAAGATTTGACATAAACACGTCTGTTTTCTGTTAATCAAACACTAAAATGATCAAGAATCAGTTTAAACATTTTGTTCAGATATGTATGTTACTGGGGAACAGTGAAGGTTTGGATGACGGTGAATCTGGTCTGCCGACTTTTATCTCCACTCCAAAAAGAACATCAACAAACCAGTTTCTCCTCTTTCCCAGCGCATTTCATTTCATCAGGGTGTTGCTTCAGGTGAGGAAAAGAACAAACTTCAAGAACATCAAGAAATCTTTCAGTGTTTTCTTTACTCAGACGGCCAACACAAGACGACTGGTTTACTTTAGCTAGTCTGAGGCCGAGCCGTCCAATGCAGAACATTAAGTGTGTGGTGGTGGGCGACAAGTAAGTTAGCTAACATTTTATTCTTTTTATTAACTTTTACAATCTAATAGTCTGACACATATTTTAATAAGTTAAAATGACTCAGTTTAGAGTTGACCCATGCAACAGGTGGATAACAAGATTATTTTTAATGTTCTGTGCATTTCTAATTAATAAGTTTTACGACTAAACGTCTGTACATTGTTAAAATTAGCTGAACTGTTTGATCAGCCTCATACACTCCAACCAACTTGTATTGTTTAATAAAGTCATTTATTTGATTGCTATGAGTTGTAATAAACTTGTATGACAACAGTGGACTTTAATAAATCTCTTCACATAATGCAAAGTCAATCAACTGAATCAAATCAGGTCCAGTAGTTACATAAAAGCAGGTATTAAAGAGAAAAATGTTAGTTTCTTTTTGGAGCAATACATTGTCCAAAGCCTTTATACTTCTACTCATGGCTTGTTTTAGTCATTAATTTAACTGTACTGTGTAAGGATTTAAACCTTTTGATAATCGATCAATAAACTGAAAAAGAAGAGAGAAATAGTGATTTTTTTTTTTGTCTATAGCAACTAACACCACGTGGCTTATGTTTCTTAAGCAAACTGGTTTCAGTGTGAGGTTATAAAGCTGGTGGGACAGGTTTTCACTCACTAGAAACTGAGTCATATTATTAGATAACTATAATCCATTTTTTTAAAACTGTTTACAGTACATGTACAAACATATTTATACTAATAGCTCTGTCACAACCATAAATATAATCTGACAACTAACTGGAATATGAAAAAAACACAGGGTTTTCTTTTGATTTGCAAATTATGTATCTTAGCAGATATGATTCCACCTCCATTCATTACAATAAGTTCAACGAGTAAATCTTAACGTTGATGAAAACTGCACTCGTTGACAGATTACATGATGATTCCCAAAGCACCTTTTTTTTTACATACTCCCATAAGACTGTTTTTGATCTCTGGTTGCAAAGGAAGACTCAAACACTGTGCATTTAGTCAAAACTAAAATACTACACAAGCTAAAACAGTTTTCATTTTTCAAGCTAGACATAAAACATAGTTTTTTAAAATAGGCTCACTGTGGGCATGATTGTTAAATAGATTTCAGCTTAATTGATTAACTGAACTGTTTTTTTTCCCAGGGTGAGATGATTATACAGTTCAATGGTTTGTAGTAGTAGTTTCTCTTCGCCAGCACAGAAAGGATTTGTTTGACCAATATTAATCTGTCACTCTCAGATGAGAGGGTCTGGATGTTCAGGAACAACCCAAAGACCACCAAGACATGCGCCTGCTATGAAATAGTTTCTCTGTCTACAGGGGAGATAAGAAAAAAGACCCAGCTCTAAAAAAAAAAAGACACTGTCAAGCCCCAAAAACTTACAGCTGCCCACATGAACTTGCCAAACGCTTTATGGAGGAACGTTTAATGGACAGATACAAATATTTCTTATTTGTCCTCAGTGTTCAAAGGTTTTCAAACCTGAGAATGTTGTACCAGCTGTCAAGCATGGCTGAAGTAGCATCATGATGTGTTGCACAAAGTTGATGAAATAACAAAGGAGGACTACATTCAAATTCTTCTACTTCAAATCAACAACTAGGTGGTTGAAACTTGGACCCTGCAGGGTGTTCCATGAGGACAAGGATCCCAAACACACAGCAGAACTGGTGGATAGAATAGACTAACATTTAGCTTCTGGAACAGTTTTCACAAAGCCCCATTCTCAGCCCAATTATAACTATGAATATAAGCCAGGTCCATGTCAGGAAACCAACTAATTTAAATGAATTCTACCAATTCTACAATAAGGAGTGGACAAATATTCAGTCAGATCTGAGCGAGAAGCTTGTTGGTGGCTATTTAAAGTGAATGATTGAAGTGCAACTTGCTAAGGAACAATACACCTTAATAAAAATTTGTGAAAGTGTATGCAGAAGTTTAACTCTATACAAATGAAAAATAAATAAGTAAATTCAAAGACGTTAGCAAGCTCTGGCCTTGGCAAGCTAAAATACATTTTAGAGCCCTCAGCACCACTTAATGAAAGATTTAAATTATCACCCATTTTTTGCTTTTAAAAATCTTTATACATGTGACATGTGACGCAAAACCATTTAAAATCCATGCACATACTTAGTGCTCTGACCACAACTGCATCTAAAATGTTCGATAGTTGTACTAGTTAAGATATTTCTCTCCTCGCTAAGTTGATTAAAAGGTTAGACTATCCATTTAAATTAATAAATATAGCTCAATGAGTTAACTTATAAGATCCAAATAGTTCACTCGATCACTAGCTGGGCTCTTTTGGCCGTACAAGTTGACACTACATAACAAGTTGTTTTTTGCAGTTGGACTAAAGAGTTTGTCTCGCTTTACTGGTGTACTTGGGAACTTGTTTTGCTTCAATTCAAAGTTTACCTATTTAAATGTTATCAATGTTTCATTCAAAACATCTGATGGGTGAAGTAGTGATACAAACATGACACTAGTTAACTATGGGAGGACTTAGTCTTTATAGTTTATGTTCTGTAGTAGTGCATGTCTTATGGCTATGTGTATCAAGCAAGACTGGTCACACTGACTAAAACAACAGTGGGGTTTACAAAGACTTATGAAGCAGTGCCATCAAAGCACTTTTTTGAGTAGTCAGACAATGAGATGAAGTGCATGTCAAACTAATGCCTACTGTTCTCAGTATCCCCTCATTTATCTCTCAGGGCTGTGGGTAAAACATGTCTGCTTATGAACTACACCACCGATACCATCCCTGCAGAATACGTCCCCACAGTGTAAGCCTCACACAACACTGTTGCAAATACTGTATCTGAAAGGTCTACTGTATTTTGTGGAAGATATAATGACTTGAGAGAGTTGTTGTCACAACTATCAATTTTCTGCAGATTATTTCCCCCTCCTGTGGTGGAGCAATAATTATATGACTCAACTTGAAATGACTTTCAACACGTTCAAGCATATGGGGAATCTATGAGTGCAGATTTTGTCTATCAAAAAATGTACAAATGTTATAAAATATTTATGTCCTTACAAACATTATAAACAAACCAATAATTATATATATGTCTTCGTTTACTGTAATTTCCCATCTTTCAATGCCACATGCAGTGACTTGTCAATGGACTGTAGTAACAACTGGGGTGGCCAATCAGGTTCCAGGGGTGGCATGTGCCACCCCAGCTACCTCTTTGGCTCCGCTTATGTGCCCTTCTAACTTTATTTGGACAGTCATTGCAATTTGTGCAAAAGAAGCATTAAATGACACGTGAAACACCCATTTTTAATCTATAAGTCCACAAACCATTAAGTAGAAGGCTTGAGTTAACGAATAAAGTTTAGAACAAATCATCAGACAGGAAGACCCCAGCTAGGAGTCAAATCCTGCTTCTTCTTTCTGCAAGGCAACAAAGCCAACGTGGCCGCCATGCAGCCTTGTTGAATTTGTTCTGTTCCTCGTTAGTTCGAGCTCCACTGTGTAGAACTGTTGGGGAGTTTAGGTAAAGAAGGCAATCTAAAAATGTGACAAAACAATAACTGTATTTGACTAGAACTTAGTATTTTATTGTATGTACACAGCAGTAAACCGCCAGATCAAAATAAAAGTGTTTTGAAAGCCAAATCTATCCTCTCCTAACTGCAGCTTCGAAATCTACTATGCAAATTTGATGGTAGATGGGAAACCAGTGAGCCTGGGTCTGTGGGACACAGCAGGACAGGAGGACTATGACAAGCTCAGACCCCTGGCCTACCCAGATGCGGTATGTTTATACAGAGTAAATGTGTGCGCACATCGGTTCAGACATCATCTCTGTTCACAGTCCGGCACAGTGCAGTGTCACTGAGCATTGTTAACAGCTGTCTTGACTTTGCACTGACCTGCAGAAGAAAAGGTGATCCATGTCTGATTCATTTCCTTTTCTTTTGTTGCAATTTGTGCGTGAACATATGCATTCTTTCTGTCTGTTAACCACAGTACAAAGTTTATTAAATCTCTCAGAAAGCATTCAGTGGATGCATTAGCTTCAGAAGCGTTTGTAATGTGTGTGTGTGTGTGTGTGGGGGGGGGGGTTTCAGGGAAAATTTTGAATAAAGTACATGCCATTTCGTGCGTTCTGGTGTATTGTAACGGGTTGCTAAACATCTAATTTTACCTACATAAGTAAACACTTGATTCAATAACTACAAACCGGATTCCAAAAAAGTTGGGACACTAAACAAATTGTGAATAAAAACTGAATGCAATGATGTGGAGGTGCCAACATCTAATATTTTATTCAGAACAGAACACAAATCACAGATCAAAAGTTTAAACTGAGAGAATGTATCATTTTAAGGGAAAAATCTGTTGTTTCCAAATTTCATGGCGTCAACAAATCCCAAAAAAGTTGGGACAAGTCCATTTTTACCACTGTGTGGCATCCCCCCTTCTTCTTACAACACTCAACAGACGTCTGGGGACAGAGGAGACCAGTTTCTCAAGTTTAGAAATAGGAATGCTCTCCCATTCATGTCTAATACAG
>NC_056514.1:20960845-20971051 GCF_014905685.2 Nematolebias whitei | reverse complement strand
TCTCAAGTTTAGAAATAGGAATGCTCTCCCATTCATGTCTAATACAGAGCTCTAACTGTTCAATCGTCTTGGGCCTTCTTTGTCGCGCCTTCCTCTTTATGATGCTCCAAATGTTCTCTATAGGTGAAAGATCTGGACTGCAGGCTGGCCATTTCAGTACCCGGATCCTTCTCCTACGTAGCCATGGTGTTGTGATTGCTGCAGAATGTGGTCTGGCATTATTGTGTTGAAAAATACAGGGTCTTCCCTGAAAGAGATGACGTCTAGATGGGAGCATATGTTGTTCTAGAACCTGAACATAGTTCTCTGCATTATGGTGCCTTTCCAGACATGCAAGCTGCCCATGCCACAAGCACTCATGCAACCCCATACCAGATTCTCTGAATCTTTTGATGATGTTATGCACGGTTGATGATGATAACTTAAAAGTCTTTGCTATTTTACGCTGGGTAACACCATTCTGGCATTGCTGCACTATCTTTCTGAGCAACAATGGTGGAATTGGTGATCCTCTTACCGTCTTGGCTTCTGAGAGACACTGACACTCTGAGAAGCTCTTTTTATACCCAATCATGTTGTCATTTGACCTAGTTAGGGTTAATTGGTCTTCCAGCTGTTCGTTATATGCTCAATTTCCTTTTTCCAGCCATTTATTGCTACTTGTCTCAACTTTTTTGGGATTTGTTGACACTGTGAAATTTTGAATCAACATATTTTTCCTTTAAAATGTTAAATTTACTCAGATTACACTTTTGATCTGTCATCTATGTTATATTAAGAATAAAACATTGACATTTGCCATCTCCACATCATTGCATTCAGTTTTTATTCACAATTTGATTAGTGTCCCAACTTTTTTGGAATCCGGTTTGTATTTTAGAGAGCACGGCACAAGAAGAAGTAGCCTGACCAATAGCTCTCCTTGTGTGAATAGAGCACACTCTGCTTCTCTCATGCATCCCCCCCCCACCCCCATGTTGAAATTATATGCAGCTTCATCACTGAGCAGCACTGTTTCACCATGGAAATAATTAATCCGTTATCTTGCAGGGTTTTCTCAATCAGCCAATGCTGGAAGTCAAGTCTAATGTGTCGTATATCATTTTAACCAATGACGTAAATATGTCAATGATTTTAATGGAAATACGAATGGCGTAAATTAGCAATATGAAGATCAGTGGCAATAGAGCACGTACTTTTCTAAGTAAATTAAGACAGTTCTTATTCATAAACAATGGCCATCTGTGCAACCCGAAAGTATTCCTTTTAGCGCTGACACTACGGATCAGGCTTCGGTAACAGATCGGGCAGTGACCCTGCCAAAACTAATGTAGCACTAAGCTAGTGGCACGCAATACAGACACGTTAGCAAAGATACAACAGCTCTCCTCTTCTTTCACACATCCTGACCCCGTCAACAACTGCCAGTGCCAGCACTAAGCTAGTGCGCAAAACAGAGGTCCCCCGAGGGGAAACACTGCCTGCGGTGTGGAGTTGTTGTAGGTAACCAGGAAAACCTAGAATGGATTTTTAGTGGTTTGAGTATTCTCCTATTAATAAAGTAGAATAGATTTGTTCACAAAGAAATAGCAATGTCACTGAAACTAATAGGAACTATTTCATGACAAATGTGTGTGTGTGTGTGATCTGAATAAATATTTAAAAAATGTGTAGGGGAGATTTCCCCATCACATATAATTGTTGCGATGCCTATGAGTGGGTGTACATCTACAACTGGTTAACTTCTGTATTCATCACAATCAAAGATGGCCACCACTGCTCAGCAAACTTAGCAAATACAAAATTGGCTGTAACTCAGTCAATTTGACAAATATTGAGCTCAAATCTAGTGTGGTCATAGCTGAGAGTCAACCCCCAGGGCACAGTTTGCTTACCGAGAGATCTTTGCTTAAAATATTGGCAAAAGCTTTTAGAGTCCATCCTGTTTGTCTGTTTGCAAAATATGTAATGAAATCAATGGATACATTTTAAATAAACTTTCCGGAAGGTATCAGATCCATTACTCTTTTGAGAAATTATGGTCTTTTTTTTTTTTTTTTTAATGAATATTAGACTCTTAAATCTTTTTTTGTCACATCTTTGTTTTTGTTTTTTTCCTCTCAGGATGTGTTCCTGATTTGTTTTTCCCTCATCGTTCCATCTTCCTTTGAAAATGTTCTTGCCAAGGTAAAGTACAGCCGATGTTCAGATCAGCCCAGGTTGATCATTCTGTAGAATAATAACAAAACTAGGAAAACAATAAGTGCCATTTTGACACAGCTGAAACTCAAATAAGAAACCAAATATTCTGATCCAGAAATTATGTGTTTAAAATACAGTCATTTGAATGTAGCCAATTTGCAACACATTGCACTATATACAATGCTTTCATGTTTCTGTTTATGCAAATCAAATTATCGAAGTAGCCAGACCAAATCTTTAAAAATGCTGTTCATGTACAATCAGTACTACAAGTCCCAATCTGTGCTCCTTCTGCAGTGGCATATTGAAGTGCGACATCATTGCCCCAAGGCACCTATAATCCTTGTGGGCACCATGCTGGACCTGAGAGATGATGAGGACACAGTGAAAAAGCTAAAAGAGAAGAAAATCTCACCAATCACCTGTGACCAAGGCTTGTTCATGGCTAAAGAAATAGGTCAGCTGTAGATCCACAGATAAACATATTTTTACATTCTGGATTGGGAGTGAGGTTCTGTGTCAAGTGGAAAAGTTCAAGTATTTTGGGGTTTTGTTCATGCATGAGGGAAGAATGGAGTGTGAGATTGATATACGGGTTGGTGTGTCTTCTGCAGTATTGTGGACTCTGTGCTGGTCCATTGTGGTGAAGAGGGTGCTGACCTGTAAGACAAAGTTTACTGGTTGGTTTACGTTCCTAACCTCATCTATGGCAATAAAACTTGGATTGTTATTGAAAGATTGAGATTGGTGATACAGGCGGTTGAAAGGAGTTTCCTCTGCAGGGTAGCTGGACTCTCCTTTAGCGGTATTGAGAAGTCAATTTATCCAGAAGAGACACATAGTAGAGCCACCACTCCTCCACAAGGAGAAGAGCCAGTATGGGTGCACCCTGGACACCTCCTTAGGGACAGAGACCCATGACACTTTGGAGACACTGTCTCTTGGCTGGCCTTGGAATCCTTCCAGAAGAGCTAGAAGAGGTGACTATGGAAAGAGATGTCTAGACTTCCCTGCTAAAGCTGCTGCTCTCACAACCTGGCTCAAACATAAGGAAATATTGTTTAAAATTGTTTAATGGATGGATGGATGAATGTTTTTTTATATTTTGTCTTTCATAATATAGTATTTTCTTGATCAGAGTTGTGTTGTTCTGCTGTATTTCGAACAAAACAATCTGATTGTAACTTTTACTAAAATAGCAGCTACATTAAGTTAACTTTGAGAAGCAAATATATTTTGATGCCGTTAGAAAAAATATTCCAGGCATGATCATTACACAGGCGGCACAGTGGTTCAAATCCCGGCCTGGGGCCTTTCTGGGTAGAGTTTGTATGTTCTCTCCATGCAGCATGGGTTTTCTCCGGGTACTCTGGTTTCCTCTCACAGACCAAAAACATGCATGTTAGGCTGATTGGTAACTCTAAATTGTCCCTAGGTGTGAGTGAGAGAGGGAATGGTTGTTTGTCTCGTTTGTCTCTATGTGTCTCTGTGATGGACTGGAGACCTGTCCAGGGTGTCCCCCTCCTCTTGCACAGTGATTACTGGATATGGGCACCAGTGAACCCCGCAACCCCAAAAAAGAAGTGGGTAAAGACAATGGATGGATCAGATGAATGGATGATCGTTACATATCCCCCCTCTTATGAGTCGCAACAAATATCGTCCAAAGACATGTTTGGTAATGGGATGCTCTTATCATCAGTAGTTACAGTTGTGTCACTTTTCTTTGAAATGTTATCCCTCAAACAACAGCAATGACAAAAAACAAAACTACGTTTATGATCACTACACCGTTAAATGTGTTCTGGCTCTTCATCAACCAGAACTAAAGGAGCTGTTTTAATCTGAATTTAAGCATCCTTAAAATCCAGGGAGGAAAATGAAGTTTATAAAACATCAGCTACCACTTTCATTTAATAATATTAAATGCTGATGATTTACAATTTTGAGTCAAGAGTTAGTTGGGTATTGGAAGCCTATACTTATTGTGTGACTCAGTGTGAGTGTGACAAATCTTTTTTTGCTAATTATATTTTGGAAAACAGGTGCAGTGAAATATGTAGAGTGCTCAGCTTTGACAGAGCACGGCCACAAGACGGTGTTTGATGAAGTCATCAGGACCGTCCGGAACCCACATCCGATTAAAGCTGTGAGTAAGCTGAAACACGTCGGACTGAAAAAGTGATCCACAGCAATTACAAAACCTGGTTACAGTCAGAACTCAACCCCTTTGATTTGTAAAGAATAATAAAGAAAGGATGTAACATTTCCTTTTCATCCTGTATATTTGCTTAAAGAGAGATATTTGAAAATAATTTACATATTTTATGTTACATGACACACACTTAACATTTTTAATTGTATCAGTGCATATTTTGAACATGTTTTGATCTAAATTTTAAATTGGCGTAAACATAAATACACATCCTTGTTTGTGAAAAAACCTTTTTCAAACCATGCATCACTTTTTATACTTCACAACTTATGGCCTTTCAGTTTTAGTTACAATTTGTGGTTGTTTCAAGACAAAATGTAGAATAATTCATGACGTACGAATACTTTTTAAAGCACATTATTATATGTTTTTGTTCTTTTAGGGGTTTTCATTGAAGCAACCACATATGGCCACCGCTCAAAGTACTGGTACTCTGCCAAATTCCCATACCAGAACCTCTGTCGACAAGACAAATCAAAGGTTAGCCTATTTAGCTTTAAATTCTGATCATTAATGCAAAGATGATTAATTTTATCCGTCAGCTTGTTTGTCTGTCTATTATCAAGATTATGTGTTATTTTTGTCCCAGGACCAGTGGAAAAGATGAAGATGCTGCAGGTCTTGGAGAGGTCACTGAGAAAATTCACGAGCTTCTGCTGGTTTCACAGAACTTACCAGATGTCACTGCTGCGATCAGAGAGCTCACTGATCTGGCTGCCGCTCAGAAAGTCATCCTGTCTCCCCCCCAGCTCCAGACCATTAAGCAGGGGCTCAGCTGTTTTGTTTGTAAGAGTAAGTATGCAAAAGTATAGGAATTAGATCACTTGTAATTGGCGTGTGTCGGATTTTGAGTCACTTTACATTCTCTGAGAAATTTATGACATCAGCAGTTGTAAACTTTTGCTAACTGCCAATGGCGCTATAATTCATTACATTATTTTAAAGCAATACATTGGAGATACATACACACTATAATTCCAAAGTCTCGGTAATACTGTTGGTGCAGATGAAGATTAATAAATAACTTTTGTCTCCTTTCTTTGGCTTGTTTTTAGTGTTCATCAAGGAACCGATGTTCTCGCTGTGTTGCCAGAGCATTACTGGCTGCAAAACATGCATGGAACAATGGTACAAGACTTCTATGCACTGTGCAAAATGCAGAAGGAACAATGCAGGAAACAAAATGTTTGAAGTTCATGGTCTGGGAGAGGTGCTTTCTGTCCTAAGATCCCTTGTTAATGAGTGACATTTTGCATTTCAGTACTCAGACATCTTGAAAATATGCAGAGCAATGGAACTGCAGCTACATTTTTGGTTAAACAATTCTACCACTTAAATTATTATTTTTTTTTAAATTGCAGGTTGTTTAAAAAAGATTTACATCTATAAACAGTCTGCCAGTGTTTGAAGTGGGCCGGTACTTTCAGGTACTCAGAACCGGCACTTTGAAATGTTAATCCTTTGTGTACTGTCACATTTTACAGCATGAACTACATTTTAATATTGATTTAAATATTGATTGTATTAGTAAGGCATTCACTGGCAAACATAAAAAAATGTGCTCATCATTCTACCGCCTGGTACCATGTTTTATGTTTTTTATTTATTTTTGTCTTACACCATGTGTGAGGAAAAATGTCCCAGTTGTCCCACTATGTCCCACTATTATGAACCATAAGAAGAAAGTCCCTTGACTTTACTTTTTATATGCTTTCACTTACAAGCTGTAGAGTAAATAAGTGTGTGTGTGTGTGCGCACGTGCGTGCGTGCATGTGTGTGTGTGTGTTAGGGTAAGGGCTTGTGTCGTTCAGTCATCCCCACTCCACTGTCCGGACCCTGTTACATTACAAAAAATATTCACTTTGAAACTCAAAGCTCAACGCTCGGTTATGTCAGATGTCTGACTCATCCCTAAGAACCCAAGCAAACACTCACGTGAACAGGCTCAGTGCCAAATCAGAGGACATCCCATCTTAGACCAAACCTATCTGGTCTGACAAGACAATGGACCAAATGTAAACCAGCCAGAACTCTGAATGGAGTTGGGAGTACATCACCGCAAACACGCCTGCCAAGGGCTCTTACCTAAAGAGCCACAAAATGGTCCAGCAGGACATGGATCAGACTCACCTGAGCTCTGGTTCATTCCCTGGTCCACTCATGTTAATCTAGGGCTGACACCAAAACCAAAAGCCATGAAAGAATTTCAATAGATGTATTTTGTTGTCACATTTAGGTTATTTGATCAATACAGCAATATACATAGGTCTACTTTATTATTTTTTATTTATTTAAAATAAATTAATTTACAGTCTATTGTTTTTTGAGACGAGCACTGTCACTGCTCAACTTATTGAAGTTTATCTTCTCCTATATCCACTCAACCATTATCTTTACCGTTTATTCCTTTCCGGGTCACCAGGGGCGATTCTAGAATCTGACCTTTAGGGGTGCTCAGCCCCCAGTGCTGCCAGTGGCTCTTAGCTTGAACATCATGGTGACCATTAGCATCAGAAGCATTCATAATGTGTGTGGGGGGGTGGGTGATAGTGGTTTGTGGGGTGGATGACACACTGGTGTGTGTGTGTGGGGGGGGGGGGGGGGGGGGGTGGGGGGGGATGACACACTGGTGGGCGGGTCTGGGGGTCCTCCCGCAGAAAATTTTGAATAAAGTAGATGCCATTTCCTGCATTCTGGTGTATTTTAACAGGTTGTTAAACACCTACATTTACCTCCATAAGTAAACACTTGATTCAATAACCATTTTAGAGAGCATGGCACAACAAGAAGTAGTGCTAAGCTAGCGGTGTGCAATACAGACGCATTAGCTAAGATGCCACAGATGTAGTGCTCTGATTTACATTACACAACCTGATAAGCACTTTGTGCAAAATCAGTTAACTGATCATAACAAAGAGACTAAACTTATGCAACCAGAAGTTGCAACATATATCTACATTTAAAACACACAAAACAAAGCACAACTAGCTTTAAGCATCAACCTTTAATTTAATAATTAAGCATACATGTAATTATGACAGAAAATGGAAGATTTACTTGCAGTTACCTTCAATGAACATGTGGTACTTCCTGTTTTATAACTGTTGTATTCAGCTGCTCATGAGGTCGGCTGCAGGGTTTTATCCATCTTTTAAAATTTTCCAGACTCAGTTTAGGTTTTGTAAATGGAATAAACTGTATTCCACTCTTTAAAGCAGGTATATACTGGGTAAAAGCTGTTGGATCATCAGTAATTGGTTGGAAATGAGCCATGTCATTTTTCACAGTCCGCCATTTGAAGCCAGAAGCTGACTAAATCAAACTTGACTGGATGTTGTTTTTTTTAATGATGTTAAACAGCTTGTAAAAAATTGTTTGATTTAGTTGGCTTTGTTAATAACTTTGCACTAGATAGTTAGTTTGTATTTCAAAAATCATGAGTTGATGCTAATGCTAATACCATTTAGCGACAGCTAGATGTAATCACACAGATTTTTGATTGTTCTTTATAATTAAACTTTGTAGAAGCTCAAATTTAAGAAATTTGTCATTTTAACTAAATCTTGAATGCAAAACGTAACCAGCAGGCTGTACTGGGTGAACCTGAAAACCCAACTCCACTGAATTAAAACCAACTCAGGGTTGGCACAGTCCACAGTGCTTGTTTTTAATCCAGCAGATTTTAGTGTAACAATATGTGAAGGGTTGAAGTTATTTTTAGCGCAATATGAAGTAAAACAGGAGGTGCTCAAATTATACATTCTAATTTTAAAAGTACTCAGGTACTTTTTTGATTCAACTTGTATATTTTAACATTGCATTGATGTTTTAAATAAATAAAGTAATTAAAAATGTATAATTTAACTCATGTCTTTTTCCACCACTGTTCCAGCTTGATCCTGTTTTAAAATGTTTTCTGAGGCGCTCCTGAAGGCAGCACGCTCACGGGATTAACTGGATTTTCTGCATTTATGCCTGAATACCCTTCTTGCTTAATTTTCCAAATACACATACATTTTTTTACACAATAGAAAATC
The DNA here is from genome assembly GCF_014905685.2 of Nematolebias whitei. Taxonomy (NCBI): domain Eukaryota; kingdom Metazoa; phylum Chordata; class Actinopteri; order Cyprinodontiformes; family Rivulidae; genus Nematolebias; species Nematolebias whitei. The sequence continues at coordinate 20,962,596 of NC_056514.1, read as the reverse complement.
TTAGAAAGTGAAAGAAAAGAAAGACAACAAATTCGCCTACTCAAAAATATTTAGAACAAAACAGGAAAAACAGGCTGTTTAGAGATGTTTCCATATATCCTATGAAATGCGTTTGACATGTTTCCAGTTTAAAGTACTGTAATACAGAAAATATAGTACCATATTTTTCGGACTATAAGGCACACTTAAAAATATTTTAATTTTCTCAAAAATAGACAGTGCGCCTTTTAGTCCGGTGTGCCTTATGCAATAATTCTGGTTGTGCTTAATGACCTCGAACCATTTTATGTGGTACACGGCACTCAAAAATCTGTCAAAATGTTTTTGTATGACTTTGGTAATCTATGAAGCTGCATCGCTTGATGGATTGTCAGCACATAATGGCTACTGTAGTCAGGAGTATTGTGAATGAGTGGAATAAAGTTGGACTTATCTGACTGTTTTGTTTCACTTAATGCACTTTATAATCCAGTGTGCCTTATGTATGAAAATAGACCCGTTCACTGATATTGCGCCTTGTAATCCGGTGCGCCTTATAGGCCCAAAAAAATGGTAATCATAAACTGATTCAATCCTGTGTAAAGCACCATAGCAGAGCTACTCTCAAGCTTTAAAAGTCTGCTTGCAGTGCAAACTTTCTGACAAGTGATGCACTGTTACTGGAAAAATGTATAAACAGTCACTTATGAGGAATGAGCTGACTTGCTTTACTGCAAAGTATCACGTTTTTGGGTTACTGGTTGAATACCCAGAGTACAAACGTGAAAGTCAATCAGTGAAAGGTAAGTGTTCATTTACAAAAGTGGAACACAGGGAGAAGCTGTAGGAGAGGAGAAGTAGAGAGTAATGTTCTTGTAAATCTTTGATGGTTGTTAGAGGGAAGAAGTCACACATCTGTGGCCCCCAGCCTCAGCACGGGCGCCCCACAGGGCTGTGTGCTGAGCCCCCTGCTCTATGCCCTCTACACATATGACTGCACCCCTGCTCATTCATTTAGAGTCTGTCTACAGGGACATGGTGGAACAGCTGACTGCTTGGTGTAGGGGGAACACTCTGCTCCTCAACATATGAAAGACTAAGGAGCTGATCATCGACTTCAAGAAAAAGAAAATGGCGGTTCCACCACTGATTAGTGGAGGCAGTGTGGAGACAGTAGATGACTATTGTTTCCTGGAAGTCCATACTGCGGGGAATCTGACCTGGAACGTGAACACTTCAGTTGCTGAAAAAAGCCCAGCAGAGACTATACTTCCTGAGAGTGCTCAGGAGGAACATCATCACCCAGACACTGCTGGTGTCTTTCTACCGATGCTCCATAAAGAGCATCTTAACATATTGCATCACTGTGTGGAATCTTAGCTGCACAGTGGCTCAGAAAAAAGGGCTCCAGAGAGTTAGCAACACAGTCCAGATGTTTGTGGGCTGCCCTCTTCTCTCACTGGAAGATCTACACAGTTCCTGCTGCATAGAAAAAGCCCACACCATCTTAAAGGTCTCACCCTGGACATGATCTGTTTGAACTGTTACTATCAGGGAAAAGACCATTCAAGACAAGAACAAACATTTAAAAATAGTTTTTACTTGTCAGCTGTTACTGAACTTAACAAAAATTGTAATAAGAACAGAATAAGTGCAATAAGGGACAACTGGTGTAATATCAATCTGCTTGTGCTGCACATTTGGAGTACTTACAATCCGTAATTAGTACCTTTATACAGTTACACACACACACACACACATATACATACATA
>NC_056514.1:20935123-20960745 GCF_014905685.2 Nematolebias whitei | reverse complement strand
TATATATATATATATATGTATATATATATATATATATACACACACACACACTAAAATAAACTACTACTTGTACTACTAATCCTACTTCACGGTTTTTCACTTACGTATCTTGGGGCTTCAGGGTACGAATCCCCTGTGATAAATGAGGGACTACTGTATACGCAATAAGAAAAAAAGAAGAAGAGTAAAATACCTTAAAAACATTGCCATATGATCCTTTCCCAAGTCTGGATATTTCTTCAAACTCACTAAGATACCGTGACGCCTGTGCTTGAAACAGCCCCTCCTTGGGTCTGTGGAGAAGCACATCAGCTTCTTACAGTCTAATTAAAACGCTACGAAAGTGACGCATTAAAAAACTCTAAAAATGGTCTACCTTAAAGCAGCATTGTGTGCATTTGTACCAGGACCCTGTGGAAAATAAAGAGGCTTTGAACATAGCAAGAAAGAAACTGGACTATTTAATTTATAAAGCACAAATCCGCGTCAAACATCACGTGCATACAGCAACGAGCTGTGAACTTACCTGTGGATAGAGCGAGGAGCTCGCAGCATTGAGCAGCTCAGTGAAGGCCCGGTTGTGCTGGAGTCTGACGGTGCTAAATTCATCACTTATGGCCAACGGCGAGAGAAGATTCATGGCTGCTAAACGCTGGCCTATTACTGTCGGGGGAGGAGAAAATAACATCCATTTGAGACGTGGTGCGCTTATGATTTAAGAAAGCGTCGGAGTCACGTACCTTTAAAGAGCGTGCGCGAGCGTGCAGGATTGCTCTCGTACACGGAGCACAGGTGCTCGAGCAGCGACCCGAGGAGGAGGTGGTTAGGGATCGCTGAGGCAAACTCTTGGACGGACGGGTACCGTCTACCAGCCATCAGCACCTCGTGGTTATTTTCTGTATCAGAAGCTTAAAGTTCGAAGAAAAAGAAGGCAGAATAATCTAAAATTAGCACATTTAAATTGAAACCAAATGCAGCAGCAAACCAGAATGTTTCACGTTTAACAGCTTACCTTCTTCAATAACCTTCGCTATCATGTCAACTATGCTCCTTTCTCCTACGTCCATATCTCTATATATTAAAAAAAAAAAAAACCTTCTGATGCAGCACAGCTCAAGCTAAACTAACAATTATCCCCTTCAGCTGCAGTGCATGAAATGAGCTCATCTTGTTTGTACATAAGGGAGGGTGCACAGAAGCAGCTCTTATCTGCTGGGTCCAGTGGAGACCAGCCCTCTCCCCTCCACCTAACACACACGACAGAGCTGAGAAGACGTGGCTCACTGTGCCCACACGGGAACCTTTATACGTTTTTATTTCTTTGATTGCATACCCTCATATTTTAGGGCGTCTACAGGGACGTTTAGACATGAAGCACATTTATATTAGGATTGATAACTATCTTACAAGTTGTTGTTGAAAATAGCCCAAACATTTGTTTTTGTCACCACATTTGACACAAGATCTCCTTTAAAACACATTTTTAAATGGCAACATACAAGGGACACAATGGCAAAGTTAAAAATAAACTTTATCTCAGCACGCATGAGATAAAACTATTGCGATTCAATGTTAGTTTAATTAAGTACAGAGGTTTTCAGCGGAGCTGTTTCTCAGTGAACAGTTGAAGGAAAAATACCAGTAATATACAATTTAATATGTTTATTGTTATTTATCTCATAATTTAAACTGATGCTAAATTAAAAATAAATAAAAAAACATAGCACGTTTAAATGAGATAAAAGTAGTTGACAAAGTTTCTTTCAAGAATAATAAACAAAATGGGCAAAATTGAAAAAAAAAAGAGTGTTATTAATAAAATACTCTTAAAGATACAAGGATAAAACATTTAAAACAGCACCGTTTTTATATCCTTATCATTTTATCTTTTTTTTTTTATCCTTATCGAATTTAATGATAAAATACAAAATAACAATAATAATAATAATAAATAAAAACTGTAATTGTTTTTCATATCAGTCTGACAAGATTATTTATGCTTCGTTCTCATCTGGTCAGACGGTTTAATTTGAATGGTTTTATTACATATATTTATTTTTATATTTATTTATATTTCTTACCCATAAGCTGCTATATTCATATCCGTCTGCTCACAACAGACTCATGTTCAGGCTGCTGTTTAATACACCATATTATATTATTATTGTTTAGCGTATACTGTAGCTTAGATCCTTCTAGTTTATTTCACAGTATTGCTATTTTTGAATGGAACTGGGACCTCAATTACACAATTTCATTCCACCTTTTGTACCATATGTGATGTGAATGACAAAGAAACTTAAACCAAAATAACAAAAATAATAATAATAAATAAAAACTATAATTGTTTTTCATATTAGGCAGACAACATTATTTATGCACCATCCTCATCTGGTCAGACGGTTTAATTAAACTGGCTTTATTAAATATACTACAGCATTTAAAATATTAAATATACTGTATTTTTCTGAAATGCAGTCATAAACACAATTATCACTTTATTATTCACAGACTAATACAACAGACCAAACATGTTCAGTTGTCACTGACTGAAACAGTTTTATAAGAAGTTAAAAGTTCAAAATTATGATAATTAAAAAATTAAAGCTTTGAGCAGATCCAGTTTTTTTAAGATTCGAGCTAATCTCGTAAAGCTGCGAGTAAATCTCGCGAGATCTTGAAACAAGTCTTGCTAGCAGTTTTGTAGTTCAAGGCTTGTGTAAAATGTAGGACAAACACTAAAGGGTCGACAAATATAAAACTAAAGTTGACAATAAAACAAAACACGCTGCTTACTGTCATACTGGACTTCTTCGTCCTCTTCGCTTGCTAAGCTCGGCAGGCTGCTCTCTTCCTGCCTCCTGCCAGCTGTAAGACTGCGGCGAACCAACATGTTGCTGCTGCCAGAACATTCCTCCGAGTACACGATACTGCTGTCACAATTCGAGCTGTACATTCTGACTTAACACAACAACTATTTTAAAACACGACATTTACAACAAAAAAAACCTACGTCTGCTGTAAATTGCGTCTGTCGAGACGTTGAAATCCTGGCTTTTAAACATTTACATGATGAGAACTTGACAAGACATGAACCTCTTTCTAACCATGACCAGCCAGCCATAAGCGGCCGGGGCACAAGGGACCGTCGTGCAATGTGTGGACTACAACGAAAAGAAAACCGATATTTTAAAAAGTCATTTTCTACAAAACTAGAGAAAAAATATAAAAGCAGTGTTTAAAAAAAACATTTATGCAAATTTAAACCTTTACTTTGTCAATAATGATTCAAAAGCGACAGATTTATGATCGTCTTTTCACAATATTAAACATTTACACGTAGTCCCTAACAACACGACTTCCGGTGTGTTTGGCGATGATGAAAGTTTGCCCAGATTTGGCAACACTTTTTGATACGGCATGTAGTATCACTTGTTTGTTTATTTTAGCGGTCTTTATGTTTTTATATAGTATTTTTTTAGATTTAGGTTTAACTTTTATACGCGCAAGCCTGTGTGTAAGCTGCGCAGTTTGTGCGCATATGTAACGCTCGCGAAGTACGTCGAGAAGCGGGAGTTGTAGTCGGTGTAAACAAACTAGCTCCGTTTGATGGTGTTGGATATTGAAACAGACAGTCAGCGAGTTTGTGTTTCCACTGGATGTCCTTAGAAGATGTCTGATATTTGGTAAGATATTTGATCATATTTGGTGGTTTTGGACCAAGAAAATGTGCAATATTCAACATAAACGTGTCATGCATGAACCCAATATCATTGAAATATTAGCATTTGTGTTTACTTAAACTAAGAGACTAAAGTAGGACTGACATCTCACTGAATATGAAACTTTAGACACGATTGAAAAGCATGATGTGATTGTATTACCAGCTAAAAGTACATGTTTAAACCTGCAACAACAGAACTTGACCAGAAGACAAAGTTTTATCAGCATCACTGAGTATTCTGCATGTTTTTCTCAGCACATCCGAACCAGCTGGAGCCATCAGGGCTATAGACAAGCACTCTGTGCATCAGATCTGCTCAGGACAAGTGGTTCTGACTTTGGCTACTGCAGTCAAAGAGCTGGTGGAGAACAGCATTGATGCTGGAGCCAGCAGCATTGGTAAGCAGATACCTAGATTATATTTGGCATGCAGTAAATTCCCAGTTTGAGTTGTCTCAAAATAACAACAAGTGATATTTGGTTCGGAAATCTGCTAGCCGTTGAAGTCCACCCAGACTTTATTTTTTGTAATTATTCCTAAACCTAAAAATATAACAGAACTGTATATGATTGCTTGTCTTTTTTGTTTAACATCCCACTTTTGTTGCTCCAGATGTCAAGCTGAAGGAGTGCGGCGTTGAACAAATAGAAGTGTCCGACAATGGCAAAGGTGTTGAAGAGGCTAACTTTGAAGGACTCAGTAAGTCTTATCTTTGTATTTTATGTGTTAAAGTGTCTTTTTTTGTAACTGTCTCTGTACATGGGCTCGTCTTGTTAACTATATTTGCTCCTACTTGAGTCAGATTTATGTCCCCTTTAGGAAAATAACTACCGTATTTTTTTGTAAAGTCGCTTCTCAAATGCCTAATAGACTGGATGAGGTGGACTTTTTTTCTTCAGTGATAAAATGATAATGTGATGGTTGTGGATTTAGGTTTCATATACCAAGCCAATCAACACAGATCTAGGAGTCAAAGTGGACTCTGATTTTAAGCACTTAATACAGGGGTCAGTGCTTCTTCTGTTGCTTAACTACAGAGGGTACAAACCCTGCTGCATGTCTTTTAACTGGTACATGGAAATATGAACACATTTCCAGATATTTTTTTTTGCCTCTTTTCTGTGGCCGCTCATGCATTTTAGGATTTATTTTTAAAAAGCATATTAAGCCCTTCAACATCTTTTTCCGCCCTTTCCATAGCACTGAAGCATCACACGTCAAAGCTGAGGGATTTCTCCGATCTCATCCACGTGGAAACATTTGGCTTTCGAGGTGAAGCCCTCAGCTCTTTATGTGCTTTGAGGTAAACATGCCACTTACCACCTTTATTCTGTACATTAGTCTGCATTATCTGATCTTTTATCAGCTGAACATTGTTCTGTTTGCAGTGACCTGAGTGTGATTACATGCCACGAGTCGAGTCAGGTGGGCACCAAGCTGGCGTTTAACCAAAAAGGCCACCTCGTGCACAAGTCCCCTCATCCTAGGCAGCAGGGCACCACAGTCACCCTGCAGCAGCTCTTCTACACGTTGCCCGTTAGACACAAGGAGTTCCAGCGCAATATTAAGAAGGTCAGACATGAAAGGATACACGTGATTATGTGCTTCTCAAAGTCTGACATAAAATCTTTAGACTTCAAATAACGGGAAACCATTATTGCCAGACTTTACCCATGTTTTCTTCTTTCTTAGCACCAAATAAGCACAGTTTGTTTGTCTATTTTACAGGAACGTGTTTGCATATTAAAATACAAGTAATATTCAATCATGCACTTAATGTACAAGTTTTTAGACATATGATTTTATTACACAGTATTACTAGTGATTAAAAGACCTAAAAGGAAAGATATAAACGTATACATGAAAATGCAATATAGTTAATTAGTAGCACTATTGTTAACGTATATTTAATGTGTAAGCTAAGGTAGGTTTCTTGTGTTGTCTAGTGAAGGAATACATTTGGAAAGCTATTTGTTTTCTGAGTCTAATCCTTAGTTGGACAATATTATCAAAATACACAAAGTTAAAAGATATGTAATGTTCTTTTGATGTGTATATAAAATTATTTTGTGTCTCTGAGCTAAAAAAATATCCAACATCCTGCCGTACCTATTCTGTATACTTAGAGAAAATACATTAATGAGTATTAAAGATAAAAATGTTTGGCAGATTTATAGCAGCAGTTTGGCACTGCTACGGAGTACATCTGTGCAGGGCCACACAAACAAGGATAACAAAAATTACAATGAACACATTACATCTTCACTTGTTTCTTATCATCTATAAAAAGCACAAGTGCTTATTCATGTTGAACTCATGCACAGCCATATCATCACACTCACGCCCCCATACTTCTCAATGCGTTGCTGTCGTTGTGTTAGTTTTGGCTTTGTTTTATATATATTTTGTGAATCTGTTGTAGTGAGTCACGTGAGATACGTGTCACTTGTTGTATGACAAATATATGAATTATATATGCATACAATATTCACGAGTTCTTCATTTTTCTGACTGTGTAATGTCGTGCATTGAATTTAAAGGAATGCGAACGAGAGACGTTATTACCTTTGACCCATCAAATGAATGGAATCATTTATTTTCAAAATCAAAGTTTAACATCAAACATTTACATTAATTTGGCAAAATATGAAAATAATAACAGACAGTTTCACAGAAAATGAACTTCAAATCACTCGGCGGTGATTTGAGGACTTTGCTTCAGACATTTCTAAAAATATCTGTACTGATTTATGAGAGAGAAGAGTTTAAGATTAAATTGAGATTTATCTTACAGAGGAAATATGTGAGGGAATTTAATCTGTTTGACCAGAAGTTGCACGCTCCGTCCGATCTCAGCTTCTCACGGTACACTTGGTCAAAATAGAACCATCTACCTGTTGATGATGAATCAGCCTTGGAGTAGTTCCTTTCTGACTCGTTTCAGCGTCTCCGTCGAGAGCTACCAAACCTTCAGAGAGTCGTGCGTGGTTAGCTCAAAACAGAATTATAATCCCCAAAAACCTCTGGATTCTTCATTGCTCTGAAGCTTTCAGAACCGACTGCACTCTCAATCTTGGAACTCCATATCACTCTCAATCTCCATCTCCAACTAACATGAACTGAGAAGTTGCCACATTTTATTTGGGTCGACTTCCTGTTCAATTTAGAGCTTTCTGATTCGTGGAAGGACCAGAAAGAGGAGTGGTTTTGACGTAAGGTGTTTATCAACAGTCGAGGTCAGAGAATGAAATTTGTTTTCACATACAGAAAAGATTATTGCAGCAACAGCAGACTTCGTGGAGTCAACTCTTGGTAATCTTCTGAAAAAGTTTAAACATGACATTTTTCTCGGTAAACATTTTAGTTGACCGAAAACCAACCTTTCACATACTTACGACTTGACTCATTTCAGACAGAAAATCAAGGAATGCTTATTCAGGTGATTTCTTCTTGGAATGAGGAATAAAAATCATTACTTACTGTTTATGTAAAATAAAGATGAGTAGTTCTTTTCAACCTATAAGCATTGAGTGAACTAACACAATTTGATTATCAAAACATTTGTAAGACAGTAATGATTATAAAGAATTGTCTTTTCTGCTTGATTAATTCAAGAAAGAAAGTCATCAGATGGCCCAGACTTATTCAGATCAATGAAAATAACAGTCTCTGTCCATCTGGTAGATTTGAGGTCATCTGGTTCACTACACTGTTCAATTTTGGGGCCTTTTACCATCAAAACAGGTTTTCAAAAGTATTTTATTAAACGGGGCGGCACGGTGGCCCTGTTGGTAGAGCTGTTGCATTTCTGAAAGAAGGTTGCTGGATCAAATCCTAGCCGGGAACCTTTCTGGGTGGAGTTTGCATGTTCTCTCCATGGATGGATGGATGGATGAATGATGGATGGATTGATGGAATGGGTGGATGGATAAATGGATGATGGATGGATGGTTGATGGAATGGATGGATGCATGGATGGACAGATGATGGATGGATGATGTACTGTATGTACAGTGCCTTGCGAAAGTATTCGGCCCCTTGAACTTTTCAACCTTTTGCCACATTTCAGGCTTCAAACATAAAGATATAAAATTTTAATGTTTTGTGAAGAATCAACAACAAGTGGGGCACAATCATGAAGTGGAATGAAATTTATTGGATGTGTCAAACTTTTTTAACAAATAAAAAACTGAAAAGTGGGGCGTGCAATATTATTGGGCCCCTTTACTTTCAGTGCAGCAAACTCACTCCAGAAGTTCAGTGAGGATCTATGAATGATCCAATGCTGTTCAAAGCGCAGAGAGCATCATGAAGACCAAGGAACACACCAGGCAGGTCCGAGATACTGTTGTGGAGAAGTTTAAAGCTGGATTTGGATACAGAAAGATTTCCCAAGCTTTAAACATCCCAAGGAGCACTGTGCAAGCAATCATATTGAAATGGAAGGAGGATCAGACCACTGCAAATCTACCAAGACCCGGCCGTCCCTCTAAACTTTCATCTGGAACAAGGAGAAGACTGATCAGAGATGCAGCCAAGAGGCCCATGATCACTCTGGATGAACTGCAGAGATCTACAGCTGAGGTGGGAGAGTCTGTCCATAAGACAACAATCAGTCGTACACTGCACAAATCTGGCCTTTATGGAAGAGTGGCAAGAAGAAAGCCATTTCTCAAAGATATCCATAAAAAGTGTTGTTTAAAGTTTGACACAAGCACCTGGGAGACACCAAACATGTGGAAGAAGGTGCTCTGGTCACATGAAACCAAAATCGAACTGTTTGGCCACAATGCAAAACGATATGTTTGGAGTAAAAGCAACACAGCTCATCACCCTGAACACACAATCTCCACTGTCAAACATGGTGGTGGCAGCATCATGGTTTGGGCCTGCTTTTCGTCAGCAGGGACAGGGAAGATGGTCAGAATTGATGGGAAGATGAATGGGGCCAAATACAGGACCATTCTGGAAGAAAACCTGTTTGAGTCTGCAAGAGACCTGAGACTGGGACGGAGACTTATATTCCAACAAGACAATGATCCAAAACATAAAGCCAAATCTACAATGGAATGGTTCACAAATAAATGTATCCAGGTGTTGGAATGGACAAGTCAAAGTCCAGACCTGAATCCAATCGAGAATCTGTGGAAAGAGCTGAAGACTGCTGTTCACAAACGCTCTCCATCCAACCTCACTGAGCTCGAGCTGTTTTACAAAGAAGAATGGGCAAGAATTTCAGTCTCTCCATGTTCAAAACTGATGGAGACAAACCCCAAGAGACTTGCAGCTGGAACTGCAGCAAAAGACGGCGCTACAAAGTATTAACGCAAAGGGCCCAATAATATTGCACGCCCCACTTTTCAGTTTTTTATTTGTTAAAAAAGTTTGACACATCCAATAAATTTCATTCCACTTAACAACTGTGTCCCACTTGTTGTTGATTCTTCACAAAACATTAAAATTTTATATCTTTATGTTTGAAGCCTGAAATGTGGCAAAAGGTTGAAAAGTTCAAGGGGGGCGAATACTTTCGCAAGGCACTGTATATATGGATGGATGGATGGGTGGATGTACAGATGATGGATGGATGTGTTTGTATGGATGGATGGATTTTATTAAATGGACATAAAAGAGGAATATGTTGACAAATAAAACTGTTTTAAATCACAATTACATATTTGTGTCCTGTAGTAGTAGTAGTAAGTAGTAGAAGAAGAAAGTAGTAGAAGAAGAAAGTAGTATTAGTGCAGTGAAATATTGTTTTTACTCTATAAGTCTTCAATTTATTCCAGTTCTCGTACCACACACATACAAACATTACCAGTTTCTTTTTCTCTTCAGGTCCTAACACCTTCTTGTTTGTGTTTTCAGGAGTATTCTAAGATGGTACATGTCCTGCAGGCGTACTGCATCATCTCTACTGGAGTACGAATCACCTGCTCCAACCAGAATGGGCAGGGGAGGCGCAGCACCGTCCTCAGCACCGGCGGCAGCCAAAGCGTCAGAGACAACATTGGAGCCATATTTGGACCAAAACAGGTTCCAGCTTGTTTTTAGTTTTTTAATAGGAATGCCACTTACTGTTAGAATATTTGATCGGTTTTGTTTTTATATGTCAATAATCACTTTCTGTGATTCTCTGCAGCTTCAGAGTCTTCTACCTTTTCAGCAAGTGTCTCCGACAGAGAATATTGTTGAAGAATTTGGACTCAAGGATGCAGATCTGCCCAAACAGCTGTTTTCGTGAGTGGCACTATTTCATCCAGTTCTATTTGAAAGCTTTTTTTTTTCTTTAAATATAAACCTGTATTGCCAGAATCACAGGGTTTGTGTCGAGGGGTGACCACGGAGTCGGACGAAGTGCCACAGACAGGCAGTTCTACTTCATCAACAACAGGCCTTGTGACCCCCTAAAGGTGATTCAAATTGACTGAATGTAGGTCTGTGGTGTTTCGTATGCTCTACCTGACTATTCTGACTCCTTTCTTGCAGGTCACCAAACTTGTGAATGAAGTTTATCACGTGTACAACAGGCACCAGTATCCGTTTGTTGCCTTAAACATAGTTGTTGCCTCAGGTGAGAAAATAGCTCTTAATTAAATCAGTTACTTCTAATAAAACTGAGTTTGTTTTTACAGTTTCGGTGTTTTTGTGTTACATTTTCAGAGTGTGTGGATGTGAATGTAACTCCAGACAAACGGCAGGTTTTCCTCCAAGAGGAGAAGCTCCTGCTGGCTATTTTAAAGACCTCCCTCATCTCCATGTATGAAGCTGGAGTCAATAAAATCAGCCTGAACTGCACATCCAGTAAGAACAAATGCCTGCCGTATTTTTCTGACTATAAGGCGCACTTAAAATCCTTTAATTTTCTCAAAAATCAACAGTGAGCCTTAGAATCCAGTGCTTACTGACCTCAAACCGATTTTATGTGGTTATTATGAATGAGTCGAATAAAGTTTGACTTATCTGACCGTTTTGTTTCACTTAATGTGCCTTATAGTCTGAAAAATATGGTACATAATTCTCATTCTTCTTTTAATTTCATCACTTTTCTTTTGACTGTTTGTTGTTCTGTTTATCTCTAGTTGCATCGTCTGCGTCTGAAGAAGTCATCTTCTCTAAAGAGAACAAGGCAGAACCTGCAGAGGAGGCTCAAACAGCGAGCCAGAGCCCAAAGTCATCCTTGAACCTGGCCGCCCTCAAAGCTGCTTTTTCAAACCACACCAGCACCAGTTCTGGGAACAAGTCGGGCAAGGAGAAGACTCCCAGCTGTGGCCCAACCCAGAAAACACTGCAGTGTTTCTTCAAGGATTCTGCAAAACCTGCTTGCAGCCAAAGCATGAAGACTCCTTTAAAACCCGCACGAGATAAATCTAATTTCTTGCCAGCTGGAAGGTCCGTGCTGGATGGGTTTAGGTATGCAGGGTGCGAGAAGGACTCTAAAGGAGACGGTGCTGTGTCCAGTCATGACTTCACAGCATCAGCACCAGATGTGCACCATTCTGACCCAGAGCGTAACTCTGTAGAAGAGGAGTCGCTTGTTTCAGCAGCGTATAGTCGTCGTCGTGCTCCTGAGGATCCAGAACTTCAGACTGAAGCTGCTGAGGACTCCACACTAAGCCCCGAGGCCAAAAGAGCCAGGACAGAGGACCTGCGTGTCACTGCAGAACAAACGTCTGACGCTTCTTCAAACGTTGATACCTCTTCCCCGGTGGTGGACGTCCTTGTCCGCCTGCAGAGGAGGACGAGGCAGGTACGGCTCTCCCTGAAGGAGCTGTCAGCGAACCTGAGGAAGCTGCAGGAGCAGCAGAAACGGAGGTCCAGTGAGGAGCTGCAATACAGACGCTTCAGGGCCAAGATCAGCCCCGGAGAAAACCAAAGTGCAGAGGACGAGCTCAAGAAAGAGATCAGGTGAGAATGACTCCTGTAGGCTGATTGTGCTCGCTTGTATTTGAGTGGAAATCTTGGAGTTAATTTTCATCTCTGCAGCAAAGAAATGTTTAAAGAAATGGAGATCATCGGTCAGTTTAACTTGGGCTTCATCATTACCAAATCGAACTGGGACATCTTCATCATTGACCAGCATGCCACAGATGAGAAGTTCAACTTTGAGATGCTGCAGCAGCACACTGCGCTCCAGGGACAGAAACTTATTGCGTATGAATCTGTTGCTTGAACCACACGTTGGACTGTGCACAGTGTCCTGCTGCTCTGATCTGTCTGTGTTTTCTTCTGTCCACAGCCCAAAGAAACTCCACCTCACTGCAGTCAGCGAGAACACACTGATGGAAAACATGGAGATTTTCCAAAAGAACGGCTTTGAGTTTCTGATTGATGAAGATGGTATAACTCTTAGACCATCGTTATTGTTTATCCTCACTCCAGAACATTCTGGATTTCATCATCACATGTTCTCATTCGGTAAATGTTGCAGCTCAGGTGATGGAGAGGGTTAAGCTGGTTTCCTTGCCCACCAGTAAGAACTGGACCTTCGGCCCTGCTGACATCGAAGAGCTGATCTTCATGCTGACTGACAGCCCAGGTGTCATGTGCCGCCCCTCCAGAGTCAGACAGATGTTCGCCTCCAGAGCCTGTCGCAAATCAGTGAGTCCGTCCATCTTCTTAACCCGCTTCTCCTTTTTGGATCACAGGTAAATGGTGTCTATCACTGCGGGGGACGGGGGACATCCTGGACAGGTCTCCAGTCCATCCCAGGGACATATAGACACAAACAACCAATTACCATATTTTTCAGCCTATAAGTCGCAGTTTTTTTTCATAATTGGCATGCCCTGAGACGTATACACTGAAGTGACGTATTTATGGATTTTTTCCCATATTTATAAACCAATTTTTGGCTGAGAGATAACTGTTTTCATTCATTCTGACTGAAAATATTGAACACTACCATTTTCAGCCACTAGATGGCACTTGAGTAGTATGGCATGCCGTTGTGTCATGTAATAGGTAAAAGTGTTTATTAATGACACAATCGACTTGCCTTAGCCTGCCACCTTCGTCCAGCTCGCCTGGAGCAACCGTCAAATCAGCTTCATTTAGCTGCACCGCCCCGAAGAAATACAGCTGATTTAACCATTGAAGTGTGTTTATTAAGTAAAACTTCAACTGAGACTCACCTTTACTATAACGTTGAGCAAACAAATAATTGTTTTAGGTGCTTATCGTGTTAAATTTTGAAGAAATGCGCAGCGTTCCTCCCTCTGCGTGCTCCCGGAGCACCGAGGCAGCGAATACTTTTCAAATGCAGCTGATTTGAATGTTAAGGTCCTTTTATTAAGGAAACGTTAAACTGAGACTCACCTTTGCTATAAAGTTGAGCAAACTAATAATTGTTTTTAAGTGTTAATCTTGTTAAATTCTTGTTAAAGTCCTCCTGTGAACGCTCCCGTGGCCGCCATTTGGTTGCTAGTTGGCAAGCAGTCATGAGAAATCTGCAGTAAACAAAGTATGCTCTGTGTTTTAGGCAAAATTAGAGGCAATAAAATGTTGCATTTAAAATATCATCTTGGGGGCCAGATAAGATGTTTACAAGGGCCATGTTTGGCCTGCGGGCCTTGAGTTTGACACGTGATTCAGAGTTACTAATAAAACTCACATGGATGTTTTTGTCTGTGGGAGAAAACCCTCAGCAAGTTCAAGGTCACTCTAAAGCGTTCACTCTTTATATTTGGAGTATGACAAGTATTTGATGAGTTTGTCAGTACTCCATATTGAGTATTTGAGCAGTTTTTTAATCACTCATTG
This sequence comes from Nematolebias whitei, assembly GCF_014905685.2. Classification (NCBI taxonomy): domain Eukaryota; kingdom Metazoa; phylum Chordata; class Actinopteri; order Cyprinodontiformes; family Rivulidae; genus Nematolebias; species Nematolebias whitei. The sequence continues at coordinate 20,947,256 of NC_056514.1, read as the reverse complement.
TTGAAAACTTGTCATTGTTTAAAAGTTTAGATATTTTTCCCCATTAATTCTTTGTGCATTAAAAGTAACTGTAAATTCTGTGAGCACTTCAGCTTAACAAGTTTTGTCGTGTTTGTTTTCTGTCAATTAAATTTAAATTTGAAATAGTGATATTTAAAAAAAATATTCATGTGTTTATCTAATCAAACAGACTTTTAATAGATTTTAACATTTCACTGGAATTGGTAAAAACTCGCTTGCATAATAGAAATTATAATTAGAAAACCACAGGTTTTTGTGGTAACGTTAAGTTAAATGACATCACAATGGAAAATCCAAATTTTTTTACTTGAACTAAATTGCACTTCTGTGTTTTTCTCAGGTTTCTTCATGAAAAAGTTTTGATTTTGTTTGTTTCTGCTGGTGTGCGCCTTCAGGTGATGGTTGGCACCGCGCTGAGTGTCAGTGAGATGAAGAAGCTTGTGGTTCACATGGGGGAGATCGAACACCCGTGGAACTGTCCCCACGGCAGACCTACTATGAGACACCTGGTCAACCTGGACATGATATCACAAAACTGATGCTGGACAAGGACGAACCTGACTCACACCGACCGGCTTGATGCGACTGGAATGTGTCCTCAGTTTAATTTACATTAGAAATCATTTGAGTGACATTTGTATCACTTACAAGAAAGTCAGTCACTGTATTTGATATACTGTTTGATACAGGCCGATTTTATTACAGTTTTGCATACATGCATTTTTTTTATTTCTAATAAATATGTAAAAAAACAATATACAGTGTATGCTGTCTATGCTAATAAAATACATTTGTTTTGATTTTCACAAAATGGTTTATTTAAAGAATAATAGGTTAGGAAAACAATGTAAAAAAAACTAAAATACAGTTTGGTGGGTTTATTTTAAATAATATCAGCAAATGATTTACAGTGTATGTAATTCATTGAAGAACCATCAGTGAATGTGCAAATTCAAAGATAAAATGTATAAATATATATATATATATATTTAATAATTGCAGTAGCTGTATAACGTTTATTGCATTATTTTACAACCACATATTTTTAATAAAAATTAAAAATCTTATTTAAAAAAAAAATAAAATAAAATGTATGTTTTTAAAGATAAAATCGTTTAACAAAAATAGCCCATGTACAAAAGAAACTTAATTTTTTTGCTGTTTTCGCTTCATTATTTTTCAATGTTTGGGCTGAGACAACTTTGACAACTCGTTATCTCCTTAAGTTTAATTATTAAAACCTTTACCAAAAATAACGAATTACTTTTATCTGTTAATAATTTGAAGAAATGTAATAGCGTGCAAATGAAGTAAATAAAGAACGCCTTGTTGTGCCTGCATGGTTACCTGGCACCTGCACGGACCCCTGTCCTGTAATGTACTTTTTGACCCAATGAAGTTGCCGTAGTGTGTGATATTCACCGTTGCCATGGAGATTTGAGATATAAACAGAGTGAGAGGAGGAAAAAGTACAGGTCTACGGTGACATGCAGCGCGGAAAAGTGTAACAAAAAACGCGAACTTAAGATGCAAGAGACCGCGGAAAAAGATGAAACGATGAAATTAGCGAAACTTGTGGCAACAAACAAAAACGCGCGGGAATCATTAGAAGAAGACGGAGCTGAGGGTGATGAGCAGCGCGGTGGAAACATCTATGATCTCCCCGAACTCGTTTGTCTGAAAATAAGGTAGCTTCAACTGGTCACAATAATAAGCTATGATGACTTTGATGTAGTTAAATGCATCTTTGTAAGGACGATTTTATTTATTTATTTTATCTTTTGTTCTGATTCTGATAAGACACGTGGGTGGGCAGCTTGATGGAGAAGGTGTTGCTTCTTTTGAAGACGGACACATGTACAAGGTGCAGCCAGTTTGGACCAATCACCTATTGTTTACAACAATAAAAATGTTCCTAAATGTTGTGTTTACTGAAACTGACTTCTTCTGTTGGAAGGGAATGTTGTCTAATGGACTTATGAATGGACTCGGGATCCTCACACTGGAAAATGGACTCAAATATGAGGTGAAGTGTCCAACTAATGCCACATCTGGGCCCTTGATACAAAGTTATGTGGCCCACAAGATCATATTTTAAATGTGTGTGTGTGTGGCCCGCTCACCTGTGGACAGATCTGTTGCTTTTAAACTGTTCACGCAAACCTGACACTGCTAACCAACTTTGAAGGCAAGAACATGAAGTTTAAATTTCTTGACTGGTTTGAGTTTGATTTTGACACAGCTGAGTTTGTCCAAAAGGGACAAAGGGATCAAATGTCATCTGGTTAGAGTTGATGTGCATCCACCTAACAAATAGTTTGTTTTAGGTATTAATACATTTTCTTTTTTATTCTAGTAGGATATTACTATCCTAGGGATTAACTGAAGACGTTTTAAAGAAGTATTTGGACACCCAGATAATAAACCATTACAATAGTCCAGTCTAGACGTGACAAATGCATGAACCAGTTTTTCTGCATCATTTCTAGAAAAGATGTTTCTAATTTTAGTGATATCACGCAGGTGGAAGAAGGCAGTTCTATGTGGGGGATAAAAGACATGTCCTGATAAAAAAAACTCCAAGATTTAACATTACAGCTGGAGGACAGATTAATGTCATTCAAGGAGGGTGAAAGACTGAAAAATCCATTCCTAAAATGCTCAGGTCCAAAACTCAAAACCTTAGTCTTGTCTGAGTTTAAAAGCAGAAAATTAGGGGTCATCCAAGTTTTTATGTCTTTAAGACACAATTGTAACTTAAGTAACTGATTGGATTCATTGGGTTTCATGGACAAATATAATTGTGTGTCATCAGCATAAAAATGAAAATTTATCCCATGCTGTTTAATAACTTTACCTTATGGAAGCATAAAGTAAAGAGTATTGGTGCAAACACTGAGCCCTGAGGAACTCCATGACTAACTTTGGTGTATGAAGAAGATTCATTATTTATATTTACAAATTGGAATTCATCAGATAAATACGATTTAAACCACTTTAGAGCTGTTAGCTCAATGTTTGCATTTATTTTCAGTGGAGTTTTGAGCTGATTTGATGGGTTGTGTTAAAATGCATTCTTAAGAAATAATAAATGAAGAACCACTGTCAAATGGACACCACTGATGTCTCTTTTTAAAAATATAATCTTGTATTTTTTTTTTTTTTAATTAACAAACTATGTTCATTTTAATAAACGTTATATCCAAAAACAGATGTCAGGCTGCCTTCAGGGCCAGGCCTCCCTTTCAAAAGAGATCTGTGATCTCAGTGGGACTTGCCTGATTAAATAAAGGTCAATAACTAAATATAATTTGTCTTGTTGGATAAATATTTTATATTTGTATGAATAATTTGATGTATCTGAAAACCAAGGTCAAGCTATAAACAGTATTTAGTGATGAGACTGGCCCTTGATTATAGGACAACGACTCTGGCTTCATGTTGACACTCTTGGTTCAGGCGCTCCAATGAATTAATTTGACCTCATACATGTGTAGTTATTATTATTGGATCAGTGCATCCCTAGTTATTACGTTTTCTAATTTCACATCTCAAAAGAATGTCCCATCATAAATGTAGAGGTGATTTAGTCTTTCCTCCAACAGGGAGAGTTTGTTCATAATATGCCAACAGGCCAGGGCACCTACACGTGGCCAGACGGCAGCACCTATACGGGGGAAGTCTACCGTGGTAAACGACACGGGAGGGGGTCCTACCGATGTGCCAAACATGGTGCGTCTTACGTAGGGCAGTGGTACCAGGGCAAGCGGCATGGAGAAGTACGATTCACTCATCTTTATCATATAGCTGCTCTTTCTGAATATATTTTTAAATAAGTCTCATCACTTTAGGGTGCAGTGTATTATAACGAGGACAAGACGTCTTGGTACAAAGGAGACTGGGTGATGGACGACAGACAGGGATCAGGAGTAAGACGGTATGGATGTCGAATTTGTTTAATTCATGAGTTTAATCGCAGAGATAATGTCTGTTTCTGATCAGCTACCCCTCCGGTAACACTTACTCTGGTGAGTGGAAGAACAACATGAGGCATGGAGAGGGAACCATGAGTTGGGTGAAACTGGGACAGCAGTATGAAGGGAAATGGGAACATGGAGTCCAGGTATGAAAATACTCCACTGTTATTTTTTTAAGAAGCAGTCATTTTAGACATAATTATTCACTTAAACTGGATTTTTCTTGTCTTTTTTTTTTGCCAGCATGGTCTTGGCAGGCACATCTGGATCTTAAAGCGAGCAGATATCTCCCAGTACTTCCAGAGCAACCAGTACAAGGGGGATTTCATCGAGGGTCAGAGGCATGGAGAAGGAACCTTTTACTATGCAGGTGGTGCCATCTACGAAGGAGGATGGAAAAACAATAAAAAACATGGACAGGTGAGGCAAGCGGACATTACCATTTCTGAAGTAACCTTCTTAGGCCAAGGTAGAGCGTGTTTTTGTTACAAGAATATGAGGATGGTGTAAGGATATGAGATGCATGTGAGGTCTTATCACCACCAATATGAAAGGGAAGTTTCTAGAAATAAGATGCAATTGATGAGCCTACATGGACAGGAATGACAGACTCCATGAAGTCTGGGCTGGGGCCCTGGGTTTTGGTTAGGCAGACCCAGAGCATATCTCTGGCTGATGAGTATTCATTCAACCTTTATTTATACAGGTTAGTCTCATTGAACCTCGAGGACTCATTTACAAGACAGGCCTGATTTTAACAAAGAATGACAACAGTAGACAATTATAAAAGAAGGCATATAAATTGAAAAACTAAATAGAAGAAAAAGATATTTTAAAAATGATTGCTGAAGAACTTGATGAAAAACAGCTGAAATTGGCTCAAAATGTGTTGAATTTTAGCTAAAATGGAAGAACAAGCCTAAGTTAGCAGAAGAAAGCAGAAAGAACAGGTTTAAATGAGCACAGAAACAGGACAAAAATGATATCCAGCTTTTTTCTGCATGACTATTTACACACACTGAGAAGAATAACACCCTTTATTCAAAATGTGCATTCTGTATTGCTTAGGGTAAAATCACGGCCACTGATGGGCGAGTCTTTAAAGGGGAGCTTGTAGACGATCGACTGACGATACCTGGTTTAGATGGAACCAGAACACCGACATCTTATGGTAAAATAATAATAATACTTCTCAACTTGAAGGCCTATTTAAAAGAAAAGTACATTTGTGTGTCATCGCAGGAGTTTTCCACGCGTTGGAGAGCGACTCCTCTGTACTCGGGCCTGACATGGCTCTCAGCATCGATCATGTTCTGGAGAAGATCCCGGAGAGAAAGCGTGAAGCTGAGCGAAAACAGGTCAGCTGCTAAGCCCAGACTCCACTCTGTGAGGGGATCAGATGACTGATGACTGTTTAAACTCCTTTGACAAAAATAAATTAGTTGGAGCTTTTCTATTAGACTTTAGTTCTGCTTTTGACCTATTAGATCATGATTTATTATTAGATAAACTCAGGCATTATACATTTTTATTGCATACTGTAGGATGGTTTGCTAGCTATCTTTCTCAACGAGAGAAATGTGTATTTTTTAATGGCAGTTTCTCATCTATTAAAAAATATAATGTGGAGTTCCACAGGGCAGCTGTTTAGGACATTTGCTGTTTTCAATTTTCACCAATGGCCTGACTTTTGTCCTGCAGCATGCCAGAGCAGTGATCTTTGCTGATGATACCACAATATATATGTCAGGTTCATCTGTTGAGACACTGTCCAGCACCTTGGCCAGCAAATTTAAGCAAGTGGCTGCATACAAATAAATTGGTTCTAAACTTCTCTAAAACCAAAAGCATAATGTTTGGATCAAATTGGAAAATACAAACTCAGCCAAAACTAAACCTGTCTATAAATGGAACAGTCATTACTCAGGTAGAAGAAATTAAACTGCTGGACAGCAGATTGGAGTGGTCTACAGACTGAACACACTGTTGCAGTGATGGGAAGACAACTAGTTGTTATAAAAATAGATTTACATTATATACCATTAAAATTAATCCCTGAAATTATTAATACAGTTGTCTTGTGTCACTTGCAGTATTGTCCTATGGTTTGGTCCAGTGCTTCAGAAAAATACTTAACTAAACTACAACTAGTCCAAAATAGAGCAGCTCGTCTTCCGCATATACAAATATTATCAGCATGCACAAAGTTGGGCTTTGGTTAAAAATAAGGTTAAAATTGCCCTTTTATGCTTTTTTAGAAACATTGTGCAAATGTTTTATATAGTCTATTTTTTTAAGCCAAACTACACAATTTTAAAAAGGTTGTTTTACTCTCCCACCATGCAACAGTTGGACAAAAAACTTTATTTTTAGAGGAATGGAAACATGGAACTGTCTTCCTTCATCTGTGTTAAACGTAACAACTGCTAGAGCTTGAGCCCCGTTAAATTGTTTTATTATATAAAGTGTTACAATTATACATTTATGAATTAATGATTGTATTATGTTATGTTACCAATGTCATATTAAGTGTGTGTAAATGTCTTTGTAATAAATGTTGTTGTTTTTTTTTGTTAATGATGTGGACCCCAGGAAGAGTAGCCATTTTTATGGTGATGGCTAATGTGAATCCAAACAAATAAACAAAACAAAGTAAGCAAAAAATGTGATGCTGGACTCTGACAGGTGGAGGCTGTGGTGATGAGGGAGAACACGGAGCTGAGGAGCATCTACAGGTTCTACAGCAGGCTCGGCTGCCCCCCCTCCTCTGATAACACCTTCATGCTGACCCGCCTGCAGTTCTGGCGCCTGCTCACAGACTGCAACATCCACCGACACGGCGTCACTCTGACACAAGTCGACCGCATCACCAGAGGTCAAAGACTCCCCGACTTATTAAATCTGCCTTTAATGCACAGAACTGAGGGATGAGAACTAAACGTTAGGGGGTTCGTTGTTTTTACTTGTAATTCCAGACAAAGTCAGTTCAGCAGAGATCCACTCTCCGTTCACCCCCCTGCTTCTTCGGGAGTTCCTCAGTAGACTTGTGATGGTGGCCTTCTACATCTACAATAAAGATATGATGTAAAGCATAAAACCTCTACTGTTGAGTCAGGTCCTCTGGATGAGCTCTTTCTTCCTCGCTCGTTTGTGTAAATGTTTACATCCTGGTTTCTATTTCCAGGTCAGAGAAGCATCTTCTGGCTTCCTGCGTAGCCAAACTGATAACAGAAGATATCCTTCCAAATGCTACAAAAGTTGAAGGTGCGCAGATCTTTTTTAAATAATATTCATTTAGGGCCAAGACTTTTCAATAAGGAGTTTCAAACTCTGTTATGTAGTTTGATACCTGCTTCTCTCCTGAGCCAGGCTTCCTGTTCAGGCAGCCAGAGTTTGCTTTGGAGGCCTTGAAGTACACGAAGAGATGCTGGGACGTCTTTGAGGCTTTTTGCCAGGTCAGCACATCCCACAGAGGCGAGAAGACCATGACCTCACGACAGTTCCTGTGGATGTTTAAGGTGCAGCTTACTGTGTGAACGTTTATGAAGCATTCTCAAACTGTGATCCATTTTTCTTCCGTACGTTTTTTGCCGCGTGCTCCTTTCACATTTTGTTCTGCTTCAGCTTCTTTCAGCTTCCTTGTGCATTTTTTTTACTTTTTTCAGTTAATTTTAGCTGTTTTTTCCATTGTTTTCTGCTCCTTTCAGATTATTTCTGCTAACTACAACATTGTTGTGCTTCTTCTAACTTCTTTCTGCTAATTTCAGCTTTGTGCTCCTTTCAGCTGGTTTCTGAAAGTTTCAGCTTTTTCTGCTATTTCAGCTACTATTTATCTGTTTTAATACCAATTTAAGCTTTTTTTTTTTTTTTTTTTTAGCTAATTCCACATTTTTTGTACTCATTTCAACTTTTCTCAGCCTAATTCAGCAAAAATATGCTCTCTCCACTTCCTTCGGGTAATTTAAGCTTGTTTTCTGCTTTTATCAGCTGGTTTTTTTTAACTAATTTCGGCTTTTTTCAGACAATTTCTACTTTTCATGTTAATTTCTACATCTTTCAGCAAATGTTATTTCTTTTGCTAATTTAAGCTCTACATTTTCAGCTACTTGAGCATATTTTAGCTAATTTTAGCTGTTTAGCACCGAAAGAATAAGCTCTCAGATCCAGGTGGTTGAAATGAGTTTCCTCTGCAGGGTAGCTGGACTCTCCCTTAGAGACAGGATGAGAAGTTCAGGTACCCGGGAGAGACTCAGAGTAGAACCATTGCTCCTCCACATCAAGAGGAGCCAGTTGAGGTGGTAAGGATACTACCTGGGCGCCTCCCTAGGGAGGAGCTTCGGACATGTCCGACTGGGAGGAGACTCCGGGGAAGACCCAGGACACGTTGACTATGTCTCTCGGTTGGCCTGGGAACACCTTGGGGTCCCCCCAGAAGAGCTGGAAGAGGAGGAAAGGGATGTCTGGGCCTCCCTGTTCAAGATGCTGCCCCTGCGACCGGACTTCAGACCAAATGGAAGATAATGGATGGATTAGCTTTTTTTCAGATTAATTAAAGTTTTTCATAATAATTTCTTCTACTTTCAGCCTAATTAATTCTTTCTGCTAATTTCAGCTTCCTTTCAGCTTTTTTCTGCTATTTCAGCTACTTTTTAGCTGTTTGTGCTTAATTTAGCTTTTTTTGGCTAATTCCACATTTTCTTTTGCTCATTTCAGCTCTTTCCACTTCCTTTTGGTAGTTTAAGCTTCTTTCTGCTTTTTCAGCTACTTTCAGTATTTTTTTGTTGCTAATTTAAGCTTTTGTAATTAATGTCCTAATTTCTGGGCTCATTTCTGCTGATTTAATCCTGTTCTTTCTGGTTTTGCCTGCTAACTTAGGCTTGTTCTTCCATTTTAGCTAAAACTCAACATGTTTTTACTTTAGCTAATTTCATGTTTTTCAGCAAGTTCTTCAGCAATAAGCATTCACGCTGCATATTCACAGGAAATGCAAGTTCTGATTTGTTGTTGTCCCTCATTACTGAACTGATCCATCTTTGTTCAGTGTATGTTGGAGCTACAGCAGCAGGTATATGTTTTAGCATCAACAGTGTCATTCTGCACAGGATCTGCGTCTGTTCGATCACCAGCTGACAACAGCGACTGTAATGGAGATCATCACCGCTGAGGGCTGGGACTCCAACAACCACTCATCCTTTCTGGAACTGGAGGTTCGTCTCTGCCGTGCAAACCACTCAAGTTACTGTTCATCACTGCTCGCTGAAGAATGACGACACAGCTACACGTTAAAATTCCTGCTCCCTGTCCAAATAATTTGCTCCGAGCCGTAAAAACATACGTGAAGCTTGAAATTAAGATAACACGACTCAGTATATTTTATCACTTTTATTTACACACAAACTGTAGTTTGTGACATTATGAAGTCAAAGATCAGCACTAAACCGTTGACAGCATCTGCATTTTTTGTTAGAACAAAGAAAAAGTCTAAACTCTTACAAAGGAAAAAACTAAATTCTGTAAACAGACTGTGTGTCATATTTCTGAAAAAATACAAAAATAACGTGTAGTCCAAATGGAGACAAAAAAGTTGGCATGTCTAATAATTTTTTATTTAGATTTTAATCAGTTTTTTTTATTATTATTAAAGGCAAGCTGTTGCACCTAATGATGCTATCAGAATGTTTTCAGTTTTCCTGTCCAGGTTATAAATGATGATTTAAATATGGCTGCTGCAGAACAAGCTGCATGTGGCCCCAGCTACAGCTTGCAGACCTGATCTGTTTCATCGTGCGATCCTTTCTTCTCTAAATACCCAGAGATGATCTTCTGTTGCAGATCACATTCCTGGAGTTTTTCGAGGCTCTTCTGGTCTGTGCAGAAGTAAAAGGTCAGCAGGTCTGTGACGCTCCGGGGGACCAAGTCCCGCTCAGATCTGATGATCGGATCAGAGGGACCCTCATGGAGGCTGATGAGAAAGAAAGCTCTCACCAACAGGTCAGATCCTCACCAGAAAATGTTTTGTTCTTCAAATATGCATTTCTGTTAACTAGAAAATCTAAAGAAGGTATCGGACTAGTCCAATATTACAATAAAAGATAAAATAAGAAACATATCAATGTGGTTTCACTTATTTTACAGCCAAATGGAACATTTTAACTATTATTTCCTGAAGAGATTAAGATTTTTTTCATATCCAATATTGTAGATCTTTGCTAAACTCAAATCTTATTTCAGACAGGACATGATCAGGACGTGAAAAGTGGACAAGAAGTCAAAAGTCAAGAAATGCCTCACTTCACAGGTGTTGGTGGTTTCAGTCATGCTGTATGTACTGTAGAGGCTTAAATACCATCTTTCGGACTATAAGGCACAATATCAAATAACGGGTCTGTTTTCATACATGAGGCGCACTGGATTATAAGGCGCACCGGATTATAAGGCGCGTTAAGCGAAACAACTTCATTTTGACAGATTTTTGAGTGCCGTGTACCATATAAAATCAGTTCGAGGTCAGTAAGCACAACCAGAATTAATTCATAAGGCTCAATGTCAATTTTTGAGAAAGGATTTTAAGTGTGCCTTATAGTCCGAAAAATATGGTAAATTGAAACGCCAGGAAGTGTATTTTTGCACTTGTGCATTGTTTGTAATTATGTCCAACATAAACAGTGACTTGTTAAAATGAACGTAGAGTTAAATCACCAGAATTGCAATAAAAATGTATCCAAATTTGTTTTCTCACATTTAAAAGCCAACATGTTGCATTTTTCTTTCAGATCACAGCGAGCATCAAACTGAAGGACAGGATGTGGTGCAAAGCCGAGTGGAGCGCAGGATCCTGATGACTCGGCAGTTTTTTGACCAAAGTTTCTTCCCGGCAGTCGATCATCATCAGTTCGTGACAAGAGAAATGAGGAAGACGAGCACACCGCAGAACCAAAACTTTTTAATATCAAGCTCAAGGAAACTTTTGCGCCATTTAAACTAAATTAAAATCCATCAATTCTTTATCCAAAGCAAGAAGTGTTTTGCTGATTCATGATAAAAGGATGACAACTGGACTTCGTGCTTAAAAGGAGTCAACTTTATTCAACTATTCAAAAAGCCTTTTTTTTTTTAACTCTAAAATAAAAAAAATACTGAAATTTCAAAAGTATTTACCGTAAGTGAAAACCAAACACAGACAACATTGAAATAGTTTTGACTACATGATGGAAGGTGGGGTGAAGACCATGAGCTCACTGGGACAGACGGATTCACGAATCCTGTCCTTGAGGTCGGGGGTGAACAGAAGCAGGTCTGACTCAGCAGTCGGCACCTAAAAACGACAAAGAACTCTTTTCAGCAACAACAAAGAAACATCTTTATTAAAGACACGAGTGTTAATTTAAATTAGTGTTTGGATCTAAAGAAAAGAAAAGTGAAAAAACCTGAACCTGTGGAGTTGGAAGAGTAAAGATCGAAGACACCGCTGAGAACGCTGTGACAGGATGGCCATAAAAAATAAAAACAGTCATCAACAATCAGGCAAGCACAAGTTTTATTTAAAAACTGCAACATGAAGGTTTACGGTTTAATTCCCATTATATTTGGTCACCCCAAACAAATGTTACACAACCCCAAATCTGAAAATGTTGGCAAGTTGCACTTTATGTAAACAAAAACAGGATGGAATGATTTATGCCTCTCATAAACCCTTATCTTATTTGCAATCAAGCATTAATAAACATCTTTAAATTAAGAAATTATACCGATTTTATGGTTATTTTGGATTTTACAGCAGCAGTAGTTTACCACTGTAAAGCATCTCCTCTTCCTTTACAAAAAAAAAATCTATAAGTTTAGAAACCGAGACCAGCCACTGTTTTTTGAAGGGAAATGTCCCATCGTTGTCAGATGGAGGATTCTAGCTGATCAACACTCGAGGCTCTGCTGAATTTTGTTTTATGATGCTCCAAGTATTGTCAGTCAGTGTGAGGTCTGGACAGCAGGCAGACCAGTTCAAACTCCTCTACTAAGACGTGCCATGTGATGAGGTCTACACTTTAGCATCGTCTTGCTGAAACATGCAAAGTCATGCCTGAACATGACCCTGTCTGGACGGGAGCATTCGAAAACCAGTCTAATTACACCGGAAT
>NC_056514.1:20915953-20935012 GCF_014905685.2 Nematolebias whitei | reverse complement strand
ATATATATATATATATATATATATATATAAACTACATTTATAATTAAACATTTGATACATTCACTATGCGCCATTATGAATATAAAAATTAATATTGCAAAAAAATTGCAAATGTCTGCGTTCAGTTTATATTTACACTAACAAAAATGCCAACTTTTTATATAATTGGGGTTGTATAAAACCGTGCTGCAGCTCTAAAGAAGCACAAAGCCCAGCTGTTTTCTGTGTGCATGCAGTGTACTTGTGGACGTCCGTTGTACCTGGCTCCTGCCACACAAGTTCCTCAGGTTGACCTCTGGGACTCTCCATCTCGACATCTGCTCCCCTGGGTGACAACATCTCTCCAGCACCCACATCTCTAGGTGACAAGCTGCATCGTTTTGAAGGCTGGAGGTAGCGCTCAAAATCAAAAACAGGAACCTCCTAAAGTTTTAAGAGCAATCATTGCATGATCAAATACATACAGCCACCCCAGCAGGATGAAATATTACAGTACACATACACACAAAGAAAAACTCAACTTGCGTACCTCAATGATGGAACCATCAGAAGTGACACACTCAGACTGCTGGGCCTCCACATGAAGCTGCACAGCAGGAGAGGAGGTGGGTGGAGGACTAGAAGTTCCACAAGGGGACAGCAAGAAACTCAGGGATGATGGAGGCTCTGGAGCCTGCAGGACTGGAGAGGGGGAAAGTCTCGGTGACAGTGGGAGGTCCCTGGTGATAGTGACAGCTGGTTTATCATCCTTTTCTACTGAAACCGTTGCTTCAGGCTCTTCCTGCACAGAGACGCTTTCTGACTGCTGTGTGAGGTTCTGCTCAGACTGGACCTCTTCTGAAGGCACTTCCTTTACAGGTGAGAAACACAGAGAGACGTTTACCGTGTCCACTCTGCTCTGAGAGGCCCGAGGAGTGGCGCGCCGGGACTTCGACGCTGGAGTTTGCTCAAGGCTGAGGTGGAGCTGGCCTGGAGTGTGGCCACGTCTAGCAGGAGAAGCGCGTGCACCAACAGGAGTCTGGACCAGCGCGAGGGACCTTCGAGTGACTCTTCTGGGTGAGAGCAGAGAGACGGGAGAGGCCTGAGGAAGCACAGCAGTGCTCCCACGACTTGATCTCCGAGCTGGAAACAAACATAAGGTAAAGAACAAATATTATAGTTCAACAAGAGAGGGGAACAAAAGGTCAAGCAGACAAATGACACTCAAGTTAAAGCCGTTGCTCTCACCTGATGGTTTGGCTGGACTCTCCACTTTAAAGAAACCTCCATCAAAGACCACCGTTTCCTGAGTTTGGGCCTCTGCTTGGGGTTGTGGTTCTTGAGAGGTTTGGTTTTCTGTGTTTGCAGCCTCCTGTGCTGCTTTCTCTGCCTCGGCTGCCTGCTGTTTGGCTTTCATGGCAGCTTTCACAGCAGCCAGACGAGACTTGGCTGCAGCTTTGGTAACTGCTGGCTTGGCTGGTGGTGCTGCTGGTGGTTTCTGACAAAAGAAAACACAAACAAAACTGAAAGGTTAGAGAAACCGTCTAATGAAGGACAGAATCAGAAACAAGGTTGTTCTTTGTATGGTTATTGTAGCAAAATAAACATGAAAAGAAAACAAAGGGATAAAAATTCATAACATACAAGTCCAATATTTTAATAAAGCTACATTTAGGAGGATTCACCTTCACTATCTTCCTCTGGCGCGGTGGGGGTTTGTGCTCCTCCACCCACCCTCGAGCCTCTGCGTCTTTGAGAGCACCAAACTTCTTGTGCACGTCTTCCACCTGACAAAGAGCAAAAGTCCATAAAATAAAAAAAATATTATTGGCCTACATTAAAAACAGAACAACCTTTTCTCTTATCTAACAATGTTAAGTCTGGTCCTCTGGACGGATTCTTGTTGATGCGTTTCGTCTTTTATCCAAAAGACTTCTTCAGTCTGAGGCGCTGCAACAAACCCAGTCAACCAGTTTGCTGGTGCCAAAACTAGCTGTTCACATGCAAAAGTAGGATCATCAGTTGATCATTAGTGCCAAAACAATTGGTTGTTATTGCCACAACAGTTGGTCATTGTTACCATAACAGTTGGTCGTTGTTACCATAACAGTTGGTCGTTGGCGCCATGGCAGTTAGTCGTTAGCGCCATGGCCGTTGGTCGTTAGCGCCATGGCAGTTGGTCGTTAGCGAATAACAAGTGACCATTAGGGCACTAACGATCAAATGTTAGGCTGATGGTCCTACTTTTGCATGTGAACAGCTAGTTTTGGCACCTCAAACTGGTTGACTGGGTTTGTTGCAGAGCCTCAGATAGAAGAAGTCTTTTGGATAAAAGACGAAACTTATCAACAAGAAGAATCCATCCAGAGGACCTGACTTAACTTTGTTAGATTTATCAAACTGGATTATTGATCATGCATCAGGACAACCTTTTCCCTTCTTCACAAAATACCCACCTGGAAACAAACCATGTCCCAGAACCCCTGCAGGTCAGTGCAGGTGGTGATCTTCTCCCCTCGCCCCAGCTCACAGTCATCCACCAGTCCACTGAACTGGTTGAAACGCTCTTTCATCAGCAGCCTTGCCTGACCAACAGCTGTACGCATGCAATTTCTCACTGCCAGACAAGAGCAACAACACTACCTAAATGATGTGGTTCAGTTAAAGATGTCATTTTCTGTAATAAAGTTTTATCACTCACATTAACACCAAATTAAACACAGTCCCACATTCAAAGGTCATTTTGGATTGGGAAGATGCACTCACTTTCTTCTGGAACGGACTCATCGTCCACTTTAGCCTCCCAGAGGAGACAAAGAGTCATCAGTCTGTCTGTTTCGTTGACGATTTCCGATCTGAACAAATTGCAAACAAAATTACAGCACAAACATATCGTGTGGTTTGCATAAAAAAAAAAAAAAAAAAAAATCCCCATAATGGACAACTAGATAAGAAAAGAAAAAAAAGTACACCACCTGAAGTAAGGTACATTGTGCTTTGATTCCAGTGGATTTCCTGGGGTCGGAGGAGCACCTGCTGGAGACGTACGAGGAGTCGTTGGTGGAGTGGCTTCACTTGGTTTGGACTCAGCTGTTAACACTGGAGATGTCGGAAGATTGAAACTAGAACAGGAAATAATAAATCACAGATCAGCATTTAGATCCAGAACAATTCTAACTTACATATATTCTAACCTACATAATATTTAAAATGTTCTAAATCCAAAGGGAAACGGACCTTGGTGTGAGGAAAGCGTCAGCTGAGCGAGGAGTCAGGGGCTCGAACTTAAAAGAAGACAAGCCAGAGGGAGCCTGGAAGATAAAACCCTCTGGAGCAAATGACTGACGGACAGAGTTCTTAACAGGAACACACTCCTTCGGAGCAGGGTCCACGTCCATGTCTTCCTCCTTGGGACAGGGTTGTGGGCTGGGAGGACGAAGTGTTTGCGCTGGCTCCTGGTGCTCCTTCAACTCCAGCTTCTGTACAAAAAGAGAATTAGCAAACAAAGTAATACTTAAAAAAAAAAACCTCTTTCCGAATGCAGCTTCAAACCTTCAGTGACGCAGCACTCACCTTGGAAGCAGCAGTGTTTGCGATGCTGCTCACAACTGCAGAAAATTAGAAAGTAGTTTGAGAAATCAAAACATTTTATGCTCATAAAGCTGAACAGCAATGCCATAATGTAGACGATTGGATATAATGATACCTTTACACTTCTCAGCTTCACCAGAGGGAGGGGCCAGAGGTTTGACAACAGCCCTGGACCTGGTCGTTCTCACGTCTGAGGGCAGAGAGCAACATTTAACATCTATTCATCATTTTTACCCACTTCTTCCATTTTGAGTCACGGGGGTCACTACTGTGCAGGAGGTGGAGTACACCCTGGACAGGTCTCCAGTCCATCACAGGGACACATAGAGACAAACGAGACAACCATTCACTCACTCACACCTAGGTACAACTTAAGAGTGAACAATCAGCCTAACATGCATGTTTTTGGTCTGTGGGAGGAAACCATGGATGCACGGAGTGAACATGCAAACTCCACCCAGAAAGGTTCCAGACAGGGATTCGATCTGGCGACCATCTTGCTGAGAGACAACGGCTCTATAAACTGAGCCACCGTGCTGTGCCGCCCAACATTTAACATTATTTGCAGTTTTCTAGAAAACCTTTCTCCTAAACTAAAGTTTTACTGTGGAAGCGAACCAAAGCTTAATACATTTTCAAGACGAGCTGTACACTGGGCATCGTGCTGTGTGCACCCGCAGCCTTGGCCTTAAAGATCGTCTTTCACCACAGGAGTTTTTATAACGAGTCTTGCTGGCTGATCTGGTTGAAGAAGAATGTGTGGGACCCTGTACCCCCGTGTCAATGTTCAGTCATGTACCAGCATTCCTTCTCATTACCGGTAGTTACCTGCACGAACGTTGGCCCTGGAAGCAGCCGGTTGAGGCTTGATGACAGCAACATGGGCTCTGGTTGATCTTTCTGCTGCAGGTTGAGCTAAAGGGAAGAGAGGGAAGTTAGGCTGCGAGGCTTCAGTTCACTAGATATTTTCATAAAGACACTTACCTTTATTTGCTGCGGTATGTGGGTTCTGCAACATCAGAGGCGGTGTGAATATTGGAAAAAAGAACAAGAAGTATACATTACTTTATGCTATTAACAGATCATACTAAAACAAGAAAATATGCAGTCATGTTTTACGAAAAGCACACCTTTTGTGCTTCTTGCTGTTTCATCGAACGAGTGACTCTGGTACTTTGGGTTGGAGCTGCAGTCACCTTTTTCTGAAAGGCATGAAAATATTTTACTGAAATAAAAATAGTGACCCCGACCTCCCACCCCTTCATGTCATCATAAACAAAAACAAGACAGAAGAGGTGCAACAAAGATACGATTGCATTACATGTGCATCATCACCTCCTTAGATCTGGATGAAGCAGGTGGAACTGGGGGCAGCGAGGAATAAGTGATGGTGTCCTTTGGCTGATAGAGGCCAATCTTAAATATCCCTTTGCGCTCCTTTTCTCTCTTTTCCTTCTCCTTCTGGAGGGACTTCTGTTCTTTCCAGCGCTCGAGTCGTTTTAATCTGTCTTGAGCCAAAACTGTTGGAAAATAAGCATTTGATAAAACCTTAAATTAGTGGGAACAGTGCAAAGTATTTTAGTTGAATATTGCTGCTGTAGATAGATCAGTGTAGATTTGTGCAGAGTTGTCAGAAACATTAAATCGGGTCATACCGGTACTTTTAGCAGACTTGGCGTTGTTCTGTTTCTCCTGAATAGGAGACATGTTGGCTGTTGCTATGGAAACGTTCAATGAAGACATCTCCAGCTCTGAGAGTTTATCCAGTTTCCTGCGTGTATTCACAACCCGCTCTCGATTCTCCTTTTGGGACTGAGACCTTCTGCGGGACATTTTTACCCTCAGCATTGACACGCTTGTGTCCCGCTCCCGGAGGTAAGCAAACCGTGACTCCATGTTCAAATACCTGAATGAATTACAAGAAGGATGAAATGAGACATAAAACATAAAATGGACTGTACTTGTATAGCACCTTTCTATTTTATCAAGATAATCAAAGCTCTTTACAACACAATCTGTGCCTCATTTACCCATTCACACAGCACTCGAATGGATCTATACAAAGACTAATCAATGCTTTATCACATTCATACACCGATGGACACACATCGGAGGCAATGAGGGGTTCAGTGTCTTGCCCAGGGACTTCATGTGACTGCTGGTGGAATTGAACCCCTGGCTCTCGCATTGGAGGGCGATTGGCCCGTTAATTATGAGCAGAATTTAGGAGGAACAAAAACAACATTTCATATTGGTCAGTTTTACAGTCATAAGTACAGTACTAAACTATTCATGGATGACACATGAAACTAGAAATTCATCTTTAAAAGATGCACAACAGAGCATAAAATCATCTTTGAATTAAAGGCCTTTCTTAAGCTTTTCCAAAATACCAGTAATAAGAGGAAAAATACAAGAAAAAACATTAGGATGGCTGTTCTTTAAATACCACTCAATCTTTGCTATCAGCCAAAGAAACTGCTGATAGAAAGTGCTTTTTGGTAATCTTGTTAATTCAGTGAACATTGTCCCGTCTCATCAATAAATCTATGTTCAAGTTAAACTATAAAACAATTACTTCAAACAACGCTGATAGTTTAAAAGTTTTGTTAAGTGCATTTCCCACACACAAAAAAATAAAACAACAAAGACTGTTAAATGGGAGGATAAGATTAAAAAAATGCATTCTTGTCCTATGTAAACATGTTTATCTATCATGGTAAATAGTGTAGTAGGTTTTCAACATGAATTAGTTTTAATAGTGTAGTGAAGTGACATCCCAGGAATACTTGTCCAGAAGAGAAGGACAAACCCAACATGCCCAGACAAATCCTAAACATTAAAAAAAGAATGAAATTTATGGTTTAGTACTAGGGACTCTCAGAAGATCTCTATGAAGATAAGTAAATTATATTTTCAGAAAACAAAGAATTTGAGCATGAACTTTTGGAGCTTAAAAAAAGTATACTGTATAAGAAAATCTACTGTTCAGCTACAAAATCATGGTGAAAATGTGTTAGAACTGTCATCATTCTTACAATAGACCTAAGTAAAAGGAGTCAATACACATTAATTTAAATGTGATGTTTCTGAAGATACGCAGTATTGAGAATGAACCATTATCCTACGTAATTTTAGCAAGAGCATAGTGCGTTCATGAAGGCTTATATTTATAATAATTTTATAATAAACACATACAACACAGCTGAAGTTAACTGCAACCAACGCAACAAAAATAAACTAAAAAGCTAGGTAGCCGAGCAGCTAACTTCCGACTTAAAAAAAAAGTTCATTCAGTCACAAGCAACCTACAACAGATAAATAAAACAATACATTACCTTCTTTAAAATACAAAATATCCTGTGGAATTTTAATAAACAGGAGGGAAAAAGTATTTCGCAGACGCACTGCACACAAGCTAACCCGAAAACGCAATCAACAGTTAAGAAGTAGTTTAAAAAATGGTACAAGGGTCGCTGATTGGTTGACGGTCTGGAGTCCTGCTCTGATTGGTCGTTTTTCTTCTTCGTGCCAAGTGGTCAAAGAAAGGCGGAAAAGGATTTCCTTTAAGCTCCAGTTACTTAAAAAAAAGCAACAACCTGTGAACAAACAAAGTAGTGATTTTTAAGAATAAAGTTTGAATGAATTTTAAGTGCCATTTTTCAAAATAAGAGAGTAGCTACCCAGGTAGAAAATGGATTAATAAATCAAAATACACAGACTTGCATAAAAGGTTTAGTTTTGTTGCTCTATAGCAGAAACAGGAAAAAAAAGATTTTCATTCAACCTTTATTTAGACAGGTTAATCACATTGAGTCTCGAGGACTGATTTACAAGAGAGACCTGATTTCAACAAAGAATGATGACAAATGTATATGTATATAGATGTGTATACATATACACATCTATATACATATAATATATATATATACACAGCATATATATATATATATATATATATATATATATATATATATATATATAGTGCCTTGCGAAAGT
Organism: Nematolebias whitei; assembly: GCF_014905685.2. Taxonomy (NCBI): domain Eukaryota; kingdom Metazoa; phylum Chordata; class Actinopteri; order Cyprinodontiformes; family Rivulidae; genus Nematolebias; species Nematolebias whitei. Next base: position 20,927,443 of record NC_056514.1, on the reverse strand, counting down.
ATTCGGCCCCTTTGAACTGTTCAACCTTTTGCCACATTTCAGGCTTCAAACATCCATCCATCCATCCATCCATTATCTTTACCCGCTTATTCCATTTTGGGTCACGGGGGTCGCTGGTGCCCATGTCCAGCAATCACTGTGCGAGGGGCGTGGTACACCCTGGACGGGTCGCAAGTCCATCACAGGGCCACATAGAGACAAACGAGACAAACAACCATTCACTCTCTCACTCACACCTAGGGGCAATTTAGAGTTATCAATCAGCCTAACATGCATGTTTTTGGTCTGTGGGAGGAAACCGGAGCACCCGGAGAAAACCCACGCATGCACGGAGAGAACATGCAAACTCCACCCAGAAAGGCCCCTGGACCGGGGTTTGAACCAAGGACCTGCTCGCTGAGAGGCAGCAGCTCTACCAGTTGCGCCACCGTGCTGCTAGGCTTCAAACATAAAGATATAAAATTTTAATTTTTTGTGAAGAATCAACAACAAGTGGGACACAATCGTGAAGTGGAATGAAATTTATTGGATGTGTCAAACTTTTATATCAAATAAAAAACTGAAAAGTATGGCGTGCAATATTATTCGTCCCCTTTACTTTCAGTGCAGAAAACTCACTCCAGAAGTTCAGTGAGGATCTATGAATGATCCAATGTTGTCCCAAATGACTCATGATGATAAATAGAATCCACCTGTGTGTAATCAAATCTCTGTATAAATGCACCTGCTCTGTGATAGTCTCAGGGTTCTGTTCAAAGCACAGAGAGCATCATGAAGACCAAGGAACACACCAGGCAGGTCCGAGATACTGTTGTGGAGAAGTTTAAAGCCGGATTTGGATAAAAAAAAAGATTTCCCAAGCTTCAAACATCCCAAGGAGCACTATGCAAGCAATCATATTGAAATGGAAGGAGTATCAGACCACTGCAAATCTACCAAGACCCGGCCATCCCTCTAAACTTTCATCTGGAACAAGGAGAAGACTGATCAGAGATGCAGCCAAGAGGCCCATGATCACTCTGGATGAACTGCAGAGATTTACAGCTGAGGTGGGAGAGTCTGTCCATAGGACAACAATCAGTTGTACACTGCACAAATCGTTGGTTATGTACTGTAACCCCAGATTCTATGAGTATAAGCTTCGCCCTTTAAGGCTGTCACTGATGGGTTTATCCCGTTATGCGCAGCATAAGCACTGAAAGAATTTAGTCCACGCCCACCTGCTGTGTGGGCCCCACCCGGTCCGTATAAATTACGTTAAGAGCGGGAAATCGGCTCCCAAAATAGCTTTTTCTTCAGCCATTTAGGAGCCAGTGAGGCTTATACTCATAGAATCTGGGGTTACAGTACGTAACCAACGTTCTATGTCGTATAGGCTTCGCCCTTTAAGGCTGTCGCTGATGTGTTAAGGGCGAAGCGGATGTGGTCCTCGCCTCACTGGGTCCATTCGAACACAGTATGACGCGGAAGCTTGCCCAAAAAACGTCTTTTCACTCAGCTCCCCGTGTGCATAACTACGCGTTGCGTAATTATGTGCCATGCACAGACGCATGTTGTGTAACTATGCGTACTGACAAAAACATGAACGCCCCGGAAATTTTCAACGGGGAAAGGATGTTGAAAAGAAGAGGGGGGGGGGGGGGGGGGCATGAACCAACTGGTTCATGGTTGAGTAGTATAAACAGATCAAAAAACAATGAACTGATTATTGATCAAATGAACTGATTGGTAACAATAGTCATGAACTGATTAATGACAATAGAACCAAAATCACAGACACAACTTGTGACTGATAACAACATCTCACACTGCAGTGCATGCAGACAGAAGTGAGCTTAAACAGAGTTCCATGAAAAACAACAATATTCATTCTGTTAGAGCACTAAGGACAGAATGTGTCATGGAACGAGCCGTCACATCACGTAAATAAAAGCGAATGAATGAGCAGGGTGTTGACCACACAGCCGCAGTGCAAATGTCCTGCATTGACATACCATTATGCAGAGCAGTCGAAGATGCGATAACCCTGGTCGAGTGTGCTTGAGGTTGACAGGAGGCTCTAAATCTGATGCTTGTAGGCTTCAGGAAAGGCCTCACACAGCCAGTGTGACAAGCGCTGGGTGGATAACGGGCGACCTGCAGATGCATCTCTATAATGCACAAACAGGTGTTGAGTTTGACGCATTACAGCTGTGTGCGCTATGTAACACGTCAACGCCCGCACCGGACAGAGAAGATGAAAAGATGCTTCTTCTTCTGATCTGTGGGGGGGGAGGGAAAAAAACCCCTCCAACGATATCGCTCTTGATTTAAAAGAGCTCGTGATGATTTTAGGCATAAAAGCTGAGTTTGGTCTTAAATCAGCTGAACTACCATCAGCCTGAATTCTGAGACATGACGGAGCGACAGAGAGGGCAGATAAATCACTCACCCTCTTAGCGGATGTTAAAACCAGAAGCAGGGCTGTTTTAAGAGACAAGAATTTAAGTGAAACCTGATCCAGAGGCTCAAATGGAGCTTGATCAGGGCTCGCAGGACCAGCGTTAAATCCCACTGTGGAGCAAGTGGGCGTGAAGCAGGGCTGCATCTCTGTACGCCTTTTAGAAACCACTTCATCAGCGGGTGATTAAAAGCTGTTCTGTCTCCGAACCCTTCGTGGCAGGAAGAGATGGCTGCAGCGTACGTTTTAATCGTGCTGAATGCCAAATTCCTATCCATCAGCTGTTGTAGAAAAGACAACACGCCACCTAATGGGCATGAGGTGGCCTCTACACCTTTCTCTGTACACCAGCGCTGAAAAGCCGTCCACTTTGATGTGTACAGAGCTGTGGTAAATGCAGCACATGAATCTTGGATTGTGCGCACTACCTCCTGCGGGAGACCCATCCTCTCTAAGCGGGACCGCTCAGCGGCCAGACCCACAGGTGCTGACCTATTTCTGAGTAACTCCTGATCGCTCCTCCTGCTTGAAGGAGAGCATCCTCCCTCTACGGCAGTTTCCACGGACGACCCAACAACAGACGTTGCAGGACTGGGAACCATGGTGCATTCACGTGCTCGGGAGCCACCAGAAGAGCTGTCAGTCCCTCCTCCTGAACTCAGTTCAGGAACCGTAAAATCAGAGGAAGTGGGGGAAACGCGTACAGAAGCGTTTTGGGCCACGGGCTGTGAGCAAATGCATCCACCCCCAGCGGAGGATCGTCTCGTGGGCTCAGGGGAAAACCATAATTGACACTGAGCGTTCTCTCGTGTCGCAAACAGGTCCAAAGCTGCTTTGCCAAACTTCTGCCACGTCTGAACCATCAGGTCTGGATGGAGAGTCCAGTCCCCGTGACGTGGGCCGCCCCTGGACATCACATCTGCCCCTCTGTTCAGAACACCGGGTATGTAAACTGCTCTGATGGAGAGCAGGTTTCGGTGAGCCCAACACAGTAGCTTGCGCAATGTGTAACATCTGGGCTGAACGCACACCCCCTTGACAGTTATGTACGCAGCAGTCATCATGTTGTCTGAGTGAATCAACACATGTTGATTCTGTAGCACAGGAGCAAAGTGTTGAATCACATTCAGCACTGTGCGACTGTGAAAAAATTAATAAACTAACATGTATTGTTTAAATATCATTTAATCCATGTTCATTCTGCAGACTTTCAAAGTTGGTGTGTGTATGTGAACTCTGGTAAACTCTTGTAAATGTGAACTTTTGTCCTCTGCTCCTGCAAACGTCCTTGTATTCCACCACCCGCAGAAGAGGCAAAGATACAGAACTTTACGCTTTTCGTATCAAAATGTTTTTCTTTTTCAGAATGTTCTAGCTCATGAAAAAAGACTGTTACAAATCTAATTAAAAAATACCAGCTCCACAATGTTTTTCAGAATGTTCTAGTCACATGGACAGAAGACTTGTTACAGAACACGGCTTCAACAAGAAGAATAACATCATCTCGTACTGATAACAAGAACTTGTGTATAGTGTCAACCTGAGGAACTTATCCTCCCATTATGATAGAATTTTATTGTGACGCACGAAACATGTATAAATAATATGTACTGTCTCTTTAAGAATCCAGTGTGCTGTGTTGTGTTCTGACTTCACGCAGGCAGCAACTCCTTTCTGCAGAAAGAATAAACCTCGCGCTCCGTTTTGAGCTAAAAGAGAAATGTCTCTGGTTTTCTTTTATTAAGAGTTTTTTTTAAGTTTAGAACAATTATTTATTTTCCACAAAAGTTTGGAGGCACCGCCGGGATACGCCTGAGAGTTCGTCCGGCCTACGGAGAATCACGACGAGGCTGATCACCGGACCTCCGACCCTCCAACTAGGACGTTTTGGGAGCGGGAGGACGTCTGGTTCTCCGGAGGGGGGATCGACTCCGGCCGTATTCGAAAACAGGAAATCAGAGACATCTACGATAAGGTAAATAAATAAATAAATAAAAAAATTTAAAAAAAGCGCTAAGCTAGCAAGCGGGTGGACAGACACGACTCCGTCAAAAAGATCGCTCTCTCATAAAATAAGTAAGTTTTCTTTAGGAAAACCGAGGTAAGTTTTCTTTAGGAAAACCGAGGTAAGCTTTCATTTAGGAAAGCCGAGGTAAGTTCTCATTAGGAGGACCGAGGCGTAAGTTCTGAATTTAGAGTAAGAACCGAGGGTAGGTTTTCTCTAGGAAGACCGAGGTAGGCTCGTCTTTATAAAGACGGCTGAGGAAATAAAATAGTTTCGTCTTAAAGATAAAAATGGGAGCGACAAAAAGTAAGAATCTAGATTACATACCAAACGGTTCGGTTGCAGAAAAAATGAAACGCTTATACGGAGTTTCCTGTCTAAGTTTCGTTTCTCAGTGGCATTACAAATTTGGTTTTCCTAAAAATGGATCTTTAGAAACCCAAGACATTCAAAAACTCGAAGAACAATTATTGCAGCAAAAGCAGAGCATGATTCAGATGAAGAATATACCTCAAAAGGTTTACTTAACGATGCACAAACATGAGGAAGCTTTTAAAATGTGGAAAAATGAGTCTAAAAATATGATGGGTGAAACGGAGTCCAGATTATTACAGATGTCTCAAAAAGTTGAAGATTTACAGAAACAATGCAGAGAACAAGAGACTCAAAAAGACAAAGACGAGAAAAAAAAAAAAAAAACAGAACTGAAAACCTCTCTTTTTCCTCTGTCCTCTCTCACACATGCACCGGAGACCCACGGACCTCTTCCTCCCACCGCACCCTCCACCTCGATCTACCCCTCGCTGGCTGAACTCAAAGACCCACCACCCTATGGCCCACCACAGATGGAAGCACATGAGACTCGCCCTGGACTGAAACCTGCTTGGATCCTCACTTCAGACGATGATTTTATTGGGCCAAAGCCAGCTGCCCCTCAGCAACAAGATGAACAAGGAGCAGCAGGAGGAAGAGATGTTACAACCAGACCACCACCATCCCCTGCTATCAGCTCATCAACATCAACATCTTCAAACTCTTCACCATCACTTTCATCATCTTCTGCAGGTTCTTCAATCATAACTCGGTCCAAAGCTGCAGAGCAAGAGGAGCAGATTAAAGCTTTCAGAGAAAAAGAAAAACTGCTGGAGGCTGAAATACAGAGACTACAACAGTCACAGCACAACAACGGTTCTATAAGCTCCCCCATGACTTCAGATGGTGAACACAACTCCACGACCATGCCGATGCTGGAGGTGGGTGGACCGGACGGACCACAACTGGTGTTCAGAACTTGGCCACTGAGCGACCTGACAAGCCTGGCAAAACAACACCTCCCAGACATGGCCCAAGGAGGAGATGCCGTAGGTGAAGCCATCACCAACATGGTTCGTATTCTCCGCCCCACCATACCAGAACTAAAAATGATTCTCACAGCTGTCTATGGTATGAACTTTGTAAGCACCATAGGCGCACAGCTGTTTGAGGTCCCGCCTGGCAACCAACGGCTGATGCGTGTCGAATACGCCCACGCAGATAACCAAGACTTTGTGACAGCTGTAGGTGACATTGTCAGGAGAGTTAAGACAGCATTTCCACAGACGCCTCAATATGCAAAGATCAAGGACACGGTCCAGAAGAGTGGTGAACCCCCTCAAGAGTACATCGATCGTCTCATCCCTGTGTTTCGCACACACTCTGGCATCGCTTTTCCGGACAACGACTGGCGTGATGCTGCACAGGCTTCAGCCTTCGAAACCATTCTGTGTCAATGTGTGATGGATGGATTCTTGCCAACAATCCGCAAGTCTGTCCAGAACACATACATAGGCTGGAAAGCTGGCATTCGCCTCAATGACCTCCTACGTCATGCCAGACACGCCTGGGAACAGCACACAGCCGAAGAAACTGCAACATTGAAGAAAAAGACAAAACAAGCAGAAAATGCTCAGCTGACTCTTCTTCAAGCTGCACAACAGATGACCTTGAACACTGCCCCACCACAACAGCTTCCAGCTTTTCCACGCCCACCACCACCCCCTGGCCCTTGGCCAGGCTCACAACAGCAACAACCACGTGGGTACGCAGGAGGGCCACAGCCATGCTTCCTGTGTGGAGGGACTGACCATTGGATGAGAGACTGTCCACAAAAACGCACCACATGGCGAGGGCGTGGCCGACCATTCCAGAATCGAGCACCAATGCCACCACGGGAGCCATGGCCCATGAACCATGAACAGAACTTTCACCCAGGCTCCCAACAATCGGTTGGTCGAAGCCAGGGTCCACCCAGGGGTCGTGGCCACCGAGGCGGGCACTCATCCTGACTAGGAGGGGGTGGTGGGGAAGGTCCAGGTCTCCAAACAGCAAGTACACGCACACACACACCAGCTGTTTCACCTACTGATACCACATGCACCTCCACGTATTTTAAATACACCCAGTCAGCATGTTTGAAGTTACCCATGCTCACAATGTTTGTAAACAATGTTCCACTAAAGTTCTTAGTGGACTCAGGGGCCACTCAATCTTTGATAATGAAGAAATGTCTCCCACATGCTCCACTGTGTGGCAAGATTATCCACTCCACAGGAGCATCTGGTGTAGCAATCCCAGAGGTAATGACAACTCCTCTGGATGTGATTGACCCTTTTGATCACACTGCCCACTCACATCAGTTTCTACTCTCACAGACGTGTCCAATAAATCTTCTGGCCAGAGATCTAATTCTTAAATTCAACCTGTCCATCGATTGTAGCCCTGAAGGACTAGTGGTGTCAAAGTCTACACACTCAGTGGATACTTTGGTGACACTAGTGCCTGATCTGCTGTTTGTATTTGAATGGTCCCTCACTGATGAGAGTCAGCGTGTAGCCTTGCTCTCTATGGCCAAAGATAGACTTCCACCTTCATGCACATTCATGCATGAACAACAGCTGCATTGCACTGCTCGTGTTACTTCAGACCCAGCTGATCAGCTAGGAGATTCATTCATGCAAACACCACCAACTGACTTACATACTACAGATATCTGCTGGACAAAGACCACATGTTTCCTGTTGACATGCCTCACAGATGATGTCACACCACAAACATGCTATTTCACAGTACCTGACTCATTTCCTCATGTTTCTCTTGCTAAACCTCCTGAAGCTCAGTGGCGCTCTCTAGGCCCTCTAGCACTGAGAGCCCATTGTGCATCTGACTGGCAACCACTTGACACTTGTTTCTACTCTCCTGCTCTGGAGATGTACAGACAACCACTTATTTCATCACTTCCGGTCACCCCATTCAAAGAAGTGATTGACACCTCTGCATGACTAACACTGCCTACGATGACTTCAGACAACCCAGACCTCTCTGCTGTTCCACCCACATTGTGGGCCCAGACAAAGTATGATGTAGGTCTGATAAAAGGTCAGGAGCCCATCCAAATTACTCCTAAATCTTCTTATCGACCAAAAATACCACAGTATCCACTGAAACCTGAGGCAGCCTCAGGCATTACACCTGTTTTTCACTCTCTTCTGGAAGCAGGTGTAATCGTTCCTTGTCCCACTTCACCTGTGAGAACTCCAATTTTTCCAGTGAAAAAGATCCGCCCCACTCCTCCTGATGAGTGGCGGTTTGTTCAGGATCTTAGAGCTGTAAATGCTGCAGTTCAAGCTCGTGCACCGATCGTCCCTAATCCTTATGTGATCTTGTCTCAAATACCAACTGGCTCCACCCACTTTTCAGTCATAGACCTGGCCAACGCCTTTTTTAGTGTCCTTGTGCATCCAGACAGCCAGTACTGGTTTGCATTTGAGTTTTTAGGAAAGTCTTACACCTTCACTCGCCTTTGCCAGGGCTATTGTGAGTCTCCAACTATTTTCCACCAGGCTTTGAGAGATAGTCTGGCAGGGTTCAGTCTTCCACCTGATTGTGCACTTCTTCAATATGTTGATGATCTTCTTTTGGCTGCTCCTGATGCACAAACATGCAAAACACACACAATCCGCCTCCTGCAGTATCTAGCTGCAGAAGGACACAAGGCCTCGTTGTCTAAACTACAGTTTGTGTTGCCACTGGTTACGTTTCTGGGTCACAGAATCTCTGCAGAAGGAAGAGAGCTGGCTCCTGCGCGTGTTACAGCCATTGTTGCTCTTCCTCTTCCTGAAACAAAAAAGCAGCTCATGTCATTCCTAGGGTTATGCAGTTATTGTCGACATTTCATTCCAAACTACGCAGAACTTGAAACACCACTCCGCGCTGTTTGTCATGAAAAAGGCCTTCAAATGAGCTCTAAATTGACTTGGACACCACCTGCACTGTCAGCATTTGAGACTCTCAAATTACAGCTGCAGAAAGCCCCCACCTTAGGAATTCCTGATCCAACCCGCCCATTTGTGCAGGCGGTGGATGAAAGGGGGGGAGGCATGACATCAGTTTTGTTGCAAAAGCATGGTGACCGCATGAAACCTGTGGCCTACTTCTCATCAAAACTTGATCCAGTTGCTGCAGGACTCCCACTTTGTTTGCGCGCTGTTGCAGCAGCAGAAAAATCTGTATTGGCCAGTAGAGACATTGTGGGGTACTCTGATTTGACCTTGCTTGTACCACACGCTGTCACTCACATTCTAAACGAGCAAAAAACTGCTCACTTGTCTACAGCGCGTTGGTTAAGGTACCACACCACTCTTCTTGACATGCCAAATATCACCATCCAACGTTGCAACGTTTTAAATCCAGCTACACTCTTACCTTCACCTGTCGAAGGCACACCACATGACTGTTTAGCTGAACTTGAAGTGCTTTGCACACCTAGACCTGACTTACAACAAGAACCTCTTGAACACCCAGACTGGGAACTCTTTGTAGATGGCTCATCTTCACGTGATCCTAACACTGGCTCTATTCACAGCGGTTATGCAGTTGTAACTTCCTCTTCCACCATTGAGGCTCGTTCATTGCCTCCTTGTTCAGCTCAGGCCTGTGAACTCATAGCCTTGACCAGAGCTTGCCAACTCTCTGAAAACAAATCTGTCAACATCTTCACTGACTCTCGCTATGCTTTTGGTGTTGTACATGATTTTGGAGCTTTGTGGAAACATCGTCACTTCCTTCGTTCAGATGGACAGCCCATCTTGAACCACAAACTTGTTGCTAATCTTTTAGAAGCAATCACACTTCCCAAACACATTGCTGTAGTAAAATGTGCAGCCCATACCCGAAACACTGACCATGTCTCTAGGGGCAACGCAGCTGCTGACATAGCAGCTAAATCTGCTGCTACCACACCTCCTGAAAGGATCCACCCACTTCCTCTTATGGTCTGCTCATCATCTCAGACTACAGCCTCACCTGACTCATTCACCATCACAGACATGCAAAAACTCTCAACACCTTCTGAGCGAGCAGAATGGAAACGCCTTGGAAGCACATTTACTGATGATATTTGGCTAGGTCCAAACAACAACCCCTGCCTACCTCGACATTTCTTTCATTCTTTTGCTGTTTTAACGCATGGTGGAGACCATGTGTCAAAGGGGGGAATGTTAAGAGAAATGGACACACACTGGTTTACTGTGAAATTTTTGAAAGTTGCTGAACAGTACTGTGACTCATGTCTGATATGTGCCACTCACAATATTTCAAAAACAATAAAAACCACAGCACCAGGTGCACACAAGACAGTGACTGCTCCTTTTCAACATCTAATGATTGATTTTATTGAATTAACGCCTGTTTTAAACAAGAAATACTGCTTGGTTGTTGTCGATATGTTTTCCAAATGGGTTGAAGTTTTCCCCACAAAACATGCAACAGCAAACACAGTAGCAAAGATTTTACTGACGGAAATCATTCCACGATGGGGAATCCCCCAGAGAATTTCAAGTGATAATGGGTCCCACTTCGCAAATGAGATCATGAGTGAAGTATCCACGACCCTACATTTTGACCTGACAAAACACTGTGCCTACCACCCACAGAGCGGGGGCGCTGTTGAACGAGAAAATGGTACTTTGAAAAACAAACTGGCCAAACTTTGTGAGGACACAAAACAGAACTGGGTCACATGCTTGCCTATTGCTGTTATGTATATGAGGATGCGGAGACGAGCTAAATTTCGTCTTAGTCCTTTTGAAATCCTTTTTGCAGCTCCTCCCAATCTGGGAGTTGGACCGACAACTGATCCCACCAGAGATCTTAAACACTGTGATCATAACATGATGAACTATTGCATTGAACTAACCAAACACTTAACATCCATCAGGTCTCAGGTGCAGGGAGGACTCCCTACACCTGCACAAAAGCAATTGCACTGTATTTCTCCTGGAGACTTTGTTATGATTAAATGTTTCAGGAGAAGGCGCTGGAACTCTCCCAGGTGGACTGGACCATTCCAGGTTTTGCTGACCACCCACACGGCTGTGAAGGTGGCTGAGAGAACTACTTGGGTCCACGCCTCCCACTGTAAGCTGTTCAAAGGGATCACTCCACCATCAGGAGAAGACCAAAGGAGCAAAGGACAGGAAAAACCAGGGCAACTGCCCGAAGAGTCACTCAGCACCAACGGGTAGCTGAGGCAGCGGTCTGTTAGGCCACGACCAAACCTAACAGAGCCAGGACAGCACACTCACTGGCGTCAAAACCAGGTGAGGCAGCGTCCCCATTGCCCCTCTTCAACCGGACGGAAACCAGGATATCAAGAACTAGCCCAGAGGAAAAGAAGCACCAGAGCTTAAGAGCTGGGTGCCACCGCGGGTGCAACAAGTATCGGAGTCTGAAAGGCTTGATACCCACGGGGGATCTACGCCACTCACATTCACCACCCACTGATAGAGCTCAGGCTCACAGTGAGGGCGGCGGGGTACCTAGACCCTCCAACTGATCAGGCAGGCAGAACAGATAGACGTTTGATACCCAACAGACAAACAACCATCATGAACTCCATGCGGTACCAGTGGAAACTTTTTGCATTCTTTGCATACATTTTCGTTTTAGTTGTTGGTTTTATTTTCCTCTTACAACACTTTTGTTTTAAGATAAAATGAAAATTCGTTTT
>NC_056514.1:20914831-20915853 GCF_014905685.2 Nematolebias whitei | reverse complement strand
AAACGGTCCTGTCATCATCAGTCCAAATTTCATCCCTAAATGCAAAAGTCCAAGTGTTTCTGATAAAAGTAATCTCCAGAGTTCCCCAACAGAGAGAAAACACAGGGTTTTACTCAAGTTACTTCCCTGTTTCCAACGGACCGGAGGAATGAGACCGATCGTGGATCTGTCAGTTTTTTCAACAAGATGATCATTGACAGACCGTTTTTCACATGTTGACAACCAGACAACTGTTGTACAACATCCAGAGAAACGCATACCGATCATCCTAAAACACAGAAAATTCCTGCGTTTTTTCTCCTTTCAAGGGATGAAGTATCTGTTACACAGAGCAGGGATGAGAGTTTTTGTTTTACCTGGATGATCTGCTGCTCCTGTCACTCCAGACAGGAGGCGCTGATGCAGGCTCAGGTGTTGACATCACACCTGTCAAATCTGGTTTTCGCCATAAATTGGAAGAAAAGCTCGATTTTTCCCGGCCCAGACAATTGTTTATCTGGGAGTGGAATTAAATTCAATCACCATGAAGGCTCGTTTATCACAAACGAGGTTCGACACTTTTTAAAGTCAACTCCGCCACGTAAGACCTGGCAAAGTGGTAACAGCTATTTTCCATCTTGAAGCTGTTAGGAATTATGTCATCAGCTCACACAGCGGTTCCGCTGGGTTTGTTACACATGAGACGCCTCCACAGGTGGTTTGCGCGTCTGCGTGTGGACCCAGTAAAACAAAAGAGACGGATGATCACTGCCCCTCCCTCCGTGAGAGCAGACCTCCGACACTGGGGAAACACCCTGGTTCTGTCAGGGGGAGTTCCCGTCAGCAGACCCGCGTCACACGTGTCAGTTTTCACGGACACTTCGCTGTCAGGCTGGGGGGGGGGACATACCTATCTCAAGCAGTAGGGGCGCTGCGGCCCCACCACGCATCAGCCCACGTAAATGTCTTTGGAGTGTCGTGTGGAAAATAAATAATTGTTCTAAACTTAAAAAAAACTCTTAATAAAAGAAAACCAGAGACAT
>NC_056514.1:20876192-20914731 GCF_014905685.2 Nematolebias whitei | reverse complement strand
CACAGGGGGGTGATGTTAGTCCATGCACATGACCTTCCGTCCGCAGGACATAAGGGTGACAATGCCACGCTGAAAGCATTAAAACAAATTGCTTATTGGCCTGGAATGAAAAAGGATGTCAAGGACTACATAAAAGGGTGCCTGATCTGTGGCCAGTTTCAACCATCCAGACCACTTCACAGAGCACCACTGCATAGTAGAGGCATTGCATTTCCATGGTCGGACCTCCAGATTGACTGGGTCGGACCACTCACTAAGACCTCTAGAGGAAATAAATATTTTCTCACGGTAACCTGCGCGTTTACCAAATGGGTAGAATGTCTACCAGCCCCTAATGACACAGCACAAACCACTGCTATGTTGTTAATGAATCATGTATTTTCAAGGTTTGGACTTCCCCTTAGGGTGAACTCAGACCAAGGTACACACTTCACAGGTGAAGTAATGAAGGAACTGTGGAAGACGCTAGGCGTCAAAGCCAACTTCCATATTGGCTACCACCCACAGGCTTCAGGCCAGGTTGAGAGAGCAAACAGGACTGTGGTGAGTATTTTGAAAAAATACGTAGCCGCAAACCACAAGGACTGGGACGTGAAACTCCCTCTGGTCCTCATGGCCATAAGGGCCACTCCACACACGTCGACTGGCATCGCTCCTTTCGAGATGATGACGGGTCGACAAATGACTCTCCCTCTGCACCTGCTGTACCAACCAGGCGATGCTGCCATGGCAACAGCCTACACCACACAACAATACATGAAAGACTTGGAAAGACACCTTAAGAACACTTTTGCTTTCGCACAGAAAAACCTGGAAAAATCAGCTGAAGGACGCAAAGCGTACTACGACCAAAAGGCCTCTTACGAGGAACTCCAAGTGGGAGACAGGGTCTGGTACTACACGTTTGCACCCAAAACTGGGAGAGTAGAGTCCGGGACCGGAACTCTCGCCCGTAAGCTGATGCCCAGATGGACTGGACCCCATCTGATAACTGACAAAGTGTCTCCAATTATCTACCAGATAAAAATCAGTAAAGGCCAAAAAGAGCCAACTGTTAAATGGGTACACCGTAACCAGGTTAAACAACACAAGGCATGCAATAACTCCTTAGGAGACAATGACATCACAAAATCTGACCTCGTGGGAACAAGGGTCATCCCTGTAGAAGATAACTAATGGATAATAAAATTAACCATAGTTTAAACTCACAGGACCTACCCTTGATAAAACGGGACAGCGTGACTGAAATCTGGCAACCAGGGTGAGGAGAAGCTGTGAAACGATGTTTCTAGATGCTTAGTCACTACTCTTGTCGGTGTTGGAACGTTGTTTAATTGATTTTGGTTGTTTCTGAGGTAAGAATGAATTTTGTTGTGTAGTAAGTTAGAGACTAAGAAGCCTTTAACCATGCCAACATGCAGTTCATTCACTAAATTGCAATCTTTGCGGAGTCAATGTATATTATTGCTACCTTGAGTACCATAATCTACATTGATCTCACAACGCTTAAGCCGAACCTACTCGAACAATTCTATTCGGGGGGATAGCTAATTCTTTTTGATAAGTCTCGCCATAGACTTCCAAAACATTTATGGGAAAACCAAACACCCAATCTCAAGTCGTTCGTCTAAAAGACAACAGACAATTACACCAAACTATATTTTACCATGTAAAGCTAACTTAAACCGAGTTAGAAATGGAAAAATAGTTTGGAACACTTTTCTATAGGCATAAACCCCTGTAGTACCCCCTATCAGCATTCTCCACCCCTTAACTGGTAGTTGTAGCTGTTCCCAACCATAATAGCTTACACACCAGATGCATATAGTTTAAGGCCTTATGTAAATTCCCCTTCATAAGCCCACCTTAAACCACATAATTGCATGACACATTGAACCAGAACGGCACAGGCTGGACGTCGCTGGAGACAACCTTCGCTGGAGGCGACCTGCAATCCTGACGTTGGTCTCAACTCTTCATCCAGTGGCCGCTTCTTCAGTTCAATCCAAGGGCACCCCTCTGTATGCTGATTAATCAACACTTCCAATCGCTGTGGATTTACCGTTGTGGATTATATGACTTTTTCCAATGGATTACAGACTCTGTTTCCAAGGGGTTAAGGCATTGCTACAATGGAATTATCGAGACGATATGGGATTATAATCAACACAATGGAATACCAAGAACATTGTGGGATTACCTTGACTTTGTTTCCTTGCTGGATTACTTCTGACTTTGGTCTTCCTTGCTGGATTACTTCTGACTTTGGTCTTCCTTGCTGGATTACATCAAGCTCAAGGACATTTGAAGGTCTAAGTTCACGGTTGGAATTCATCCCCATGGACAGGTGATGATTTCCAAAGGGGGGACTGTAGTGAACCAGATAACCTCAAATCTACCAGATGGACAGAGACTGTTATTTTCATTGATCTGAATAAGTCTGAACCATCTGATGAACTTTCTTTCTTGAATTAATCAAGCAGAAAAGACAATTCTTTATAATCATTACTGTCTTACAAATGTTTTGATAATCAAATTGTGTTAGTTCACTCAATGCTTTACAGGTTGAAAAGAACTACTAATTTTTATTTTTACATAAACAGTAAGTAATGATTTTTGTTCCTCATTCAGAGAAGAAATCACCTGAATATGCCTTTCTTGATTTTCTGTCTGAAATGAGCAAGCTGTCGTAAGTATGTTAAAGGTTGGTTTTCGGTCAACTAAAATGTTTACCGAGAAAAATGTCATGTTTTACTATTTGAGAAGATTACAAAGTGTGAGACTCCACGAAGTCTGCTGTTGCTGCAATAATCTTTTCTGTATGTTGTAAACAATCCTTGACTTATGATAACATCTTACGTCACAAATCCACTCCTCTTTCTGGTCCTTCCACGAATCAGAAAGCTCTAAATTGAACAGGAAGTCGACCCAAATAAAATGTGGCAACTTCTCAGTTCATAGTATAGAGAAGAGAAGGAATAGAGAATTATGGATTCCAGAATTCCAAGAGAATGAGAGTTCTGAGAGATGTTGGAATGAGAGCTGACAACAGGTCCGATAGTCCAACAGAATGAGCAGATTGAGAGTGCAACCGGTTATGAAGAGTTTGGAGTTATGAAGAACCAGGGACGTTTGGGATTATAAGTCTGTTTTGAGCTAACCACGCACGACTCTCCGAGGATTTTTAGCTGTGCTTAACGGAGGCGCTGGAAACAGTCTGAAGGATGCTTACTGAGCTGATCTATCGTCAAACCAGGTAAAGGCTTCTTCTTCGACTAAAGTGTACCGTGGACGGGCTGAGGATCTGACGGAGCGTGCAATTTCTGGTTAAACAGATTAAACTTCCCTCACACAGTTCTCTGTAAGATAATCTCCTTTCACTCTAAAACCCACCTCTCTCTCATAAATCAGTACAGATATTTTAGAAATATCTTAAGCAAAGTCCTCAAATCACCGCCGAGTGATTTGAAGTTCATTTTCTGTGAAACTGTCTGTTATTATTTTCATATTTTGCCAAATTAATGTAAATGTTTGATGTTAAACTTTGATTCTGAAAATAAATGATTCCATTCATTTGATGGGTCAAAGATAAATAACGTCTCTCGTTACCTTTCTGTTAAATTCAATGCACGACATTTACAGTCAGAAAAATGAAGAACTCGTGAAAAGTATGCATAAATATATATCCATATATTTGTCATACAACAAGTGACACGTACCTCACGTGTCTCACTACACGAGAATCTGTGGAAAGAGCTGAAGACTGCTGTTCAAAAATGCTCTCCATCCAACCTCACTGAGCTCGAGCTGATCCTTTTCCTACGTAGCCATGATGTTGTGATTGCTGCAGAATGTGGTCTGGCATTATCCTGTTGAAAAATGCAGGGTCTTCCCTGAAAGAGATGACGTCTAGATGGGACCATATGTTGTTCTAGAACCTGAACATAGTTCTCTGCATTAATGGTGCCTTTCCAGACATGCAAGCTGCCCATGCCACAAGCACTCATGCAACCCTATACCATCAGTGATGCAGGCTTCTGAACGGAGCGTTGATAACAATTTGGGCTATCCTTGTCCTCTCTAAGCGTTTTGTAATTTTTATCTTGAGAAGCGCTATATAAATAAAGTTTTACTTACTTACTTTGGTCCGGATGACATGGCGTCCCAGTGTTCCATAAAGAACTTCAAATCGTGACTCGTCTGACCACAGAACAGTCTTCCATTTTGCCACACTCCATTTTAAATGACCCCTGGCCCAGTGCAAACGTCTGAGCTTGTGGAGCTTGCTTATAAATGACTTCCTCTTTGCACTGTAGAGTTTCAGCTGGCAACGGCGGATGGCACGGTGGATTGTGTTCATTGACAATGCTTTCTGGAAGTATTCCTGAGCCCATTCTGTTATTTCCTTGACAGTGGTATTCCTGTTTGAGGTGCAGTGACGTTTAAGGACCCGGAGATCACGAGCATCCAGTAGAGTTTTACGGCCTTGACCCTTACGCACAGCGATTGTTCCAGATTCTCTGAATCTTTTGATGATGTTATGCACGGTTGATGATGATAACTTAAAAAAGTCTTTGCTATTTTACGCTGGGTAACACCATTCTGGTATTGCTGCACTATCTTTCTGTGCAACAATGGTGGGATTGGTGATCCTCTTACCATCTTGGCTTCTGAGAGACACTGACACTCTGAGAAGCTCTTTTTATACCCAATCATGTTGTCAATTGACCTAATTAGTGTTAATTGGTCTTCCAGCTGTTCATTATATGCCCAGTTTCCTTTTTCCAGTCACTTATTGCTACTTGTCCCAACTTTTTTGGGATTTGTTGACACTGAAATTTTGAATCAACATATTTTTCCTTTGAAATGTTACATTTACTCAGATTAAACTTTTGATCTGTCATCTATGTTATATTACGAATAAAATATTGACATTTGCCATCTCCACATCATTGCATTCAGTTTTTATTCACAATTTGTTTAGTGTCCCAACTTTTTTGGAATCCGGTTTGTGTATATATATATATATATATACATATAATATATATATCTATATATATGAAACCTTACACATTATTCAGTAGCTGTGGCTGAGTAGTTAGAGCAGTCGTCCTCCAATGGGAGAGTTGGGGGTAACACACACGCAGATTGTCATGTAAAGTGCTTTATCTTGATAAGATAGAAGGGTGCTATATCAGTACAGTGCATCTACATAATTTAAAATATGAATGAATTTGGGTTTTAAACTGTGGGCTTAACTAAATAAACCCTAATTAAAACAAAGAAAATATTCTTAAGATTGGATGAAACAAACTGAAAACACAATTTATCAAAATACATTTTGCATCAGGTGACTCCCGACTGGGTCTTGATCCAGATATGGGAAACTTCTTATAGAAAATATTTCCACGTTAACTAATGTGTCACTATTTTTGTACAGCTAAATCAAGGACAGCCTCAGTCAGGAACCCTTTTAGGACATTTTAAACTTAATGGAGACATCAAACAGAGCCTCACTTATGTAAAGATATTCCTGTAATCAGTAAATGTAGAAGAGTTTCAACGACACAAACAGTTTTGTAGATTTTCCAAATCTTTCATCTGAACCTTGTTAAAATATACTTTTTATACACAAAGATAAACAACTTTTCGATTTATTCAAAGTTAGTGCAGTTGTTTTCAAACTACAATATGTCTGACATGTTGACATCGTAAAACTATCACTGATCATTAAATGAAACCAAATAAATTCTCTGAGACACTGTGGTCATGTGATCTTTTAAAAAAAGACAGAAAAAAACAAAACAAAGAAAAATATAAACAAATACAGTACACGTACAAGCAAATCTGTATTTTTTTTTTACAGTTAATTACAAGAAAAATATTACAGTTTGTGGGTTAAATTAACAAAAAACAACTTGGTGAGAAAGCTTTTCAATATTATTGTTTATTATACAATGCAATAATTGCATTACGCTGATGCTGTCACTGAAATCCTGCGATGTTGACAGTTTTTTTTGTGTGAACAGTCTCTGTCCGCTCAGTCCAAGAAGAATATGTTGTTAAACTGTGTTGCACAAAGCCTCTTAACTTCCTCTGCAATGGGGGAAAAAAAAGACAACAAAGGAATGGGTGAGGTGGAGTTTATGACTATTCTGGCAAAAATGAGACAAATGTATGGACGATGGAGGAAACATACCGTTAACTTCAATCAGATTGGCATTCTTTTGATTTAGGATCACGTACAGCTCCCTCTGATCTGACTTCTTGCCAACTACCCAGTAGTCTGTCATGGCTTTTACGATGATTTCCTCATCTTCATCAACCCTGGGAGACAGAAAAGAACTAAGCACCAGTTTAAAAAAAGCAGCTTTCACACTTGCATAATAATTGGAGCGGGTTAAGACATAAAGCGCCACCGGCACAAAAAGAGGAACTGATCCCGTTACTGAAATGTACACTACAGACGTCTGTGCTCCACAGACAGAAAAGAGGGACTTTCACATTACTCCAATCTCATGACTGAGAGAAAGTGAGTTTACAAAAATCATTTTAGGTTCTGTCCACACAGGCAGTTTTGGTAAATATGGCAAGGTCTTCTTTGCGCCTTGTGCTGTTTTAGGAGCTCTGTAAATTGTATTGTTCTAAAATATGCTCCAGAGTGAGTGTTTATTAGTGTCTTAAAATGAAAGAGCTGTCCTGAAACCCATATAAGATGATAAGAAATGTTCTAGTTGGACATATTTTCTTGTCTGGATGTGAGATCTGAAAATGCAGTCTGTAAGACAAGTTTCATCCACAGTTTCACTTGGGACCACGATCACTGGCACAAAACAGACTCTGCCAGGAGGCTTTGTCCACAAGGCCAGAGCGCTACACCGTACCTGGCAAAGTCACAGTTGATGTCTCCCAGAATCTTCATGAGGTCAGAATGGACAGAAGTGAGACAAACGGTGGCAGTTTTTCTCATATGAATGGTGCTCTTCTCTGCCAGGTTCATGTGGTTAAAGTAGATGAACTTAAACTGGGGCTCCTTCTCCGGCCTGAGTGGACACAAAGACAAAAAGAAGAGCAGAAGCAATAAACGTCAAGGGCTGGTGAAGATTCTGTCATCCAGGATATGGTAAATCCAAAAAAAGGTTAAAGACAAAAAAGACTGGACTTTTATTCTGTAGATGGAAGACGTTTCGCTTCTCACCCTACGGACAAAACACCCAAACACAAAGCGAGTGGTGTGGTGTCTGCAGTTCAGCCCAGTGAACAGCTTCTTCACAGACGCATGGCTCATCACAGGAGAGCCAACAAGACTCAGCTGTTCACCTACCTCAAGGATAAGGGACACTCTTTTCAGGACCAAAGTGTTCACATTTTGGACCGAGAAGACAGATGGTTTGAGAGGGGGGTGAAGGAAGCCATTTATGTAAAAAGAGAGAAAACAACTTTAGGTCCCGTTTTCACAAGAACTTGGAAACGTGTTTTTTCTTATTATGCCGAAAAGGCTTTTGACTCAGTTAACTGGTCCTACCTGTTTAAAGTGCTAAAGAAATTTCAAATAAGTGACTTAAAAATAAAAAGTGTCAAGGAGCTTTATAATAACCCAACCTCTAAAATAAAGATAAACGGTTATTTAACAGACTCACTTATGCTTGAGAGAGGAGTAAGACAGGTGTGCCTGGTCCCCTCTACTCTTTGCCCTATATTTGGAACCACTAGCCCAGCATATTAGACAAAAACAATTAAGAGGAATAACAATTAATAGAAAGGAACACAAAATTGCATGCTACGCAGATGACATCATTTTATTTTTAGCCGACCCAGAAAACTCATTACCAGAATTGATGCACAGTTTAGAAACAATTGACCCAATATCCAGCTACAAATTAAACATTGAAAAAACAGAAACCCTCTCCTATTGGTGTCCACCTAAAGATTAAAAAAAGAAATACCCTTTTAAATGGAATACAGAATCTTTTAGATATTTAGGAGTAATACTTCATAAAGACGTAACTAAAATTATGGACAAAAATTACAATCACCTTTATGCAAATGTTAAAAAAGACCTGGAAAAATGGAATCATATACCTCATCTAAGCTTAACATCAAGAATAGAAACCATAAAGATGAACGTTATACCAAGATTTCTTTATCTTTTCCAAACTCTGCCAACAATGATCCCAAACCACTATTTTATGGATTGGGACAAGGCAATGTCCAGATTCATATGGAAAGGAAGGAGACCCCGTATACGTTACAAAACGTTACAGTTATCAAAGGAGGAAGGTGGATGGGGCCTCCCTAGTCTCAAAAATTATTTCATTTCAGCCCAAATTAGAACTCTACTTTATTGGTGTGACCCTGCGTATGAAGCAAAATGGAAGGAGATAGAAAGTATGTTCACAGATTTCCCTATACAAGCGATTATAGCAGACACTAAACGGCTTGAGTTGATGGATGAATTGGAAAAAGAATGGGTTAAATCAGCACTAATAACATGGAAAGAAGTTGTAAAAACAAATAAACTAAATAAAGAAATCGGGGTTTTAAACTGGTTAGCATATGACAAGTTTTTTTTTATCAAATAGCATGGACTCCAGATTTAAGACTTGGATAACAAAAGGTATAAAAGTCTTTATCCAGATTATTAACAATAATGAGCTGGAAAGCTTTAAGAAGAAAGTTTCAATTTAGAAAAAGAAGATTTTTACAGACATCTACAAATAAGACATTATTATATCCAGGAAATCAAACAAAACACTAAGCAATATAATCCACTGACTGAACTAATAATAAAAACTTACGAATCAAAACTGTCAGGTGGATTAATCTCAAAAATATATAAGATTATATCAAACTTTAATACCCACTCAACGCAATATATTAAAGACAAATAGGAAAAGGAAGCCGGTCTTGATATAACTGACAAAGAATGGGAACAAATATGTACATCACAACGGAGGTGTACAAAATCACATATTTGGGAAGAATTCTGTTGGGAAAAGTAGATCACGTTTTTTTTATCACACCGCATCAAAGCGCCCATTTCTCACAAGGAAATAGCCAATGCTGGAGAAATTGTGGATGTCAGAAAGCGCATCATTACCATATTTTCTGGGAATGCCATAATGTCAGAGGATATTGGAGAGATATAAATGATGCAGTGAACCACGTCTTTCATATCAACATTCCATTAAACTTCAAAAACCCTGTTCCTGGGATGTAAAACCCACACAATGGAATCAATAAATGGATACCTTTGGGATATACTAGTAGCGGAGGGAAAGAAGGCAATTACAAAAAAGTGGATGATACAGAATGAACCAACCACTCGAGACTGGGCGCAGATTGTGACAGAAATCTACAAAATGGAAAAAATAACATTCACAGTTAACTTACAGATAAAATTATTTTTCAAACATTGGAATAAATGGGAAAAATATATCAAACAATCTATGCCAGGAATAATTTAAGAAGCTGGAGAGAAAATAGTAAATCATTTAGAAAGAATGCCACAAGACCGTAGCTTATTCTTTATAACTAAGATTCATTGATCCAGTCTACACTTTTATGGATCTAAAATGTCATATAATGCTACTCCTGTTCTTGTTCTACTCTCTGGCTTTGTTCTCCTCTATTATTATTATTTATTATTATTATTATTTATTTATTTATATATTCTCTTCTTTTTTTCTCGTTTCAACACGTTTCTTTCATGTTATTGTATATAAAACCAGGAAATAGACAGAAGGAAATGATTAAGTGCAAATCTACGCAGACTCGGAAATGTGAAATTTATCAATGCTTGAGTTAAAGTATACTGATATGTGTCTGTTCTTAAGATTTGTAACTTGAAATGTAGATGTAAAAATCTGGGGAAAAAACAAAAAAAAAAGGAAACGTGTTTTTTCAATGTTTATTGGAAGTAATAAACAAAAAAGAGCGGGTTTACCTGAAAACGCTGTAGTTTCCATGTCCGTCGGGTTGCCAGATAAGAAATTATGAACTATAGTACAGTTGCTTTAAAATGAAAGTATTTTGACTTAAACTGTCATATGTGCTGAGTAAAGATATTCTAAAATTCATTCAACCTTTATTTAGACAGGTAAATCCCACTAAGCCTCGAGGACTCATTTACAAGAGAGACCTGATTATAAGGTGAGTGTTGTGTTTGTTGAACATGTGCACAGAAAAGGAGGGGTAAATAAGACATTTTAAATTTATCTGGCAATTCTTATTGCTAGGGACGCACAATATTGGATTTCTGTCCAATATCCAATATGTTAAAACTTATTTGGCCGATGACCGATACCGATATTTTTTACATACTTTCCTTTGTCAGAGCATAGCTCTCTTATTTAGGCATATTCGCTACAAAAACTGTGGAACAGCTGTAAGAGCTGGTGACATATATTCACTAACAGCCATATGATATGCATAGCACTTTAACTTATATTAAATGAAAAGTGTTAAATGTTATTTATTAGCATTAGTCACCTGCGATGCTGTCTCACTTGTGGAGCTTGTTCCAGGTTCCTATAGTTGCAGTGTGGGATCATCTGCACTCCTGTGCATGAAGGACAGACTTTTTAAGTTCAAAGTTTTTGTCTATCCATTGTGCCGTAAGACTAATCATGCTAACGGGGCTAACACGGCGTCCAAATATCTGTAGTAAAACTCACCCAAGTGCTATCGGCTATTAGCTTCTCACTGACTGCTTGTAACTCGGGTAAGGCTACGTCTGAAAAATATCTCCGACTGGGGACGATGTAGCGAGGCTCAATGGAGTCCAAAAATCTACGGAATCCGACATTCTCAACGAAAAAAAAGCCGACATTTTGACTTCTTCTTCTCCGCCGTGAGATCAGGTAGGTGGTGTGACGTCATCATGTTTTGCTGCCACTGCAGGCATCCTTGTCACTGGGTTGTCATACAAAAAAAGTGTATTTTACATCGGTGAGTTATTTTGATGGAATGTCCGATATTGAACTTTAACACCAATATCGGCCGATACCGATACCATGCCGATAATATCGTGCATCCCTACTCATTGCGCTTTCAGCATCTGCATGATCACAGAACGTCCAAACTGGTGAATACACCAACTTCTCTTTGGACCCTGGATTTTATTAGTTTTGCATGCAAAAGGGTGAGTAGCACAAAAAATACTGCTCTCTGCCATTTATTGTCAACTGTTGTTATAATAAAGTTATATAAAGTGCAGAAAAACAACTTCCGACAGCAGTAGTGCATATGTGTGACTTCGCACTTGCGAAACATTTCACACATTCGCAGGGGGTTCCCCAAAAAATCTCTTCTCTGATGAGACCATGGGACCTTCGGTTAGAGAGGGAGCGAGGGCTGTTGTGTAAAAGAACGACCAAAGACTATTCAAAGTCTTAGTATTATTTTTAGAAGTATTCAAAAAGGCAACAAGACATGTTTTTAAATCAATGATGTGACTAATTGCCAAGTCAAATACAGGACAGAGACGTGTGGCAGCTGAGGAATTTGGAGCCTCATTATTTATTCAGCACATTCTTCACTAAGCTGATTACAAGGAGTCCATCAAATAGCCACGACTGGTTTTACATTTCAGACCAGGGCTGATCTGATGCTAACTGCTGGGGTTAAAGAAGTGTGGACCAGCATGCCAGTCCTTAATGCAGCGGTGCTTGAGTTACCCTCAAGTACTTTGGTCTAAGTAGTGCCACGATGATATCCAGTAATTTTAGAGTCTAACCCATCACTGCCAGCTCGGCAGAGTGATACAAGTGATCTGAACACGGAGAACTTTCAACTAGAGATGGACAAAGACACAAATTTAGTTTAGATCCTTTTTGCAGCTTACTAGCTTGTTTGATTGTTTTACTTTTATGATTTGTGGATTTGTTGTGGATTTACATTTTTAATTACCTGTAACAACATTTAAAATGAATCGGTGTGTAATAGAATTAGGTAGGTAGAATTTAAACAAATTTTTTTTGTTAATCATCTGAAGATGATCATCTACCCCTGTTTAATGATGGACGATTTCTTTTCACAAAGATGGCCTCATTTACTCCTCTCTCAAACCATTGTTCCTCTCTGTCCAGGATGTGAACATCTTCATCCCTGAAAGAGTGACCACTGGTCTGGGTCTGGGTTCCTCCTTTTCACCTGTTGGCTGACTGGAGTCCTGTTTGGGTTTCTTCTCTGCTTTCAGGAAGGCCCAGTTAGGATATCCACATTGCTCTAGAGCCTGTCTTGTGTAGGATTTCTCCTTCTGCCTGGCTCCTGAGCTAGTGGGGACGCTGTCTGCTCTGTGATACAGAGTCCTGATGACTCCTAACTTGTGCTCCAAAGGGTGATGGGAGTCAAACTGCAAATACTGGTCTGTGTGGGTGGGTTTGTGGTACACCTCAGTTTGAAAATGTCCTCTATCAGAGACTGAGACCTCACAGTCCAAGAAAGCCAACCTGCCATTTTTTACATCTTCTCGTGTGAACTTGATGTATTTATCCACAGAGTTGATGTGGTCAGTAAAATGTTGGACTTCCTGAGATTTAATTTTAACCCAGGTGTCGTCAACATACCTGAACCAATGACTTGGTGGTGTCCCTGAAAAGGACGTCAAGGCTCTCTTTTCTACCTCCTCCATGTACAGGTTGGCAACAATAGGAGAAACTGGAGACCCCATAGCACACCCATGTTTCTGCCTATAATATTGCTCCCCATATGTGAAGTAGGTTGACTGTAGGCACAGTTTCAAGAGTTGACACAGTTGTTCTGTGGAAAGCGTGGTCCTGCTGCTCAGAGTGGTGTCTGATTTTAATCTTAAACTGACCACCTCTACTGCATCATCAACAGGAATGCACGTAAAGAGTGATGTGACATCAAAAGAGACCATTGTTTCATCAGTCTCCATGATGACATCCCTCACCTTATCCACAAAGTCCATGGTGTTCTGTATGTGGTGTTCTGAGCTGCCAACTAAAGGGATGAGTACAGACGCCAGATATTTGGAAACATTGTAAGTGACAGAGTTAATCATGCTAACAATTGGTCTTAAAGGTACAACTTGTTTGTGGATTTTAGGTAAACCATACAGACTAGGTGTGGCCTCCCCTGGGTACAGTCTGTGGTACAGAAAACGGTCAATAGCCTTGTCCTGCTCCAAAATTTTCAGGCAATCTATTAACTTCTTCTTGTAACCACTTCCTGGATCTCTTTTCAGAGGTTCATAAGTGGTTAAGTCACTAAGGAGTGTCAACTTTCTCATGATAGTCTTTCTGGTTCAAAATCACTGTGCACCTTCCTTTGTCTGCTGGGAGAATGATGATGTTTTTGTTCTTGCTAAGAGTGGTGAGTGCGTCCCTATCCTCTCTGCTGATGTTGGAAGGTGGTGGTTCGGCATCGCTGAGGAAGGATGAAACTTTGATCCTGAGCTGTTCTCCATTAAATTCTGACATTTTGTTGTTGCGGATGGCTGATATTTGGCTGTGATCATTGTGTTTAACTGTCAAACTGTCATCCTTTTTTTGGATGTCACTAGTAAACTGGCTGATCCACTATGGTGGATAAAGGTGCTGTTTTTAAGACTGGCCCCCTGCAGCCCCTCAGACTGAAGTATTTTTTGAGCTGCTTTGTCGAGGATGGACACTTTTCCTCCTGCTCCTGCCTCCCTCCTGCTTTGCTCTTTGTCCTGGGATTCCTATCGAAGGTCCTTACTACATATACTCCGAATTGTAAATTATGGATCTGGTCAGCTGGTCTCTCAACACAATTGATAAAATTTTCTCAATGAGAAGACAGGGCAAAGTAGAGCCCTCATGCCCTGAAAGGACACTTGCAGCTGGATACACTATGGATTCCTGGGGCCAGTGGAAGATGGTGTCTGTCGGCATTGTCCGTTGAGGACATAGAAGACCAGTGCATAATTGGATTTATGATAATTGGATTTCTGCTCTTTGGTGTTGGCAGGTATCTGGCATATCGACAAATTCAGAAGACAGAGGCAGCGGTTCTGGCAATTCTAAGGCTGCCTGCCTTGTATGAAGGAAGGTATCAAGCAGTAATCTCTCAGACTCAAACGCTGCATGAGCTGAGCTGTAAGCTGGGCGCAATTTCTGAGAATCGCAGGCCACTTGCAGCTACTGGGACTCACTGGCAGGAAGGGACTGACCTTGGAGAAGGCTACAAGCTCGGTCCAGCGGTGTAACCACAAAATTTGGCTGTTTGAAATCGCCAGTGAGACGTACCAGCAGAACTATGAAGACAGACGTGGAAATTCAAGCAGAGGCTGCCTGACTCAAATAATTGTTTTTTTTTTATTTGGCTTCCCTACTCGGCCTTAAATTGGCCAGTTATCTCAAACTTCTCCTGGTTGTTTATGTAAACAAGAAGCTCCGCCCCCCTCCTACCACTCCCCTCCCGAGGACATCTGTGGATCTGTGTCAGAGTTGAGCCGGATGATAAACACTGTGCCATCTTTATCAGGACTATGGAACTCTCTGGCAGTTTCTTCAGACAACTCATTGCCCTTGTTGGCCTCCTCATGCATAAATGTATCATGATGTCATCAGTATGTTGCTCTTTCATGTGCTGAGGTCATTCTTTTGTAACTTTCACACTGTGTCCTGTCTAGGACACAGTGCGATATTTTTCATTTTTTTACACCTCCACTTCCTATCGTGTTTCTTTACCTTATCTGAAAGAAAGGATGCACTTCTCGAGGCCGGCGGCCTCATTCACCTCCATCTCCCCATGTTTTCATTTACCCTTTATTTATACAGGTAGTCTCATTGAGCCACGAGAACTCATTTTCAAGAGAGACCTGTTTAGGGAGCAGATAGTGGGGGTTAAGGGCCTTGCTCAGGGGCCCAGAGTGGGGCGAATGAGGGTGGTGTGGGTGTTTCACCTTTTCCACCCACATTTTGATGTTGACGGTACCGGATGACGGTACTGGGAGGTGAACCTGCGACTTTCTGATCACAAGCCCATTTTATAACCTCTGCGCCACCACTCCCACTTGTTTGTTTGTTTCTCTCTGACAGTCTGTACTGAAATGCAATTTCACTGATAAAAAACAAAAATGGAGTAGGGTCAAATTTGAGCAGTTTTATGATATCTGTTTTGTCTGTGGCTCATGTGCCCCAATTATTTTTTTTCCAACAATGGACTCGGCATGAGCGGAAGATGAGGCAGAAGACCATGGAGAATGTTGTTTTTCCACACAAGTCGACTGACGGCTCCGTATAAGGTAAGAGAATGCGCGTTTGTTTTGGTTGTATTTACACAGAATGCCCTGCGCTGTAGTCCACTTCCTGCTTTTGGAGCGGTCTCCGGTCCGCTTGCATTCACACTGCATTCAAACCGCACCAGAGTTCACTTCAACTGAACCAAAACCTAGTTTTTTAGGCAGACCAGAGTTCGTTTTTTTGGTCTGCATCAGAGTTCGATTGTGCATTCACACTTACCCAAATGAGTCGGACTTTCCAGGCAAATGAACTAGAGTTCGATTAAAGCGGACTTAACAGGGATGGTGTGAATGCACCCTAAGCTTTATCTACCTTGATTATTGAACATGCACCAGAACAAGTTGAAGAGTACTTCATACAAAAAAAAAAAAATATTAGTCAGTCATTAGTTGCTGCCACAACAAACAAGTAGTACCATATAGACCAGTGGTTCCCAAAATTGGGCTTTGGACCCCTCTGTTAGTCATAAAACACCAAATCTGAGGTCCTCAGATAATCTCTAGAAATCAAATTAAGTTAAATGATTGCTGATGACAAAGTATCTACATAACTGTAACCAATAATTAAAGAGTCATAAATAATAAAGTCAGTGATAAAGTTTGTAAGGCTGCTTTGTGAAGTGATAATGCCTTTGTTGAATGGGATAATTAGCAAAGATTGAATAATTCATTGTCAGATATGACCACAACTTTTATTTTGTGGGTCAGAAGCTGAAATGTTTGGGAACCACTGATACAGGCTATTTGGAGACAAAAGGTATAAGAGTACCGGTAGTCACAAATTAGAACAAAAAAAAAAAAATATATATATAATTTTGTATATATTAATAAACATTTTGGACACACTCTCCAAACATCTTTTTTTGGTTTTTAATCATCGACTTCCTGAGCCAAAATATCCAAACTAAAGAGGAAAATACTAAAACACTTGTTACAAATCTTAAGATTAAATGTACAGTAACTCATGGAGTGCTGTGTTCAAACAAAGTCACTGGAACAAACTGTGGATCAGCTGCACAGCACGAACCAGGGCTTTTATAGCACTCGCTTTAAATTTTATTGAAGGGTGACAAGTTCAGAAAATGGTAGATTGATGACTAACCCAGATATCCTGCGGTTAATGGTGAACTGTTCACAAATGTCCGATGCCAGCAGTGTGAGCTGAGGGCCCACCAAGCTGTCCAGCTGCTCGCAGAACTCCCTCGTCAGCTCTACAGAAGCTGGAATAAAACATAAGAGTAGAAAGTTAACTATTTGAAGGCAACAGGGGAGAAAATATAACATGGTTACTTTTCATGACCAGCCAAAATACTATATTAAAATGAAAAAAAAAAAAAAAAGCTGTGGCAAGAGAACTACACTTACCACTGATCATAAAACAGGCAGCAGCGCTCATAGCCTGTAAAAACAGCAGATCAGTGCGGGTTACAAACAGAATCAGGGCCACACAGGTCAGAAATCACATTAACGTGATGATCTGTATTGTGGGATATTCCTCATTTTAAAATTGAGCTGTCTAATCCTTAACGTCCGGGAATATTTAATCCAGCAATAATAAACGAGAACGCAAATCCTCCCCTCGCAGATTACGAGACCCATCCTGAAAATGAGCAGCTCCTCCACGTTTCCACTGAGCACATACACACATCAAAAACACATTTAATCCGACACACCTTGTAAACAATAAGATGCAGCTCCTCGTAGCCGTCTCCTGCGAAGACAAATATTTTGGGGAATCTGAATTTAGCCTCTGGATCTTTGAGGTTCGTAGGTCCGGTTAAAAACCTGGGGAAAAAAAAAAGTAATAGCTGGGACAATATTCACAGACTAAGGGAAACAGGGTAATCATTTGTTTGTTTACTGTTATATAAAGAATCTAGTAAAAAGCTAGTAGAAAAGCTAAGAAATAAAAATGAATAGGTGCAAAACTAATTTTCACAAGAAAACAAAATAATCTGTGTCTGAGGGCCAACCTCCATCAGTATTTTAACAAAAAAATGAATAAATAAATTTGACATGTTAGTCAGATCGCACTGTGATGGACTTGCAACATGTTGAGGGGTGTACCCCACACAGTGACTGATGGAGACAGGCTCCAGCAGCCCCTGCGACCCTGAAAGAAAAGGCAGGTAAAGAACAAACGATGGACGGATGTTTGTCAGATTGTAATTTTCTCCAGATTTGCCATTTTATCCGAGTCATGGAAACTCTCAGGACAGATTAAAGTTGTGCTTCAGGGGTAGAAAAGCACCAACAATTGATAAATATATAATATATATTGAAATTTAGCTCTGTAACTGATTGGGAGTATTGAAAATGAAAAACAAAGTTTCTGACAAGCAGCACTTCATTCAGATAAATTTCCCAAATCCGTGAAATTAAATTTAAAAGTACGTTTTTCCTGTAACAACAACCTCTGCCCCATTTATATATTAAAAAACCTAGTATGTCATATGACATGCATTTACAATAATTTAGCTTTTTCTTTCTGGCCAGCTACTAAAAGAAGGGGATTCATATTTAATTAAGCTAAATTTAAGCAGGTGCTACAAGTGGAGTTATTTTTCCATTTTGAAATCAATCTGTTGATTAGTTTCTCAGGTAACAGATGCAGTTTAATAAACAGTCTCCCTGAAAAAAAGGTCTAAGGTTAATTAATTAAATGCAAGCAGGACATTCACTTTACAGCAACAGAGAAAAAAGAAAATTTAGAACAATCATAAATGTTTATATTAGTAATTTGTGGATTTATAGAAAAAAATTCTGATTATAATCAAATTGTTGTGTGGGGAGTGAAGCAAACATTTACCAAACTAATCACCAAGTACTCCAATTTTATATAGCAATATTTATTCACATTAGGAAAATGAGAAGTCCGTTTAACAAAGGGAGACATTGGTTTTTTGTGACTATTTTAAATCTTTGCAAATTCAAAATGAGGCGTGACAGCTGCAGTTTTTTCACAGCCTCTGAATTTCTTTCTAGTTTTGTAAAATTGAGTGTTTTATTTTAATTTTTTTCTTTACAACACGTGTGTATGTTTTTATTCGACTAATAATCTGTGATTGACATATCATGCCCTTCTTTTTCACCTTACACATGAAGAAAAGACCTTAGACAGAGAAACACCTGTGCATCCTTTCCTCATCACTCGTCCAACAAGCTGCTGCCATTTTTTTACTCCTCTGGACACATTTTAAGAAATAAAGACCTCTTTTCAAGAGTCTGTATTTCTCAAAGCTATTTCCAGCCCTCTATAACTTAATTTATCAATCATTTTGTCTTCCAAAAGTCATTTTCATATTAAATCCTGTTTTTCCTGTCACAATAGGTCACCTATTACACAGAAAACAGTAATTTCTTTAGTTAAGATGCACTATCAGTGATTCAGTAACACAAAATGCACCCAAATAAACAAAAATCTGCACATCCTGAACATATTGGTAGTTCCTGACGTGTTTGGGACATGCTGGTTCAGAATTTTTTTTTTTTTACAAACTGCCCATCTGCAAAGAGCAAGATTAAATAAAGGGTGTGCATGCAGATAGGATCAGGGATTTACCTTCCATAGTGCAACAAATTTCCTGCAACTTCTGGCTTCAGAGGAGAGTCCCTGCCGGCCAACTGGGACGAGATGAAACCAAGAGAAAATACAGCAGAATAAATAAATACAAATAAGGTTTAATCTGACCATGTGTCGAACTGTGTGGATCACTTCCAGTTCCTAGGAAGCACACTGTCTCAGGGCCTGAGACGGTCCTCACATAGAGACACAGTTCGCACACTGTCTCAGGGCCTGAGACGGTCCTCACATAGAGACACAGTTCGGAGGAAGGAAAAGGGGACTTTAATTCCTGCAGCAACTCAAGTACAACCTATAACAAGAGCAGCTGGTCATCTTCTACACAGCCATTATTCAATCTGTTTTGCGTACTTCCATTACTGTGTGGTTTGGCTCATCCACAAAACAGGACAAGTCCAGACCGCAATGAACAATCAGGTCTGCAGAGAAGATCATCGGGGCTAACAGTCCCTCGATCCAGGACTTGTCCAGAGTTAAAGTCAGGAATAGGGCTGGTAACATCTCTGCAGACCCCACACATTCTGGACACAAACTTTTACCTTCAGGTTGGTGCTACAGAGCGCTATATTTACAAAAACAACACCACCACAGAGACCGTTTCTTCCCCCAGGCGGTCTCTGATGAACTCATAAACACACCATGACTACTAGTAGCATGTCACATGGTGGTAGTTTAAAAAAAGCTGTCTATACAAATACATGTATATACGGTTTCTTTTATCCTCCAAGTTTATTTAAGTTATACAGTCCCTTGATTATCGTGGAGGTTGCTGTTCTCAGCCCCCCCCCCCCCCCCCCCCGATAAGAGAAAAACCACAAAGTAGGAATAGTAGTATAAATACACACGTAGCCCGTTTCTAACGACTAATCCGTTTCTCTTAGTTTTATTCGGCGATGCCTCTTAATTCCACCCCGCACACACCTCTGGTTCTGAATGCCTGGGGAACAGCGAGGTGGTCAGATACTTGTACAGGATCCTCATGTCGTCTTGCTCCAGCCCACTCCTGCACACACAACCACAAAGACAAAAAAATCACATCTTACAAATTCCACAAAAAGATGTGATCAGATGACAACAAAAGGTCCAGTTTCTTCATTATTCCAGCCGCGATCTTCTGGTTAGATGTTACAAATGTTCTCTGCGAGTTATAACTGATGTTCTGTGGCTGCAGCACCACAAACACTAGATAATAAAAAGGCTGTCATATTTTCCTGCTTGTTGACTGATCACTGAATATGACAGAATATTACAGACATGGATATGATAGAGTCGATATGATCTGGTGACGCGTCTCAGGCAGAGGCCTTGACTCAGATCTGCTCCTTCCTTTCTACAAGCGGACCTTTTGATGACGGCTCGGACACGGAGGGGAGGAACTGAGGCCTGGGCTGGAGGTCATTCTATAAAACGAACTTGTCCGGTCCAGAGAGTTAGAGCAGGTCAGGGTGAGAGCACTGATAACAGTGTTATCTTGTAATTGCATGTTCTGTGAATGTTTGGACTGCTCTCCAAAGCTTTGCAAATAAAACTGATGAACTACACCTTGGTCTGTTCTGGGAATCTCCTTTTTTCCACAACAACTTATTTCGATTCTTTTCAATAAGTCTAAAATACAAGCACTGAGGATTAATTTTAAAAATATCCTCAAAATTCCTTCTGGTTTAATATAGAGACGAGCAAGAGCCCTCTGATAACATTCCCTTTTCTAAATTCTCATGTAAAAGAAAAGACACTCTGGACCAATAAAAATAACAATCCAGTTTACAAATGCAAATCTCATCACGATCAAGTTTTAAAAAATTAATCCCATTCTAATCAAATTTTTTTTTTACAAATATCTACAACTGATGTCTTTTTGACTGCACACACGAACTGGTGAAAACGAATGAATCCATCCAACTGAACGGTTCCTATTAGACACACAAACAGGAAGTACAGATAAGAAAATACTGTAACAGCAAATTACAGAACATAATTTGTCAATTACTAGGAAGAATGATGTCGACAAAGTTTACATATTAAACCGCAGAAGGATTTGAAAAGTGAATGTCATTTTCAAGATGAGTGTTTTTCTGGTCCGGAAGTGAAAAAGGAATGCGAGTAAACCTAAATGTTTTTGGTGCTTGGGTAATAGTTTCACTACATAAGTGTTTTATTTTTACTTGTCCGAGGCAGCGCAGAGTAGCGACGGATCCCGGTGGGTGGGGGGAGCAATTTCATCCACCACCAGGGTCAATGGAGGAGCCAGGGGGTTGCCAGTGTTGGCTTTGACCACTATAGATTAATCTTTGGTCGCTCTAATCATTTGAGGAAACTTTGCTTCCTACATTTTACTGATGCAGGAACTCAACCAAAATGGAAGTCGGCATGTTGCTTATTTTTTAAGTTATCCATGAAATGGACAGATTGGCGGAGGATGTTTCCAAGATCCCTCTTCACTCTGCAACATGGGACCATGTCCCACAAAAACCTACAGGTGTATATAGGTGGGGCGGCTGTGGCTGAGTGGTTAGAGATGTTGTCCACAAATGCAAGAGTTGGGGGTTCAATTCCACCAGCAGTCACATGCCCAAGTGTCCCTGGGCAAGACACTGAACCCCTCATTGCCTCCGATGTGTGTCCCATCAGTGTATGAATGTGATAAAGCTCTGATTAGTCTTTGTGTAGATCTAGTAGAGTGCTGTATGAATGTGTAAATGAGGCACAGATTGTAGTGTAAAGTGCTTTGAGTATCTTGATAAGATAGAAAGGCACTATACAAGTACAGTCCATTTACCATTCACCACAAAATAAGTTATAAATTTACATAAAAATCTTTTGAACATTTTACACACTGCAGCACTGAAATTATGTGTAACCATTAAATGACTGGAACCAGGGCGCTCACATATGTGGAAACAAAAAGTGTGGGACTTTTATTTGATAGAGCAAATCACAAAGTCACTGAAGCTACAGAAACCCATGATACCGCTACTAACACAGTGTGAAACACAATCTGCTCCAACAGCTCACTTTGCCTGCACACGCACATCAAGTGTTACCCCATGAAGAACGAGAGGCCGCACGTGTTTAATGATGCTTAATGTGGGACTGCAGAGTGGATATGTAGATTTTTCCACCTCTGCTACTCGCTGTCTTTGCCAAGCTTTGTTGTTTGGCATCTGAATGTGTTCTGTGAACTATTTCTATGAATTTATGTGTAAATGAATATACAGCTGTGGAAACAAACAAATAAGAAGACATAAAATGCACTGCTGTTGCCTGTTGACTAAAAATGCATAAAAATTAAAAACAAACCCTGGTGGTCTAGGCTGCAGTATCCGTTTTCAGCTTCAGATTTTTAAAAGGGAATTTTTGAAGGTTAGCATGTTTGAGGCTCTTATTGTGAAAGACTGAAACAATTTCTGTGAGTTCTGCTGCAGCAGGAATAATAAACCACAAATAGGAACTGTTAAAAGTAAATTATTGCATACTATTTTGTAGTTTAAAAAGTCTTCAGTTGATCCAAAATGCTGCTGCCAGAGTCTTAACTGGAGTTAGTAGAAGAGATCATTTCTCTCCAGTTTTAGTTTCTCTCCATTGGCTCCATGTCAAATTCAGAATTGAATTCAAAATCTTACTTCTAACCTACAAAACTCTCAACATCCTAGCTCCATCTTATATTACAGATATTATTGCTCCATATTTTCCTAACGGAGCACTTCACTCTCAGACTGCAGGTTTACTTACAGTTCCTAGAGTTTCCAAAAACAGAATGGGAGGCTGAACTTCCAGTTATCAGGCTCCTCTCTTGTGGAACCAACTTCCAGTTTCTGTCCGTGAGGCTGACACATTGTCCAGTTTTAAAACTGGGCTTAAGACTTTCCTTTTTGATCAATCCTATGGTTAGGGTTGGCTTGGGTTTCCTGAGCTATCCCTTAGTTATGCTGCTATAGGCTTAGACTGCTAAGCACATTTCTTCACTCTGCTACTGTCTTTACTTACTCTGCTCAACCTGTCAAGTATTTGTAATTATTTTTTCTATCCTTAACATGTTTTTTTTTGTTTTTCAGGTACACTTGCACCAACATCTGGACCTGCCATCCTGTGTTCATCCGTCTCTCCTTCCTGTCCTCTCAACCAGCCGGTCAAAGCAGATGGCCGCTTGTCCTGAGTCTGGTTCTGCTGGAGGTTTCTTCCTGTTAAAAAGGGAGTTTTTCCTTTCCACTGTTGCCACTGTGCTTGCTCAGGATGGGAGACTGCAACGAAGTGAAGATTCAACGAGTCTGCTGCTTCCTTAAATAGGGAACTTTACTAACTGGCTTTTCAATGTATGTGAATGTTTCTTTTCTGTGTCCTGAGACATCTTTGTTGTGAATTAGCGCTATATAAATAAACTGAATTGAATGGTTATTCCAATAAAAGTGCACCCACTTTTTTTAACATTTCAACTTGTTTCTCAACATTTCAACTTCAATTTCAACTTTGCAACTTGAATGTAAAAACTTAAAAAATAAAATAAAATTCTCCGCAATTTACATTTCTTCTGAGTTGCCCTGGTTTACAATCATAAGTAGTTAGCAGGCGTGTTTGTACAAACTGATCCAGACGGCTGACAATGTGTGAGACTTCAGGTAAAACCTAAACCACAAGCAGGAGTAGAAATGGTTTGCCACCACCTCTGTTTATGAATAAACAGCTGTGTGTTTGCACACACTAACACTAAGATTGTACTGGTTGCAAACATGTAATGCGGTTGTTAAGGCTGTGGGAGTCAGTTTTGACAGAGAGTGGATTAGCTGGACGAGTGTTCAGGCTGTACCATATGAGCTGGTCATTGTAGAGGAAGGCTGTGTATTTGATCAGGCTGAGGCTCTCCTCCACTCTGTTTACAAAAGACTGAATCTTCAGGTAGGTCATCTTGTCCAGAGGGAAGAAGCTGATGCCTCCGAAAACATCCAGCAGGTCGCATGACTGCAGGTGGAGGGTCTGCAGATACTGTGCACACAAAGACAGCGGGAGAAGGAGACGGGTTAGTTTACCAGCTTAGAAGTGCTGGTTTACGATTCAGTAAAGACGGCGGAATAAGAAACTCTGGGTGACGTGATGAAGAGATGCTTGCATCACCAAGTGGACAAGAAACACTGAAATTGAGCCTCTGATGGGTTTAGGTTACCTGGTAGGGAGGGAAGCCTGCGTCAGGTAGAGAAAGGTGTTCCCTAACCACAAGTGAAATGTTTAAAACTTTTATAGGAGCGAGAGTTCTGCTGTTCAAGATAAACGAGACACGACG
This sequence comes from Nematolebias whitei, assembly GCF_014905685.2. NCBI lineage: Eukaryota > Metazoa > Chordata > Actinopteri > Cyprinodontiformes > Rivulidae > Nematolebias > Nematolebias whitei. The sequence goes on along the minus strand of NC_056514.1, from coordinate 20,890,644 downwards.
CAGAAATCAGGCATGACTGCAAACACCTAGTTTGCCAGCGCCCAGGCCTTTTAAAAACACAAACCGTCAGGCTCTGGTGACTTTTAGAAAACAACCGTGTGAGTGATATTAAAGTAAATCGACACACTCCGTTTGCTGAAGATGGTGTGGATGACAAAAATCCTCCAAACAAACCAAAACAAATATCCACCTAGCATCAAATGAGTGCATTTTGGCATTTTACCCTGTAGAAAAACTTTTCAAGCTTTTGGATGAGCAGTTCGACGCCTCCGGCTTCCATCGCTCGACTAAATGTGCCGTTGAAGAGCTGCAAGACGAGACAAATGAACAATTACATCACCATGTTTTAATAACATTTAAGCGTTAATGTGAGGTACAGTAAAGATGCTGTTGTTTCGATTTAAAGGAAGAGTTGAGCCATTTTTAAGTATCTTACCTGCTGCAGATAGCTTTTTGATTGAGTTTGGAGAAACAGGTTGAACAGGACTGACGAGCTAACGGCTAGTGGAAAAAATGCAGTCGAGACAAAAGTTGCCGTCTAAAAACAGCAAACCTCTAAAGTTTCATTTCATGGTTATTTACAATCTTATCAGATTTTTAGCAGGTACTTGCATGTCCCAAAATGTTTGAAAGATGCTGCGCTTAGTCCCTGTCCCCAAAACAAACTGCCCTAAAAGCCCTAAATGATTTTAGACCCACTGCATTGACGTCCATTCTGATTAAAACTAAAAAAAAACTGGTCAAGTCTGAAATATTAAAGAAACCAGAGAATGACCTGGATCCTTTAAAGTTTGCTTATAGACCATACAGAGGAGTCGAAGACACCAGTCGCTTTAACGAACCTGCTTTTTAAACATCTGGACGGAAAGGGAACACATGCACGGCTTTTATTAATCGATTTTTCATCTTTTAACACCTATCGACCTCACATTTTAGTGGAGAGGTTTTTAGAACAGATTAATGTAGGCTTTAATAATGTGGGCTGGATTTGAGCCTTTTTGAAGGAGCATGGCACAGAGAGTGAGTGATGGCTCTCTGTCTGGTCAGGTCTGTTCCTCCACCAGCTCCACACAGGGATGTGTTGTCACCTCTCTTGTTCATCTTCTACACAAACGTGTCGGAGCAGCAGGAATGGCAGACTTATTTTTAAGTATGCAGATGACTCAGTCATGGTTAGTCTGCTTAATGAAAGTGAAACATGCCACAGCCCTGTGGTTGAGGACTTTCTTCAGTGGGGTGATGAATCCTTTTTGCAGATGAATATTCAAAAAACTAAGGACATGTTTATTGATTTTAGGAAACACCCTCAGGCACAGGAAATTACTTTTATAAAAGGTCAGACAGTGGAATGTGTCGACACATACAAATATCTTGGTATAGTTATTGACAGTAAGCTGACCTTCGAGGCAAACTGTGAAGCCGTTTATAAAAAAGGATCCAGCGCCTGTTTCGCCTCAGATAACGGTCATCCTTTTACATGGACAAAACTCTGCTGACTCTGTTTTATTGAATGGGTTTCATCTTTCTGCTTAGTGTACAGTACTAGTCCAGCAATCTTTCTCTCAAAAATAAGAACTGTCTGAACCAAATAGTGAAGCGGTCCAGTAAGCTGACAGGAGAGCTGCAACTAAATGCAGAACCCCTGTACTCCAGGCAGGTACAGAGGATATCTGGATCCATTTTAAAAGACGGGTCTCATCCTCTGCACTGCGAGTTCAGACCCCTCCGGTCAGGATGCAGATATTTGGTGGCAAAATGTAAAACTAAGCAATTTAAAACCAGCTTTGTTCTTGCTATGAGCGATCGATCCTTCCATCCATCCAGCCGAGGATGACATGGGAGTGGATTTTTACTCCTGTCCTGTACTGGTCCCACAGAAAAAAATCCTGTCCTGTCCCAATCCTGGTAACATGACTCCTGCTTCTATTCAGGAAGACTCCCACTCCTGTACCGCTCCCATTTTTTTTCTTTTCCATTTAGTCTTTAGGAAATATATTGAATTTGATTGGATCTTCTACCCATTCATTTTTTAATTATTTTGTGTTATGCAGTTTTATTTCAAATGATATGGCAACAGGAACAGTTCATCTGTAGTGAAATACACATTTATTGTCTTAATCCAAACAAAAAAAGGTCACAAAAAAATAATACATGGCATGTAGTCCCTATAAAAAAAGGGTTTGTAAACTCAATAATCCAGGTAGATTACAACAAAAATGGTTAAATCATGTCATCTGGAGCAGTTTCTTAATATGAAAATGGGAATTGTGTGAAATGTGTGGTTCCTGTAGTTTTTTTTAGCTCTTTTGGATGTCAATTACAGTAGAAACAAAACATAAAAAAACAACAGTACATGGGTCACTCAATGAATCCAAACAGAACATATAAAGTTGTATTTTACTAACTTAATGAGCAACTGTTCCCTTTAAGCAGTGACATTACTGTCATGTTTCAAATTGCTTTAAAAAATAAATGTACCAAGGAAGAGAACGCAATTAATAAAAATGCTTAAAGACATTATTATACATTGGACAACGTCCTCAAGAAGTTCATAATCTTTGTGGTTGAGGTAATGAGCTCATTTCGGCGAAGCAGGATGTCGTGCAGCTTACAGTGCCTTGTGAAAGTATTCTCTCCCTTGAACTTTTCAACCTTTTGCCACATTTCAGGCTTCAAACATAAAAATATAAAACTTTAATTTTTTGTGAAGAATCAACAACAAGTGGGACACAATCGTGAAGTGGAATGAATTTTATTGGATGTGTCAAACTTTTTTAACAAATAAAAAACTGAAAAGTGGGGCGTGCAATATTATTCGGCCCTTTGCGTTAATACTTTGTAGCGCCGCCTTTTGCTGCAGTTCCAGCTGCAAGTCTCTTGGGGTTTGTCTCTATCAGTTTTGCACAGGGAGACACTGAAATTCTTGCCCATTCTTCTTTGCAAAACAGCTCAAGCTCAGTGAGGTTGGATGGCCCCATCCATCTTCCCATCAATTCTGACCATCTTCCCTGTCCCTGCTGACGAAAAGCAGGCCCAAACCATGATGCTGCCACCACCATGTTTGACAGTGGGGATGGTGTGTTCAGGGTGATGAGCTGTGTTGCTTTTACACCAAACATATCGTTTTGCATTGTGGCCAAACAGTTTGATTTTGGTTTCATCTGACCAGAGCACCTTCTTCCACATGTTTGGTGTCTCCCAGGTGCTTGTGTCAAACTTTAAACAACACTTTTTATGGATATCTTTGAGAAATGGCTTTCTTCTTGCCACTCTTCCATAAAGGCCAGATTTGAGCAGTGTACGACTGATTGCTGTCCTATGGACAGACTCTCCCACCTCAGCTGTAGATCTCTGCAGTTCATCCAGAGTGATCATGGGCCTCTTGGCTGCATCTCTGATCAGTCTTCTCCTTGTTCCAGATGAAAGTTTAGAGGGACGGCCGGGTCTTGGTAGATTTGCAGTGGTCTGATACTCCTTCCATTTCAATATGATTCCTTGCACAGTGCTCCTTGGGATGTTTAAAGCTTGGGAAATCTTTTTGTATCCAAATCCAGCTTTAAACTTCTCCACAACAGTATCTCGGACCTGCCTGGTGTTCCTTGGTCTTCATGATGCTCTCTGCGCTTTGAACAGATCCCTGAGACTATCACAGAGCAGGTGCACTTAGAGAGACTTGATTACACACAGGTGGATTTCTATTTATCATCATCAGTCATTTGGGACAACATTGGATCATTCATAGATCCTCACTGAACTTCTGGAGTGAGTTTGAAAAACTTTTCAGTTTTTTATTTGTTAAAAAAGTTTGACACATCCAATAAATTTCATTCCACTTCACGATTGTGTCCCACTTGTTGTTGATTCTTCACAAAAAATTAAAATTTTATATCTTTATGTTTGAAGCCTGAAATGTGGCAAAAGGTTGAAAAGTTCATGGGGGCCGAATAATTTCGCAAGGCACTGAACCAGACTTCAGAGCATCATTGGAGCATTGCAGGTCTGGTGTTCCAGAGTGAAGGCTTATTGAAAGAAAACTACAAAAAAGCAGCGCCTGTCCAAAGTTTTTTTTTTTTTTCCATTTTCTTTTTCGTCCTATTGGTTGGTTCCCACTCCTGTCTGGTCCTGTTAACTTTTCGCCCTGTCCTATCCCAATTCTGTGAGTTATATTAAAGTTGACTCCTGTCCTGCGGGAATCCTGCGGGAATCCCGTGACCCCCAGGACTCCTGAAAAAATGTAATCCTCTACCACCTATCCATCCATTATCTTTGCCTGCTTCTTCCTTTTGGGTCGCGGACCTGCTGCATTAATTGTCTTAAATTCGATTTAGCAGCTTTAACATTATTCTTCTATCATTTTATGATTTTATCTCGTCTCTTTCTAAACTTGATATTTTGATGTTTTTAAGTTGGGTGAGTTTTTGTTTATCTTAAAATATTGAGCATCTGGTCACTTTTAATCATGTTTGCATCTACTGAATATTTACGTCGTATATCTTGGTTCTGGAAAGAAAGCCGACTCATTTCACTGTAAACAGAATCTGCCTATAGGTATAAACAAAGCTGACTGATTAATCCAGACTAGCCATTAGCTCATCAGTCCTGTCAGATACATACTCCGTTTTTCCAAGCTGAGATTTTTCAAAGACTTATCTGCAACAGGTAAGTTATTAACTGTTCATAAATTTCCCACAGAACCACTTCAATTTGGCTGAACCTTAACTTTAAGAAAAGGAAGTCGGAACTTCATGACTGACTTTAAGCTCACCTTGTACATGCTGTAGCACTGCCTGACCACGGCCCCGTAAACAGTGTCCTACAAAGGCAGGATTGTTATAGTTTATAAAACTGACAATCTTCTTATTGAATAAATCTACACATATTTCTCCGTACTCACAAGCATTTCCTCTTCCTGATACTCTGTCGTGGGAGGCTTACCATCTTTGCTTGGCTTCTCAATAATTGGGTTTCGAACCACCTGTAGAGTACAAGAAACACAAGGAAAAAAAAACATGTGATGTTAAATATTACAATGACAGACCTGTGGACAAACACTGTGAAATATGTCTGTACCATGACTATCCAGAAATTTTCCTCAGGCTCAAAGAAAAACTGCCGGTTTTTCTGTGTGTGCAGAGATTTTGCTGGTTTTGTTGGACAGAACGTCCTAAAACAAAGAAAAACAAAGTTGTAAAGACAGAGGATGTGCACAAACAAGATGATCCGCTCATCTTTTTGAAAAGGTTCTTACAGTTTGTTCTGCTTCAGTGTTTATCTTGAAGCATTTCCATATTCTGTCACATTATTCTCTTTTTTTAGTCTAATCAAAGAAAGCAATGCACCTAATTAGATGTGCAAAAAAACGCAAAGGATCATCAGTGCAGCTTTGTTGTACCTGGTGAACTGTACAATAGCTTCACAAAGACCCACATTTCGAATCTTCTCATTCTTCTCAACCTCACATGGGTGGTAAAACAAAATCTTTTTCTCTTCCTGAGAAATAAATAAATACATATTTGAATTAGCATTCTAAATAAATCATGAAAAGGCTTTCTAGACAAGCTAGAAATGGTGGCACATTAAAGTGTATAAGAAGGTAGAAAAGTAAGGTTGAGCTCACTTCTCCTTCCCGGGGTCCAAATGTAGGGTTATAAATGAAAAAATTTTGTAGACATGGTGTGTACTGTTTTTCTTGCACCCCTGATGCCATTTTGGGACTGGAAACAAGACAATTGATAAAGTAAATAAACAGAAAAACTACCTGTCTCATTCAGGTCATGTCAATGTCAGCCTTGACTCACTCTTACCTAATCATGAGCATTAGTGGAACTCGTGTCTGGATTTACTCTGTTCAAGGGGTAGTCTGGTTAGCATGCCGTGTACCTGCACAATATACAGATATAGTATCACAAAATGCAGACAGATAAATACAGAGATAATCATTTATTGTGACAAACTGCCTCAACTATATTTCAGCATGAAGGTTCAAAGGCTTGAGCACCTTGACAATAACATATCAGTATATAAACCATATACTTTTATCTCTTAGAACAGTTTTTTGAAGGTCATGAACTTCACTGACCTCTCATGAGTTGATGTCTAATCTTTATTAAAGACAACAATTATAAACAAGCATAATCTGACTAAATCAGTACCACAAAGCTCTTGATGACAAAGTCATATCTGAATGCCATCTGAAGGGAATACAACTTGTATATATATTTTTTTATTATTATGTTCTATTGTTGGTTCTTGTGTGTGTTTGATGAATGTAGAGCATGTCAAAGGAGAATTTCTGCCACAACTGCGATAGAAAATAAAGTTTTATCCTATCAGTAAAATGAAACATTAAGTCACTGACTTCGAAATTGATTGAAGCTGCCAAATACAGTGGTGTCACAGAAGGCTAACAAGTTCATTAAACCAAGTGTTCATTATTAAATGAGCTCAGAGGACCATGTGTTTGATGTGATCAAACTGGTTGAATACTATTATACCAGGTATGTCAAAACTTGGCAATTAATAGTTTAAAAGAGCCGTTAAAGTCAACTTTTGAGTGAAAAATACTATGCAGTTGCTTGTATTTTGTACATCCTTAAAAGTGCAAAATACCACATTAGTTTCAACGTTTACTTTAGCTTTTTGCAGTAGTTTCAATAAAACTCAAATGGATTATTAGACATAAGTACAGAAATTCAGCAAATTTTAAAGGGTTTACGTAGTTCTTTTGATTAGGTAGAATTGATTAATGTTGTCTTTGACAGTCTAGTCAATGTAAGTATGGATATAGATCAGATTGTGAAACATATTCAGCATTTGTATCTAATTATTCAAAAGATTCAGTTTAAAAAACTGAACCTCAAGTTGGAGGCTAGTTGATTAATTCACATTTTAAAATAAAGTATACTAATTTATTTTTGTGTTTAAAATCGTTGAACCCATCTTCAAGAACTTTGAATGATTGCTTATATCTTTTAAATTATTATTATGTTATTTACATGTTATTGGGCACACATTTGAACTCGGAAACTTCACGACTGAGCCGGTGAAGTCTCGCGAGTTGAGCTCCAGCCCTGAGAGGAAAAATCCCCCGACGATTTAAAACATCAGAAAAAAGATTAAATCATGGGGGAAATGTAGTCGGCTTGAAACATTTAAATGATACCCATTCACGTTAACTGCTGCTGAACCTGAAAGCAGCTGACACCAAATCAGTTAAAACACCTAGCCGGCTAGCTGAGTTCTACCATTAGCGTCAACAGACTTAAATTAAACATCAGAGAGAAAAACACGACACTCACCTTACGTAGAAAACACACACGTTCAGCTGCTTTCTGTTAATATGTTATCAAACTTAAAAGTGTTAAAATTGCTCAACGAAAGATGATGCCGCGCGAATTATACAGCTTAACATTTTGACTTCCTGCTTTTGACAGCGCGGTGTCACACGATTCATTGTTCGGGTAAAAGGGATCTTAAACTGATGAAGGTTCCTACTTGTTCCTCGTATAATAATAATAATAATAATAATAATAATAATAATAATAATAATAACAATAACAATAATAATAATAATAATAATAATAATAATAATAATAATAATAATAATAATAATAATATAATAATAATAATAATAATAATAATAATATAACAATTATTCACTTTAAATAAATATTTAGTTTAATAAAAATGACCATACTTCGCTTTTGATTCTTATCACAAATATAAGTAAATACATACTTTTTGGGGGGCAAAATGTGAGTGAAGTAATGTAATATATGGATGTAACAATGCCATGTTTTTCGGTCTTTTCATTTTTTCACTCAAACGTTTACTTTTTGTTATTCCTAGACAGACATGTTGTTATGGATGTCTGTCACAATCATTAATTTCAATGCAAAACAAAATATGAAGAAAAAAACATAAAAGCTGAAATATAAAAATCTTTCTTCTATCTTGAATCATTTCTCTAACACAATAAATAGAATTACAATAACACACAACAGAAACCATATTATATTACCAGTGTCTCCCCCCCCCCCCCCCCCCCCCCCCCCAAACTGCATTGACTTTTATTAGGTGTGTCCCTGTGTTGGCCCTGTGATGGACAGGTGACCTGTCCTTGATGCACCCAACCTCTTTCATTGATTCAGATTTAATAATTTGAGACTGGTTCCACAAGAAGGAGAAAACAAACTAAACAAACAGATCTCCTCAGCACTGGCACAATGTTTGTGACAAACTACAGTACTAATTTGCAGCACTTAGGAGACGAAAGTGTTAAAACAGAAGCAAACGCCTTCTAGAAAATTATCCAGTTAGGTTAAGCAGACAATTTAAGATATCTGAGAACTTGGCTAGGGTCCTTTCTGGGTGGAGTTTGCATGTTCTCTCTGTGCTGAGTGGGTTTTCGCCACGTACTCCGGTTTCCTCCCACAGACTAAAAACATGCATGTTAGGCTGATTGGTAACTCTAAATTGTCCCTAGGTGTGAGTGAGAGAGTGAATGGCTGTTTGTCTCATTTGTCTCTATGTGTCCCTGTGATGGACTAGAGACCTGTCCATAGTGTACCCCGCCTCTTGCTCAATGATTGCTGGACATGGGCACCAGTGACCCCCGCGACCCACAAAGGAAGAAGCAGGTAAAGATAATGGATGGATGGATGTTTACATGTTAGCAGATAATAAAAATACTCAGTGACTGGGCTCTCTGTAATTTTGAACCACATGTAGTCAGTATATGAAAAATGAATGAATGTATGATTAAAATAAAAATTCAACTTACACATGCTCGTTTTCCACATGTTTATTTATCGCATTTATTGACAGAGGTGGAACATGCACAAACCCACGGAACAGGCGAAAAGATACATTAGAAAATGTTAAAACTGCATAAGATCATCAGAAAAAAAACAAAAAAACAATAATCACACAGAGAATTTATCATAAAGCAACTCAAGGTCTTGGGAATTGAAGCAACCGTCAGAGGACTGCAGACGTGGGGGGAATCACTGAGGAATGACGTGTTCATTTGTAAAACTCAGGACAGGACCATCGTCTGGAATTCTGGACAGAAGTAGAAAAGCATTGACACTTGAGCATGAATCATTTACTGAAAATATCTCACATCTAGAAAGAGCCAACAGAAAAACAAACAGACTAAACTCTTAAGACACATGTTTTTGTTGGTATGAGGACATTAGATGAGTCAAATAACCTCAAATGTCATGCATTTAACTTCTATGCTTGTTAGACTAAAGTTACAAAAATAAATAACAGATTACGTAAAACATGATAAAAACATTGTCATGATTTACCCTCTATAACTATAAGATAAGCTACACTTTACTGAAGTACTTTATAGCTGTATAATTCCTCTGTTTATTAACTGGATTACTTTTCTTATAAGAATGTTTCTGTTCAGTGCCCTGAGACGACGTCTGTTGTGATTTGGCTCTTTATAAATAAACTGAATTGTGTGGACAGTTTTCAGTTTACAGACATAATGTAAAAAGACACCATTTTCTCCTACAAATGTGTAATTTACAATGAAGCACATGTAAGCTAAGATGAATCCAAATACAACTCCTCAGCAGATACATGACTCTACAACAGCGATCATCAACTGGTGGCTCGTGGGTCACTTCTGGCCCACAGTGGGATCAGTCAGTGTCATATTGTTTAAAGCTTCAGTTTTCCAGGTCAACTTGAGACTCTTGGAGTGGGACATTATTTCAGATGATAAACAAAACATTTGTCTTCCCGTTTTCTAATTTTTTCCACCAATATACAAACTCCTAAATATTAAGAAGACACACAAAAGTCCTGCCAGTCCAGATCATTTTGTGCAGCCACGTCTCCATCATTAATGATCCCATAATTTAGAAGGAGCATATTTACAACACATTAAATAAGACTCAAATAAATCCCAAACATACCATATTTTTCGGACTACAAGGCACACCAGTTTATAAGGTGCATTAAGAGAAACAAAACAGTCAGAGAAGTCAAACTTTATTCAACTCATTCACAATAAACACATACAATCGATTCCAGGTCAGTAAGCACAACCAGAATTAATGCATAAGGCGCACCTGATTATAAGGCTCACTGTTGATTTTTGAGAAAATTAAAGGATTTTAAGTGCACCTTATAGTTCGAAAAATAGAGTAAATAGATTATATTAAAGTGTCTTTATTGAAGTGATGCTTTGTCAAATAGTACTTTTTCAGCCGAGACATTAGTCATAAAGTACAGGAAAACATGACAGAAGTCTTAATCTAGCTAAAGGCTAGACAAACGAAGGCTCATATTTATATTTTTGAACATTTTTCTGACTTATGAAACAACTATTACTCAAAAATGGCACATGAGTGTGAAACAACACTGCATTAGCTGATAAACACTTATACACTGTTGCAAAACGTGTTACTGCGCCACATGTGCTGACACAGGTAGACGTGTTGGTGATGAGGCTACTGAATGTATCAGTCCGCCTGAGCTGCACATCTGGACAGTTCAGAGGTTCACTCAACTCCCAGGGGATGGATGCATGTGCTTTTTTTTCTCATGGGTGTATTCAAAAGATAATTTTTTTAAGCTTGAAAAACACTTAAGACAAAAATAAAATAAAATAAAATAAATAAACCAGCCCTCCATTAGCCTATCCTGGTGAGTTTTGCCTCTGTCTTCATACTCTGCTTTATGACTGATGTCACAGCTGATAAGGTACTATATGACTTAAAAAAATACACATTTATCCCTATAAATATAATATAATACTAAATTAGTTTGATTTGGTTTTTTTTAATGTTATTTCTACTAATATGTTCAACAAGACTGGCCCCTGAGACTCCTGCTTTAAGATAAACTTTGTCTTTTGTCCGCACTACAAAACCCCTCAAAGAATGCTTTTGATGATTTGAACACATCATTTCTAAGATGATATTTTTTCCCCTGCCCCAAAACCTCACAAGTGTTTTAATCTGCGTTAAATTTGCAGGTTCCTATTTGATAACACAGCGTTCCTTTTTCTTTCTGCAATTCCATCAGCTGAGATTTAATCCAAGCGATGAGGTCATCTCTATCTCCGCTGTAATTTTATGCCCACACATTGTGGAGGAATCAGATACTCACCATCTACTCCAATTCTGCCATCACTGTTGTCATCAGCTGATGAGATGAATTTCTTGGCTTCTGCTTCGCTCAGGGTTCGAGCTCCAGGGATGAACCGCTGCAGAAAGAACCTAGAGACACACACAAACACACACCAATAAAGTCAACATAGGCTCTCATCACACACTGAGTTATATAACAAATATACAACAATAGCACTTTACTCTTGACGGATTAACACTGCCTAATCCAGGAATACAATACTACTGTGTGGTTCTTACAGTAACAGGATTAATTTGTCAGTACGTTGTTTAAACATCAGAATAAAGCCTTGAAAAGTGTTGGTTATGAGAGCGGTTAATGACTCATCTTTAAAATCGCTGCCTTGCAGCAACCCGGGTATCATTTTACACACTTGAGCTCAGATTCCTCGATGTAGCCGCTCTTGTCCTCGTCCAGGATCTGGAAGACATCTCTGACCTCCTGAGGGGTCTTTGAGGACAAGCCACACATCTGGAAGAACTTCTTGTGGCAGAACGAGTCTGGAGCTGGTAAAACACATACGTGAATATAAAGGTGGGAAAGCAGAAGGACAGCGAGATGGACCCTGAAGGTCACCAGGTTGAGGCGGAGATTAAAACATTCATCAGACACATGCCTCCACTAGAACTAATACGATGATTAAAAACCTTTTTTAAACTCAGATTTGAAGCTAAACGTGACTTCATAGGAAGGATGCTTTAAAAATATTGCAGCTGTGAAGGAGATTACACACAGGAGGGATTGTCAGGGTGTTCAAGATGGGCTGAGGCAATAAAACGTGAGTCGATGAAGATTATTGTAGATGTGAATTTTCAAAATGAAAGCTTAAATTTAATGAGGGCAAACCTATTTGTTGCATTTTTTTTAGAATTGGATTTACCTTCACAGTCCTTGACAGCTTTTTCAACGGCCTCAGCTGATAGAATGGAGGTGAGTGACATGTCAGTCCTGTAAGGCACAAGAAAAGCCTCTTTAAATTATTAACACACACACTCAGACAAACTTTCTCTTTCAGACACACAATCTCTTTGCCACGTCAGACTTTCGCTGTTTGCTTTCTATCTCCATCTCGCTGACTTTTCCTTGTGGCCACAGATTAATAATCCCATTAAAACTCTATTTATTGCTTGATTCATGCTTTAAATGATGACAGCTACAAAAATACATCAACATTCTTTTACAAACTAAGAACACACATTATTTTGTTGGAGTCTATTTATTGTACTTTCTGAGCAGATTGCCCCTGGCAGCACACTGAGGGCATTTCTGTCCCTTTAACTAACTGTGGAGAGTAACTGGCTGTTAGGGGCTGTAGAGAAATTATTTGGGGACTTATAGGAGGGGCCACAACATAATATTTCATAACATAAAAAATACATTTTTGCAGATTGATAATGGTAACAGTTAGAAAATTAAACCAAGGTCCAATGACATGGGGTTTTGTTTTAAAATGAACGATCCCCCCTCCCACCAAACGGTCTATTAAAACAGTGGTTCCCAACCAGGGTCCTTGAGGAACACCATCTGCATGTTTTAGTTGTTTCCCTGCCCCAAAACACCTGTTTCGGTGATTTAATTACTTCCTCATGTTCCGAAGAAGCCTGTAAATCACCCATTTATTAAAATCAGATGTGTCGGAGCAGAGAAACAACTAAACATGCAGGATGGTGTTCCTCAAGGACTAGAGTTGGGAACCCCTGCATTAAAAGACTTTTGCCAATTTAATGTCTAAATTGTAAAAACACATTTTAAATTAGTTTAAAAACAAGTATATTGTGCAAAACTCAACTCTAATAACTTTAGTAGAGCCCAGAAAAATTAGAGATTAAATGATAATGATATTATTTTAATTTTTTAGTGAGTATAATTTTACAGAATCTGCCTATAAAAAAAGCTTTCAGGGCTTTAAAATTTGGTTTTCATTCTTTTTCTCATGCACAGTGGTAGAAGTATTGGACAAAAATCAGTTCACATCAGCAAAGCGTTTCAGTCGCTTGACATTTCTTATTTAATATTATTTTGCTTGTACTCTGTTTCAACAGTTTACTATATTATCGCCACATAAAATTATATTATTAAGTTAAGAAACAGCTTTAAATCCCGGTAAATGTATAAAACATTTAACAAATTGCAACTAGTTTAAAAAAATGAAACTAAATTCAGAGAACAAAGCCAACCACCTGTTCTGAGGCTTCCCCTGCAGCTGAGGGACTCACCTTATAGATGTGCGCTCCTCTCAGTCCAGCTCCCAAAGCAGCAGCAGATTAAACTCTGCAGCGCTGTCAGATCGTTGTCTTTTATATTCCAGACTGGATGTGCAGGAGGATGCTTGAGTTTCCGACGCGTCCTGGGATCAAATTCTCCTGCAGCCACAGCAGCAGCCTTCTCGTGTTCCTCAGGAGCTCACCTGTCTTATTAACTTTTCCTGTTTGTATTACAGAGACACCTCTGCCCCTTCTCTCTCTTTACGTCTCTGGGTGGTTTTGATCCAATCAACTTTTTGTGCTCAGCTGTTTTCTCCTGTCCCAGCTCACCTACCCCCCTGCCCCCCGGACTCTGCAGGTGCTGCTGAGAGCTTCACATTCATTCAGGTTCTTTCCTCTCTAGTGAATTATCTAAAAGTGAAGAGTGATTGTTAAAAAAAATATGAAGTTTTAAATCAACAGTTGAGTTGTCCACAGTTTACTAAATTGGTATTTAGTTAATAAATAAGTATCTACCTCTCTTTACCAAATTATTTTTTAAATGTTATGGACAGTTTTGTCATCTGAAGTAGAAAATGTCGTCCACTATACAGTTTAAAGAAATAAACAAGAGTCCACATTTTAAAATCCCATCCATCCATCCATTGTCACAACCTGGCTCTGGGGTTGCGACAAAAAAGAGGGAAAAGGACTCAAAATATGGTTTTATAAGTGTTTATTGTAAAATGTAATTTTAATGACCAGATGGAGAACTCAAACCTGTAAAAAGAAAAAGAAGTTGAATTAACCAGACTGACCAAGCCAAAACCAAACTAAATAAACTCGGACAACAAATCAGAATAACCAAGACAAATCATAACCCAAGGAAGACCAGCAAGCAAGGAGACAGGACAGGCCTAATGTCCTCCTCCTCGAGCAACACAACACGTCTCTCTTTATACTGGGCTGAGCCAGCAACTCAGGTGTTCCCAATAATTACCTGCTGCACTCTGCTCAACAGAGCTGTCCCTGCAGCAGCTCAATCAGTCACCTGACAGTGTCGTTACACCATCCATCCATCCATCCATCCATCCATCCATCCATCCATCCATCCA
>NC_056514.1:20863760-20876182 GCF_014905685.2 Nematolebias whitei | reverse complement strand
CCATCCATCCATCCATCCATCCATCCATCCATCCATCCATCCATCCATCCATCCATCCATCCATTCCTCTTGTTCCAAAGTCGGGTCGTCGGGGCAGCAGCTGGAGGCCCAGACATCGCTTTCCACAGCCACCTCTTTTCCAGCTCTTCTGGGAAGACTCCAAGGTGTTCCCATGATCCCATGATCCCATCGACCATGGGATCCTCATTTCTAAGCTGGAGCAGTGGGTGGGCATCACAGGGTCAGCCCTCATATGGTTTAGGTCCTACCTCTCTGACAGAACCTTTTGTGTCAATATCAAAGATTTCAGTTCAGCATGTGCAGCACTTCAGTGGGGGCTACCGCAGGGGTCCATCCTCGGTCCCCTTCTCTTTTCTTTATACCTGCTGCCACTAGGTGCTATTTTCCGCAATCACAACATACTCTTTCATATTTACACCGATGACTGTGAAATTTACTTCCTCCTGAGGCACAGAGGCACATGCTCTATTCAACCTCTTCTTAACTTCCTGGCTGACATCCGGGACTGGATGTCTTTAGACTTCTTAAGTTTCAATGATAAGAAGTCTGAAGTCATGTTGTTCCATCCCAATGGCACGTTCATGAACCACTGCATTGACCTTTCCTCTCTAGCTTCGTTAGAGAAACAAAGAGTCACTAATCTGGGAGTGATAATGGACCCTTCCTTGAAACTTAACAGTCATGTACACATGATTGTTAAATCCTGTTTTTTTTTTTTTTCAGCTGAGGCAGCTGTTGAAGCTGAAGCTCATTCTGTCCAAAAAGAATCTTGAGACAGTGATACATGCGTTCATAACGTCCAGGCTTGATTACTGCAATGCGCTTCTGTTTGGAATCAGTCAGTCCTCCATTGCGCGAAATGCTGCAGCCCGATTTTTAACTGGTACTGGCCATAGAGAGCACATTACTCCAGTTTTGGCCTCCCTGCACTGGCTACCCATTCACCTTCAGATCCAGATCAAAATACTCACGTATGCTTTTAAATCACTGAACAGTTCTGCTCCATCCTATCTCACTGATCTTCTATGTCCCACCACAATCTCTGAGGTCAGCAGACCAGATGCTCCTTTTAGTTCCAGAAACCTGCTGTAAGCTCAGAGGTGACAGGGCTTTCTCTGTTGCAGGTCCAAGACTGTGGAATGAGTTGCCACGTGTATCAGGCAGGCTCCCACACTCACAGTCTTTAAGTCTAGCTTGAAAACCCACTTTTATTCCCTTGCCTTTGACATGGTGTGCTTTGTTTTGATCCCATCTGTATTCTACAGTGTTGTCCATTCAGTTATTATCTGCTGCTATTTGTATCAGATGCAGATGCTTCACCAAGCCGTCTGTCAATTTCACGCTCCATTCTTCCCTCACTCATGAACAAAACCCCGAGATACTTGTACTCCTCCACTTGAGGCAGAACCTCACTCTCGACCTGAAGAGAGCAATTTTTAACATCCCATTTGTCTACAATCTTTCCTTCAATTTTAAAGCAGTGGGACAGATGTCAAACTTCAGCTTGCAACTTGAGTCATATGTTTTTCTTCTGTCCAAGTTTGCATAAATTCTGGAGTGATTTATTTTCTGTACTTTCAGAGATTTTTAGAGCCCAGATCCAAAGTGACCCACTAATTGCCATGTCTGGAGTCCCAATGACCACGCAACCTATCTCCCCTGCAAATGAGATTTTATCTTTCTGTTGCCTTCTTGCTAAACTCTGTATCTTACTCCTGTGGAAATCTCCCACACCTCCAGCTGCAAAAGGCTCAACACTGTCAGGACATTTTTGAGGTGAAGAAGATTTTGCTAACAGTGAACGGTAGTTGGGCAAAATTTACTCTCAAGTGCACACCCTTTGTGGAGTACCTCAAATCTTTACCTTTTTAGTGTGTACAATAATGTAATGAACTATCATGTGACAAAGTTATAAAGATTGTAAACTATTCTTATTTCTTTTAGACCCCCCCCCCCCCCCCACACACACACACACATTTTAAATTTTATTTATTTACTGTACTAGTGTTTGTAATGGTGTTTTATATTGTGAACAACTTTGTATAATCTCTTGATAAATAATAATAAAAAAAACATCATCCACTGCCAAAAAGCAAAATATGGGCAAAATAATGTTTTATTGTTTTGTTTGCTTCCAGGTATGTGTGTCTGTTAGCAAAATATCTCATGGGCCTCTGAATAGATTTTAATGAAACGTTCAAAAAAAAATTACGAGAAGCAAGGAAGAAAAAAAACGTATTATTCTCTAAATTGTTTTTGCTGTAATGCTGTAACTTAACAGTTTTGGACTCATTCAGCTCTGGTCTCCAGTCAACTCTTGCTCAAACGATCCTTTGCTTTGAAATGCTTGAGACTCTTGTTGCCATCTTGTGGCTGCTCCCTGTCAACACAGAGCTAAATACAAATAGTAAAAATGTGTTTAACTACATTACAGTTATAAGATCCACAAAACCAACTTGAAGCTCCCACAGATCAAAAACATGCATGTTAGGCTGAGTGAATGGTTGTTTGCTTGCGGCCTGCAGGGTATCCACTCATACACTGACTGCTCAGATTTGACTCCAGCGACCCCCGTGCTTCAGAAAGGAAGAAAGAAGCGGGCACTAGATGGATGGATGTAATGCTGTTTTGCCAGAGACGCACTAATTACCAGCTTCAGGCTCTTGAGTTACCGTATTTTCCAGCGTATAAGTTGCAGTTTTTTTGCATAGATCTGCCAGTTCTGTGACTTATACACTGAAGCGACATATACTTTATTCCCCATGTTCATAACACAGTTTTTGACTGACACTTTAAATGTTCATTCATACTAACATGAACCGGAGTAAACATTACCATTTGCAGCCGCTAAAGGGCCCTCTAGGCTTTTGACCACTACCGGTCAGGCGTATATGTTGTTCCTGTACCACTACCCCCACCGCCCCCCACCAAACACTGACCATTAAAGTGCATTTATTAAGGACAAGTTAAACTGAGACACACCTTTGCTAAAATGTCGAGCAAACCAAAAATTGTTTTTAAGTGTTAATCTTGTTAAATTTCGAAGAACTGCAACAGCGAGTTCTCCCGCGGCCGCCAATTGATTTTTGGCACAAGACGGGCCCACGTTTCCCGAGGGTCAGCAGTGACGCATAATAAACGCGACTCGTTTATGTTTTTTTTTTTTCCTCTTCGTGATGCTTTTTTTGACTGATGCAACTTATACTCTGGAGCAACTTATATGCCAGAAAATACTCTAACTAGGAACTTAAGGCAGCTGAACAGAGTCTCCAGTGGAGTTTATTTAAGAACTACCTCTTTCATAAACAGGAGCTCTCCCGTTGATCTCCTTTAATATTATGTTTTGGTTCAGTTAAAATAAAACTTTTAAGTTATTCCATGCAGCGTCCCCATTTTCTGGTATGGTCTCCGAGCCAGGCCATAACAAGATAGTTATTTATTGTGGGTTTGACTACTATTAATAATGTTTTTGAAGGTTTTCTGTTGAGTCGTTTGATTCTAAATGCCTTATTTGTAAAATTGTGAATAAATTAGTTTTTCGGACCATCGGTGCATCAACTGATGCACGTTCACAACCTCAGCGCAAGAAACAAGCGGCAGACTTTTGTTATTGAAAAATATCCTTTATTGTTTTCTCATCGTCCGTCCGTTTCCCATAAAAGTGCATCAAAGTTGATCTCGCAGCATGCAAACCTCGCACAGTAAAACAACGACAGAAGTGAGAGAGAGAGAGAGAGAGACACAAGTCAGCCACGCCATACACTTAGTCAGGTACACTCGTCGTGGATCGCGCTGGGGTGAGCGCTGCCTGAGAGAGAGAGAAAGAGCGGGTTGTCCGTGGTTGGTTGGGAGGGGGGGGTCAAAGGTCAAGTGTATAAAAGTGTTTCAGAGAGTCTACGAGAAAGAGTTGAGTGGGAAGAGGAGAAGAAGAGAGTATGTCTTGGCTCAAGTTGTTCCTTTAGAGAAGTGAAGTCAGATGTTGGTCAGTTTGTCCGTTTAACCCTTGATCATGGCGGCAAACTCTGCGTGGAGAGAAAGAAAAGGAAGAAAATGTTAGTTCAACTTCATTAGACGGCTTTACACTCTACTTTTATCAACTGAGAAGGAGCTGAAACAAAGCCTGACAAGTCTTCCACTTTTCAAGCGTCACATCAGGAAGTGAATAAGTTGTAATGAAGACCAAGGCTCACATGTGCAAATGTTTTGAAAGTCACACAGTAAGAGCGGTGAATATTGCTCAACTCCTTTCATTTAAAGAGGTTTAACTTTTACAATATGTGGATGCTCGTCCGTACCATCAACTCCGATCTTGCCATCACCGTCGGAGTCACCGGCCTGCAGGAAGGTCTTTGTCTCAGCGTCGGTCAGAGCTCTGGCACCGGCGGAGAAGTTCTGCAGGAACAGTCTGGAGCAGACAAGCAGAAAACAATCTTAACGGACGCAGTCAACGTCTTTTGTCTGGACCAAAATCTTTCATATGGGTGCTTTAGTTGCTGAATATACTGTGCATGTTGTGGATCGTATCATCTAGAAGTCATCTGATTCTTTTCATTGATCCTGCTCATTCATGTTAGTGACCCTCTGAGTATTTCTGACAAACTGCTGCACTGAATAAGATCCAATAAAGCAGCCAGACCCTTTTCAGTCGTTCTCTCCTCTGCTGAACAACATGTGGAGCACCAGAGGAAGCTGGCCCAGATCCACAGCTCATTGGCTACTTTCATGCTGTGCTATCATCGTGGCTCAAATAAAGGATTCGATCTGAAAGTGGTCGCCTACTTCAGCTCCTCCTCCTCAATGAAGCCGCTCTTGTCCTGGTCAATGACGGCGAAGGCCTTCTTGACGTCATCGGCAGACTTGGCAGCCAGGCCGACCTTGGCGAAGAACTCCTTGTGCTTGAAAGAGTCGGCAGCTGCGAGAAGGAGGAGAAAAGAGGTCGTCAGACGATGAAGATGTGCCACGCACAAACTGAACTCCGTTTTCTAAACTTTTTAGGAACTGGGTTTTTTTTGTGTGTGTGTGTTAAGCCATGTTTTTAATTTTAAATTTAGCTTACAGAGGGGATTTTCTTACACACACACACATATAAGTGAGATAAACAGGTCTTTTTTTTTGACATTCTACAAGCTTTTTTCTCCATTCGTTATGATGATTTACGCACGTCATCTCTGATTTTATGTCTTGCGAAGCTCCAGCGACACATAAACAAAATAAAAGCGTGCGTCAGCAGTTTAGCTGTGGGGTTTACCTTGGCAAGCTGCGAGGGCTGCAGTGATGTCAGCTTCGCTCAGGATTCCAGCAAATGCCATTTTGAACTGAGGGAGAAGAGCAGAGGACAAAGTCATCAGCTGTGGCACAATCAGAGCAGGATGAAGCTTTAAGTCAACACCAGAGGCACAGAGCTACAAGTGAGAACATTTCAGCTCCTTTTTTTTGGTATTCCAAGGCACACATGAGCAGAAAAAGGTAATCCAAATTCCCCACAAAACAACAAAAACAAGCCTTCCAAGACAAAAAATATGTAAAAAAGTTCTTTTTAGTCCAAAACCCTTGATGCTCAGAGCTCTGTGTCCCTCTGCAGGAAGAAGGCCCTTCCTCAGACTTGCCTACAGGTCTGCAGCTCCTCAGTGCCACTCACCTTGAGGTTATCTCTAAGGCTAGAGAGGATTCGCTCAGATGAATCTGCTGGCTGCAGTGGACCCCCTCGCTCATTCCCACGAGCTTATATACGTTTCGCTCACCCCGAAATATGATGCATAGGCTGTGTAACGGATACTGTGTGCAAAGAAGCTGGTTGCAGAAAAATGTGTCCAGTAGACAGAGCTGTTCTATTTTTATGTGCATAAACGAAGATGCTTAAATGGTAGAGCAAGTGTGGACCCGTGGAAAAGCGCTTGATATTGCATAAGGCTAATAATATACGCTGCTGATTGGGGTGAAACCCACTCTGCAGGCAGCCTGTTGGACTGCGCAGGGACATTTTACTAACGGCACACAGACTGAGCAGGGTTAGGTCGTGCCTCTTAGTTTCTTTTTTTATCGTTTTTTGTGTGATTTTTAGTTTGCTGCGTGCTTTTGAACCACTGTGCCGTTAAGGCAGCTGAGTCAGTTTGTTCGTTTTCGATTGAGTACAAGTTTATTTTAATATAAATGTTTGAATATAGTTCGGTAAAGTCTGCAAGCCTCACATTCTCTCTTGTTTTGTCAGATAACCGGAACTGCTTTCTAACATCTGTAAGGAAAATTTCCTATTAAAGAACTCCGTTGGTGTTGATTTTTAATTTTAAGTGCCTTTTTTTTTTTTTTTTTTTAACTTTGCGCTCTTTTTATTGTTATATTTTGGTGAAACTGAATCAGTCTTTAGTTACTGTGTAAAGATTAAAATGTTAATAATGGTCTTTTATCTGAAAAATCTGGTTGGAACGACGGATTATTGCAAAAAGCTACATCCATAAAAACAATTATTTGGTGACATTTTACAATAAGGTACACACAATTTGATTAACTGCTAGGGAACGCCTCAGCACCGAACCAGGAGCTAATGGGTAATTAACCAGTATTTACTGGGGAACACACAGCCAAGCCTTATTAGGGGAGTACTGGTTTGTTACCACTGAGAAACAGAGGAGGAATTCTTCATGTTGGTTATGAATAAACCCTGCACCAGTGAGGTCACAGCTTGTAATTGTCAAGAACACGTTTCCCAGTGATTACTGGTTTTATTGGATTCTTACCACTGATTAACAATTTCATAATCATGTACTGCTGTCATCTTAACTATGTCTGAGCTGTGGCCTCACTGGTGCAGGGTTTATTCAGAACCCACATGGAGAATTTCTCCTCTGTTTCTGTGGTAACAAACCAGTAGTCCCCTAATAAAGCTTGGCTGTGTGTTCCCAGTAAGTACTGTTTAACTGCCCATAAGCTCCTAATTTGTTAATGATTTGTTCCTGAGGCAATCCCTAGTTAATCAAATTGTGTGTACCTCATTGTAAAGTGTTGCCTTTTCTTTAATGCGTTTGGATTTTTTAAACCAAATTTCCTCAAGAAACAAAATTCCTCTCGTCTGTTTGACTTGTGAACACAAATGACCAGACAATATAATTTACTCAACAAACTACAATATTACAGAGAAAATGAGCGGCATTTTTAGAAACTAGTAGTACTTGTATGTGACTCTCAGCTACTACCTCATCTGATTTTGGCTCAGTTTCTGAAACCAATAGATTTTTAGCCCTTTTTGTGTTTGATATGATCAGTTGGCTGTGGCGGCCATCTTGAATTGGGTTGACTCCAAACATCAATCCGTCGTAGACGTACATCTAAGGATTACTTTTTAAGAGATAATTAAAAATCTGTCGGGTGGTTTATGAGATATTTTGCTAACAGACAAATGAACCCAAACAGAGGTAAAATATGTCCCAACTTTTTGCATCTCTCTGCAGTGAAGCAACATAAATAAGACGTTAAAGTTGAATGTATCATGAATTGTTTCTTGTTTCAGGGTCTGTTCGTTTTGGCCTGCAGATCTTCTGCGTGTGTTGCAATAAAAACTTAAAGGCATAAATCTTTCAGCAACTCCTTTACGAACCAGGTTAGACCCACTCAACGTGCAGCATATGAACAGAACGGGTCCAGTCGACCAGAACATCCTCATCCTTTCCTCACAGCTCACCACTGTCTGCCAGCTCCTATTTTTGGACCTCCTATTCAGACTCTTCCTCCTTAAGGAGATGAAACTATTTGGGGTGCTATTTTTATCCACTCTGGAAGCTGATGCGGTCACTTTCATCATCATCATGTTTGACACTCTGCTACTGAGTGGGATTGTTGCATAACGAGCTCACACACTGCACCAAAACAATAAGCTGAAGGTGGAGGTCGCCCAGGGGGTAGTTCCTGGCCTTGTTCACTCTGAGACGTGTGTGTTGCACATCAGGTGGCAGTATTGAGACGCTTCTTTTAAAAGGAATTACTGTCAGCAAATTGTCAAACTATGATAAAAACACTTCGTTTTCTGACTTTAGTTACTCTACTATCCCTGCCCTTCTTCAGTTCTTGGATTACACAAACATCACCGCAGGAACAAGCACCTTTATTCTGACATAAACCCGCTGCCAAAAAGTGGAGACAAATTCTGATGCCGGTGTCTGCGTGTCTGTCTGTTAGCAAAATATCTCCTTCACCATTGGATGGATTTCAATGAATCTCTCAGAAATTAATCATTGGATGTGCAGCTACAAGTGATTAACTTTCAGAGTCAGCCTGTTTCAAGACGGCTGCCACAGCCAACTGACATTAAAAAATACCAAAATGGCTGTAATTCAGTTAATTTTAGAGATGCTGACATAAAATTCAGCGGGGTTGTAGCTGAGATTGATTTACAACTTGTAGTCAAAGTGCGCCATAACATGCTTTTTTTTTTTTTTTTACTTAAGGCATTAGTAGTTGATGTCAACGCTATGTGTCTGTTAGCAAAATATCTCAGGAACTACTTGATGGATTTTAGTAAAACTTTAAAGAAATAATCTTTGCGTGTACCTCTATAGTTAGTTACGTTTTGAAGCCAACCCATTTCAAGATGGCTGCGCAGAAAACTGACCATAGAAAATATAGAAATGACTTCAGCTTTGTCAGTTTTACAGATCTTGAGCTAGAATTAGGTGTGATAGCAAAAGAGAGACAATACTGACACATACTCTGCATTGTTTGACCAAAATAACTTCATGTCTTAACATAAGATGATTAATACTGTGCTGATTTACTATAAGTTAAACTATCTGGACTATCAGTATCAGTTATTTTCTGTGTATTTGAACCATGTTGAATTCTATTCTGTTCTATTCTGTCTTATTTAAAATTCTGGGATGAAAAGCAGACGGGTGATATGCATTCCTGTGAGGCTTTTACCTTTGGCTTGCATCCAAATCATTTTTTTTAAAATAAAACTTACATTTTTCAGTCAACAGGAGGCTTTTTTGAGAGAAAAAGAAAACTAGTTTTAATATTTCAGGAACAGATTAAAGCTTGAAGTTGCAACAGAAGGTTTTATTCGTAAATGTTTTGTCCAGTGCAGTTTATTTCATTTTTATTTTTTCATCAAGGTGCAAGACAAATGTCAGTGACAGACAGATCAATGTGGACTCCCTGATAGAAGTTCTGTAAAAGTGTCGGCTCAGAAACCTGACCTGGTCCCGGACCCTCTCTGGGTCACTGATGACCCCCCCAGCTCCTCCCTCACAGACAGACCATGAATGCAGAGGCTTTGCCAGACGTGCAGATTCCCTCCCCGTCTGCCTCAGATCCAGCTGGATCACTGTCTGCACACTCCTGTTCACACCAATAAATTTCTGCTGTCTGCAGCGTCAGGAGGGCGACAAATCAGGAACCGGCATTGATCCGATCCACCATAACTGCATACCACTTTCTGTATCCGAGGAGCTAATACCTCTGAAGATGGGATTCAAACACTTTAAGAAGAAAGATGTTAAAGCCTCCTTGTTTTGTGCTTTTGAATAAATGATTGGGTTAACGTTTATATATTTATCTGACATTTGATGATCAAAACTCCATTTTCACTTAACAGCGAACAGGCGCGGAAGCTAACACACACACAAAATGCCTCTTTTAAATATTTGGCACTGTTGCCATTACAGTAAATCCATTCTTCACTGTTTATCCATATTGCTGATTTCTTGTCTTTAAGCTGCTGTATTTATATCCATCTGCTCACAACAGACTCATGTTCAGGCTGCTGTTTAATATACCGTATTATCAGTGGCGGCTGGCCAATAGAGGGCGCTAGGGTGTCGCCCCAGCATTCACACCACTCACCACATTACCTTGAATAAGACATAAAAATAAAAATGAAATAATAAAATAAAAACATTTTGAAATATATGTATATATATTTTTAAAACATTTTATAATTAATGATGAGTAAAGTTGTTTCTTTCAAAAATGCTGATTGATGACACATTTCCACCCAGGGGCGCAAAAATATTTGCTCGTAGACTCTCGTTAAAAGTTGTACATGCACAGAAACTCTTTTTCATTACAAGTTATAGGACCATTCTGGGCGCTCCTCTCCTGCGCCCAGAGCTTATTGCAAGGTTTGTGCTTCCGGTCTGGTATTCTGGTATTGTTCTACTATTTCTGAACACATGCATTTGTATTGATCTGGTTAATGAAAAATAAGCCTTGTTAACACTACTAGTGTTAACATTAAAGCATTTCAATTGATGGTACATTAAGATGGTGAAATGCTATTGCTATATTGTGTGCTAAGATGCAATTTTAGGACCTTTAATATTAGGAATATTTAAGAGTACTCAAATAATGAACTTGATTCTATGTATATTATGAACTTATATTACTATAATAATTATAATAACACATGTACATGTATTTCTTATATTTATGATGTTTTTATACTGATAAAACCCAGGGTTATTGATTATTAAGTCTGTTTCACACAGGCCAGGTTCATGTTTCCATGTCTGTTGTTGAGCTGACCAGACTTGATGGAGAGCTAACTCTAGTGTCGAACCAGGAGATCGGTTGAATCCCCATAACTCTTTCCAGTGTAGTAGGAGGTGCATTTAGACTACAGCTACATTCTCATTCTCTCTCTCTCTCTCTCTCTCTCTCTCTCTCTCTCTCTCTCTCTCTATATATATATATATATATATATATATATATGTACATATGTATGTATATGTCTATTTTGGAGTTATAGCCCCCCCCTAGAGAAACCAGCCGCCACTGCATAATATATTACATTATTATTATTTAGTGTATATCTTATATCTTTGTATATTGTCTCTCTTTTTTATACTTTGTATTTTTGCTATTTTTGAGTGCAACTGGGACCTTGAGTATACAATTTTGTCCCACCTCATGTACCACATGTGATGCGAATGACATTAAAGAACCTTGAACGTTATTCTGTAAGTTTCAAAGTCAAAATAACAAACTGAACGTTGTGTAAAGTTTCAAGAAACAAATTAATGACAACTCTGCGATCCATCTAATTTTATTCGTAATGAACAGATGCTTCGGAAAACATCTGCGCATACATCTGTGTGAAAACTGCAATGGGACGTGTTAGATTTAAAACATGTGCAAGCGACTTGCATTTAGCTTTGTTTCACACTCACAATGTTCAAATGTTCATTTCAGTGAATTAAAATTGTAGAACTTATGTGGCTTTTTACTACTAAACAACAAACGCATCTTTAAATCATCGTCTTTAAAGAGTCACACAAATAAATCTGGTAAAGTGTGTCACTCACTGCCCGCGGGGCCAAACAGAGGCTCCCAGAACCACACAGGAACATGTTGCATCACAAAAAATCTTGACCAAAGCCTGACCTCCTGACCCCAACTTGTCGTCCATGGTGAATATCTTTCAGCTCTCTGTGAAACGTCAAAGACTGTCCTGCTCCGTCTGTTGACAAGATTCTCCTCGGAGGAGAGCCAGGAATCAAATAATCACAGCTTGATGTCCCATAAATCTATTTAGGAAGTCCTCTGGCATGGAACAGCACATAACCAGGAGGCGAGACTTAATTTGTGGTTTGTTTTATTACTTCCTATTAAAAGTCAAAGATGTATTTTTATTTCAAGGACACCAGATCTCCTCTGGGTCGATGTTAAACATTAATGAAGGTCTTCCCTCATAACAGTCCAGAGCAGCTTTATTCTTTGTGTTAATTGTGTCTAAATGATGACACCAGCTACAAACCAGTATCAGCAGGGTCGGGTTTATAACAGTACAAATTAAATTACCAGTTTTAAACATTAAATCTTTGCTCCGTATCTGTAAAATTGACAGAGTTGTAGCCATATTTACATTTGGTCACGTCGATTGGCTGGGATGGACATCTTTTATTGAATCGTCTGCAAAGTCTAATCGTACATCCAGGGGCTCGTGAGAAATTTTGCTAACATCACAGACAAATTAACACACACAAAGGAGCAAAAACACTGGTGAAATGGCGACAATAAAGGTGTTTTTATGCAATGAACTTCTGTGAAAGTATTGTGAATTTCTTATTTTATTTTGTTAAAATAGCTGATAACTGTTAATATTCACCCTTCCTGTCAAAAGCAAAGCCTGTGGTTGGGTCTGCAGCCCAGTAAACATAAAAAACTTTAATTTATCAGGAGGAAACTGAGGACTGTGCTTCAGTCATGTTGCTTTAGTGACATTTTGCTTCTCAGAAATGTTGGTCTGACAACAACCTGCGTTGGCTCAGACGTGTAAATGTTGCTCCACATTTAAAATGTGAAAAACTATTTAGGTGTAAAACTATTTAGGTGTAAAACTATTTAGATGTAAAACTATTTAGATGTAAAACTATTTAGGAGTAAAACTATTTTGATGTAAAACGATTTAG
>NC_056514.1:20863042-20863750 GCF_014905685.2 Nematolebias whitei | reverse complement strand
AGGTGTAAACTATTTAGATGTAAAACTATTTTGATGTCATTCTATTTTGATGTAATTCTATTTTGGTGTAAAACTATTTAGATGTGAATCTATTTAGATGTAAAACTATTTAGATGTAAAACTATTTAGATGTAAAACTATTTAGGTGTAAACTATTTAGATGTAAAACTATTTAGTGTAAAATTATTTAGTGTAAAACTTTTTAGATGTAAAACTATCCATCCATCCATCCATTTTCTTTATCCGCTTATTCCATTTTGGGTCACGGGGGTCGTTGGTGCCCATGTCCAGCAATCACTGTGCGAGGGGCGGGGTACACCCTGGACGGGTCGCAAGTCCATCACAGGGACACATAGAGACAAACGAGACAAACAATCATTCACTCTCGCACTCACACCTAGGGACAATTTAGAGTTACCAATCAGCCTAACATGCATGTTTTTGGGCTGTGGGAGGAAACCGGAGTACCCGGAGAAAACCCACGCATGCACGGAGAGAACATGCAAACTCCACCCAGAAGGCCCCTGGACCGGGGTTTGAACCAGGGACCTGCTCGCTGAGAGGCAGCAGCTCTACCAGTTGCGCCACCGTGCTGCGATGTAAAACTAATTAGATGTAAAACTAATTAGATGTAAAACTAATTAGGTGTAAATCTATTTAAGTGTAAAACTATTTAGGTGTAAAACTATTTAGTGTAAAGCTATTTAG
>NC_056514.1:20856292-20863032 GCF_014905685.2 Nematolebias whitei | reverse complement strand
GTGTAAAGCTATTTAGTGTAAAACTATTTAGGTGTAAAACTATTTAGTGTAAAACTATTTAGGTGTAAAACTATTTAGTATAAAACTATTTAGTGTAAAACTATTTAGGTGTAAAACTATTTAGTGTAAAACTATTTAGTGTAATACTATTTAGGTGTAAAACTATTTAGTGTAAAACTATTTAGGTGTAAAACTATTTAGTGTAAAACTATTTAAGTGTAAAACTGTTAAGATGTAAAACTATTAAGATGTAAAACTATTTAGTGTAAAAATATTTAGGTTTAAAACTATTTAGCTGTAAAACTATTTAGTGTAAAACTATTTAGTGCAAAACTATTTAGGTGTAAATATTTAGTGTAAAACTATTTAGATGTAAAACTATTTAGTGTAAAACTATTTAGGTGTAAATATTTAGTGTAAAACTATTTAGATGTAAAACTATTTAGATGTAAAACTATTTAGGTTTAAAACTATTTAGGTGTAAATATTTAGTGTAAAACTATTTAGATGTAAAACTATTTAGGTTTAAAACTATTTAGGTGTAAAACTATTTAGTGTAAAACTATTTAGTGCAAAACTATTTAGGTGTAAATATTTAGTGTAAAACTATTTAGATGTAAAACTATTTATATGTAAAACTATTTAGTGTAAAACTATTTAGGTGTAAATATTTAGATGTAAAACTATTTAAATGTAAAACTTGGTTAGAAAACTGTCTCTTGACTTTGTGAAACACAGCACCATGTGCACCTACAGCACTGAATCTCTGGTATGACATGCAACAGATGTCACTGACTCCTTCAAGGAATGCTGATCTGTTAATTAATTTATTACTTGATTTTTTTTAGACTATTTGACTTTTTTTTTTGGTTGTACTTTCTACTCATCTTAGACCCAGAAAATAGATCCCAGCTGAGCTGAAAATGGATTAAATTCCTTCTTCTTTCATTTTTTTTCGTCCTTGACATCCCCATAAACCTTCACCTTGCATTTTGTGCTGATGTTCTTCAGTTTTCTGTTAGATCTTGGCCCAAGCTCTGCATCTTTATTTGTGCTTTTAATTACCATAATTTCCGGACTATAAGCCGCTACTTTTTTCCACTCGCTTTGAACACCGCAACTTATACGATGCTGCGGCTAATTTATGCTTTTTTTTCTCTTTTTTTTTTGATAGGCTAACGCTCTTCATACCACTTCCTAGTAAACTACTTTAATTTTTTTTTTTTACCAGCCATGTTACAGGCACTGTTCAGAAAAAGAACCATTTCCTGTAATTGTGTGTTACTGGTACGTATCTAATTAAAAGTTAAAAAAAAAACTTTCTGTGTAAACATCTCATGCTACAATGTGAACACCTGTGGCTTATAGACAAGTGCAGCCTATTTATGTAAGTTTTTTTTAATTTTCTTTTTAAATTTAGCGGGCACGGCATATATTCAGGTGCGCTCAGTAGTCCGGAAATTGTGGTACTCCCAATATATTTAAACTCCACTGTGGGGGGAGTAGTGGCGCAGAGGTTAGAGAAGGTGGGACTGTGATTGGAAGGTCGCCGGACTGACAACATCAAAATGTGAGTGGAAAAGGTGAAGCACCCACACCTGCCTCCACCTTCATTTGCCCCACTCTGGGCCCTTGAGAAAGACCCTTAACCCCCATCATCTGCTCCCCTGGGCGCCCTAGGTGGCAGCTCTCTGCTCCACACAGGGCTGTGGTAGCTCAGTGGTCTGTGGTTGTGTCAGGAAGAACATCCAGCGTAAAAATAACTGCCAAATCTTCGTGTGAGCTTGTTCACTGTGGTGACCCCTGAAGCAGCTGAAAGAAGAAAAAAATTAAACTCTGCTGTTTAAGGATTAGGATCTTAGTCATGAGGTAAAACTGAAAAGGCCTTTGCAGAGTGTTAATGAAGCACTCTGTTCATTCTGTCTTTCTCCAGGGGTCAGAGGTCATTTATCCATCCCGGGTCAGGTAAGTGGCAGTGTGTAAACTCAGCAGCTCTTATATTTGGTGCATCTGAGGGGAACCTGCTGGCCTGAGCGTCCTCTTCGCTCGTGTTTCCTGCCACAGTAGCTGGCTGCTCATCTCTGGCAGTGCTTCCTCGAGGCTGTAAACATCCTGTTATCATGGCGCGCCGGACACTTTCAGGCAGTACCGTGGTGTTACGCTTACAACGAAGGGAAACACTCTAAATGACGGTCAAACTAGAGTTGTTAAAGTTAAAGCACTTGAACTGGAAAAGGTTAGTGCAAACATTCACATGAGCAAAATGTATGTTTGTAATTTATACAAAATGTCTTTTCCCATCAAATGCCTCGAGTGCTAGCAGATCTTTTTTTTTAGCATTAGCTGTTGGAGTCTTGTTAGCAAAATATCTTCATAACCGCAGGATTGATTTTTATGGAACTCTAAACGCGTTAATGCTGGATAAACGTCTTTAACTCATTAACCTAATTCAAGATGGCTGCCACAGCTCGTTGATTTTAGAAAAGACAAAGAGGACACAATTATTCCGTTTTACAGATATTAAGCTTAAATTTTTTTCAAAGTTGTGACTGTGGATCATCCCGTCCTCTGAGCACCAACATATCGGTTTAGAATTCATTCAACCTTTATTTATACAGGTTAATCCCATTGAGCCTCGGGGACTCATTTACAAGAGAGACCAGAATTTAACAGAGTGATGGCAACAGTAGACAATAACAGACAATCACAAAGGATGCATGCAAATTGAAAATAACAAGTGAAAATAAAATGGTATTTAAAAAATGTAACAAAAAACAGCTAGGTTGTAAGGCGATGTAGAAAACTAAAAACAGGAACATGTCTGGTTTTCCCATAAACTTAGATGTTTGAATAATTTTGGCATTCAGGCAGTGGGCAACAAGCAATCCATCGTTTCATTACTTTGTTTTTTCACAAATGTTTTACTTCTACACAGGGGCGATGCTAGGATCTGACCTTTAGGGGTGCTCAGCCCCAGTACTGACAATGGCTCTTAGCTTGAACAACGCAACCCATGTGGTTTGTGAGAAGTGCAAAAACTTACAGCACCTGCTATTCCCAGGTGGTCTCCCATCCAAGTATTAACCAGGCCCTATCAGACGAGATGGAGCGTGTTCAGGGTGGTGTGGCCATAAACGAGGAGTTCTCTCACAAACAGGACTTTTACAGGGTCATAGACCATATATGTTGAAACCAGAAGTTGCAACATATATCTACATACACAACACATAAAACAAAGCACAACTAGCTTTAAGAATGAACCTTTAATTTAACCATTAAGCATACAATGTAATTATGACAGAGAATGGAGGATCTACCTCAGTTACCTTCATACAGACAAACGTGTGCTATTTCCTGTTTATCACTGTTGTATTCATGAGGTCAGCCCCAGGGCTTTACCATCTTTTACATTTTCCAGACTCAGTTTAAGTTTTGGAAATGGAATAAATTGTATTCCATCCTCTGAACACTCAGGGTAACACTGTCTGAATTACATGTTCCCCACCGCCAACGTTTAAATATTGTTTTCAAGTAAACTCTTTGACCACAAAGTGATCATAATGCTAAACCCAGACAAAGTTGTTGGAGGTGAAAGGGGGTGGAGCTCCTGCAGATAAGGAGCGTTCACTTTGGGACAAATTGAGATTGCTGATTGGTCAGTTTCTGACAAGCCAACTGGGTTGATTGACAGGTGGTGTTGAGGATCTGACTCATGCAAAAAAACAAAAGAAAATCATCTATTTTACTGGGCAGTTTAAGAGTGTCGTCATTTATTCCATATTTATTCCAAATGTATTCAATATTTTGGTGAACCTAAGGTTTGAGAACTAAGCTTCCTTACAAAATTGTATTGGTTTCTTTGCATTTCAGGGGTGCTGAGTTAAAATTTAGGGGTGCATGAGCACCCCCAAAAGAGGCTAAATTACTGCTTTCACATCTATTGCTTATCAGTAGTCGGCTCGCAGATGCCGCAGGTCCAGCAGAGGAACAAAGACGTTCCTCTCCAGTGACCCTCTCCAGATCCTCCTGGGGGACCCCAAGGCATCCCCAGGACAGAGAACATGTCCTGGAGCGACCCTGGGGTCCCTCTCCCCAGGGAGGCATGCCTGGAAAACCTCCAAAGGGAGGCATCCTAATCATATGTCCAAACCACCTCATCTGACTCTTTTGGATACAGAGCACACTATTCTGAGCTCCCCGCAGATCATGGAGCTCCTCACTCCATCTCTATACCATACCATACCATTTTATTTATAGAGCACTTAAAACAGCTACAAGGCCAACCAAAGTGCTGTACAGACAGAACAACAGACAACACACGAAGCAACATACAAAATGAAGTAAATCAAAAATATAGACATAAAAACGATGCAGATAATAAATATGACTTGTTATCCCATTGAGCCTCGGGGACTCATTTACAAGAGAGACCTGAATTTAACAGAGTGATGACAACAGTAGACAATAACAGACAATCACAAAGGATGCATGCAAATTGCTCTAAATCAGCTCTAAATCAGCAAATCAGCTCTAAAGCTGACAACCAAGGAAGCTCATTTCAGCCGCTTGTATCCCGGATCTCTTTTTGTTTCGTTCTTGATTGAGGTTTGCAATGTAGACAGGCCAATAAATCAAAAGCTTTGCCTTTCAACTCTGCTCTTTCTTCACCACAACTGACCAAAGCAACGCCCTCATTACTGAGGATTGAACCCCGATCAAAAAATGATCCCGATCGACTGATCAAAATAACACCAAGATTTTTAACATTATTATTAATGAAGTTGTTAATATACAAATCCCTCATCTGTGAGAAACAGCTTCTGCAGATGAATTCCAGCACTTGCAGCTGGGTTGGAAAGGTCGTGATAGTTCAGTTCAGGAACTAAGTTGTGGTTAGGTGGTGAACGTGCTCGTAAACCAAAAAAAATGCATCTCTCAGCACCCACCATGACACTCCTTTGTGTGCCATAAAGCAGTTCGTATGTGCACATTTTTCCCTGCTTGGTTAAATCCTCACATTTTGACAGTCCAGATGTGCAGCCCTCTCTGCGTCACACAGGGCCCTGCGAGGCGGCGTGTGCAGGCCCAAGGACCAACCGGAGTGACGTGGGCCCGGCTTCCTCAGGATGGAGGACAGCGAGGCCTGCGGCAACCAGAGAGGCAGGGGAATGACACAAACATCCTCTGCTCCCCGTCACGTCCGATCGCTGCTCGGCCTTGTGCCTTTCCACGCTCCATCGCTTGTTTTCAGGAAGGCCAGACTTCCTGCGTGATGAAGAGGTGGCTGAGAGGAGGAAGAGGGGGACGGGGCAGAGATGGATAGAGATAGGTCAACCATGTGCAGCTTGTTTTCTTCACCGCTTTAAGGAAGAACAGAAAAAGGGAAACATTATAATGCACTCGTGCACTCACTACACCTAACAGGGAGTTTCTATGAGAGCAGATGAGAAACGAGAACGCTCTTATGTGCAGCTTTTAGTTTTTTATGCTTCATCTTTTCCTGGCAGATGCTAAACGACGAGTCTGGAAACGAGAAGCGGTGAGTTTCACATGAACAGGTGAGACCTTCCACTAGTTAAACATTTCACTCAGCTGTTTACTGTTTTATGTTGCACTGGAACCCAAGAACAAGATTTTCACTAATTGATTTGTGAGGGATTATTTTATTATTTTTTTGAGTAATGATAAGCAAACTTGTAAACTTAGATTTTATTTTTAAATACAGTAAAACAGTTTTGGTGATTAATGTCCTGACTCACTGCTGCCAGTGGAAGATAATTTCTGGATGCCATCTTTAATTTTTTTTTTTATTATAAGGTTGGGGCATGTTTGAGTGAAATATGACTCCGATCATTTTAATGTCTTCGCCACACGTCGCCAAAGTGAACTGGCGCATGATAAAATGTTGAGATGCAACATTTAGATTAAAAAAAGGTCCTAGCAGTACTTAAGTAAAGTTGCCACATTTCATGCCAAAGTTAAAACAAATAAAATAAAAATCATCTTATGTTGAGAAATGATGGCTACTAAAAAAACAAAATGTAGCTCAACGGCTGTAAAAGTTACAGTTATAGTCAGTATTGTGTTATTAAAGTCATTTCACTGTGGCAGCCATCTTGGATTGTGTTGACTCCAAAATTTGAGCAGTTATAGATGTAACTTGAATTTTTACTGTCTGAAAGTTTTATTAAAATCCATCCTGTGGTTCATGAGATATTTTGCTAACAGGCAAATGTAGTTGGCTCTAACAGGTAATGCCAAAGTTTTGAACTTGTATCATGTGAAGCACTCAGAGTATGTGTTGTAAATGATACTCAGCCACTACCAGACCAAACTTTAGCTCAGTGTCTGTGAAACTGGCTGAATTATAACCATTTTGGTGTTGGATAAGGTTGATTAGCTGTGGCAGCCATCTTGAACCAGGCTGACTTCAAAAGTTAATCAGCTGGGGGTGCACATCCATTGATTACTTGTGTTTCAATAAAATCTGCCCCCTGCTTAAAAAGATATTTTGCTCACAGACACGCAAACATACGCTTAATCACAGTCAAAGGAAATATTGTTGGTGCCTTGTGCCAGCAGGTGACAAACATCTGTATTTCCCTTAGCAAAAATTAGTTTATTTAAGTATACTACAAGTATACTTATTTTACACTAAAAATGAGGAAGAGTACTTTTTATAAACTTTATTTGATATAACAACAAAAAAGGTTGAATCATGTCATCTGGACTTCGTTTTT
>NC_056514.1:20850400-20856282 GCF_014905685.2 Nematolebias whitei | reverse complement strand
TTCGTCAGTCTGAGGCCTAGCCATCTGGTATTACCCAGAAGCCACCCAGACTCTTGTGTTTCAAGCCTGCCTCAGATACCCCTGAAGTCTGGCCTTTTCACTAATGGTTTCAAAAACACAAAGTTTGTTTTCTCAGTCATCCAGGTATATAACAACAAAAAGTCCAGATGACATGATTCAACCTTTTTTGTTGTTATATACCTGGATGACTGAGAAAACAAACTTTGTGTTTTATTTGATATACTTAAAAATAGTATAAAAATATCCCAATTTAGTCCAAACGAGTATTAAATTAGTATGCTTCTAGTACACTACAAGTATGGTGTGCAGTATACTTGATATACTTATACTTAACTTAAAGTATACTTGCAAAAATAAACTTCAAATGTACTACTTTTTGTTAAGGGTGGATTTGTTTGTGTGTGTTTTTTTTAAGCTGATAACTTTATTTTGGGTTTACGAGCTCAAGCATGATCAACTTATGCTGCAAGAGAAACAAAAACTATGTTTTATTTCCAAACATGGACAGAAGTTTCAGGTGAACGCAGGTCAAAGTCTCTTGCTATACACTTTGAGTAATTTGTGGGTTTCAATCATTTAAATTAATCGATTCTGATTTGAGAAGCTCCTGAGTACTTCACAAGAGACCTGTGTCCAGTTTCACGCAGTCCCTGTGTTTAAATGCCTCATTTTTAAATTTTGAATAAATAATAATGTCATGATGTGGAACTAAGTCCCTTGCTAAGGGATCAAGTAAGACCAGACGAACTCTGCTCATCCCTCCATGTTTCCCTGGTGAACCTGGCTGCTCCTCCTCCTCCTTCCTGAGCTCAGTTACTTCCTCGGCTATTTCTATCTGACCAGCTGCGGTTCGGCCGTGCCAGTGACGCTCTCAAATTCAGCCGAGACACTCACTTCGACACACACCTCAGGCTGCGCCCAGCTCCACATGTACTCCCTGATCTTTTCTTCTCCTCACTCTGTCTCAAAAACAGGTTTCCAGTTCTGTCCATGTGCATCTTTTTGATCTTGTTTCCATAAAGTTCAATAAATCAATCAGAATCCTTAAAGTTATAGCTTTTTTTTAATTTCAGTTATATGCTGGTGAAGATTCTCAGTCATCCAGGAAATAATAAATTCACAAAACGTTCAATACAAAAAACGAAACGAGAGCGAAACGTCTTCTGTTACAAATAAAGTCCAGTTGTTTTTGTATTGAACGTTTTTTTAATTTTTCAGTTATAGCAAGCTGTTAGTTGCAGTATAGATTCAAAACATGCTTCTTATACCATATTTTTCAGACTATAAGCCGCACCGGATTTTAAGGCGCATTAAGCGAAACTAAAACATTTTGACATATTTTTGAGCACCGTGTACCAAATAAAATCAGTTTGAGGTCAGTAAACCCAACCAGAATTAATACACAAGGCACACTGAATTATAATTATAATTGCGCCGCTCGAGGTGGCTGCATGTTGGAGCAGCTCTGTTACTTTCATTCTGAGATTTTGCTTTTGGAAACTTTAATTCCTGTTTTTCTGGATGTAAATCACATTTTTTGGATGATTGTTTCCTCTGGTATCAGAAGCTGTGCAGCTGAAAGGATTTTTACTGAAAAAGGAAACTTTTTTTAGTTTTGGACATTTGTTATGATGCGTAACCATGGCAACAAGGCAGTTTTCTACAACCAACAGCAGCTGATTAACATCTGAAAAGCTCAAATAATATCTCATCTACAGCACCAAATCTCAAATGAGTTGAAAGGATGTTCTGTGGATGCATTCTCATCTACCTGCCAGCTGTGCTCAAGTGCCTGACCACTGATATCCTGGAACTAGCAGGAAACACGGCTCATGACAGCAGAAGGACAGGATCGTCCCTCGGCACCTACAGTTGACTGTCCGCAGCGACGAGGAGCTCGGCAGACTGCTGGGAGGAGTGGCCATCGCTTTGGGAGAAGTTCTGCCCAGCATTCAGGCGGTCCTACAGCCCGAGGGAACCAAGAGGCCAGCCGAGTCTGGGTGGATGGATCAGACGGCATCTGCAGCCAGTTTCTTAGGATCCACTGTGGGACGGACCTTTACAAGCGATCCTTCCTGCCTACAGCCATCAGTGTCTATAACATCTCTTAATGAAATGAGGATAACAAGTTACAACAAAAAATAATTTCCCTTTGGGATTAATAAAGTATTTTTGAATTGAATTGAATTGAATAAGGCTTTTTAAGTGTGCCTTATAGTCCGAAAAATATGGTATAAGGTTTTTACAAATGAGTTTGCAACACAATAACCAGCTAAAAACAACTAGTTAGCTCAGTTGGAGATGGTCCAAGAGATCTGAGTCCAGCGTCCTCTGGACAAAAACTGTCTTCTTGTGAAGACATAAAGCTACACAACAGCAGCTCATGTCTCACCTAACTACTGCAGTTCTCAGTAAAAACAACCAGGCTTTGCTTTTACCACACATATTTCAAACGTTAGCTCCTGTTTAAAAGTCTATTAGCGTTTGAGTTTTTTACAAGTTTATTTTGGAAATTATTGTTCTTGCTCTTTTCCGTCTTTCTCACTTTTTGCTTTAGGGTTATAAATCCAGACTCTGAAAAAGATAAAATCTTGCATAAAATGCAAATTAAAACAAAATGCACTGATTTATACATCTCACAGAGCCACATTTTATTCAAAGTGAAACATAGACAGCATGTCAAATAAACAAGATAAGATAAAACACCACTTAAATTTAATTGAGAACTTACTGTCAGTTGTTTTGTTGTAAGTTGGTAAAGGTTCATATTTCCTGACGTGAAACATCTCCTCTTCTTTAAGCAACTTCTGGAGGTTTCAGAGTGGATGTTCAGTTTTTGTCTGATGGAGGATTCTAGATGTTCAACAGTGCTGGATCTTATTTGTCAATTTTTTATTTTTTTATTTCATGATGTGTCAAATGATTTCATTATAGTGAGAGGTTTGGACTGCAGGCTGACCAGTTCAGCATCTGGACTCTGCTATTACAAAGCCACGTTGTTGTCTTGCCTTGAAATGCACAGAACCTTCTCTAAAAGAAAACTCATCTTTTTGGAGCATATGCTGTTCTGTATTAACTTTTTTGCATTGATGGTGTTTTTCTAAGCTGCTCACGCCATAGGCACTAATGCACCCCCATACCTTCAGAGAGGCAGTTTTTGACCGAAGCACTGAAAACAGTTTGAATGGTTCCTTTTGTTTAGTATGGAGCATGGGTCCATGATTTAAAAAAATAATTTAACATTCCTATTTGTCCCACCACAGAACAGTTTTCCTCTTTGCCTCAGTCCATTGTAAAGGAGATTTGTTTCAAAAAAAGACATCTGTGTTTCTGCTGGGCTTATTTTCTACACGAGAGAGGTTTGACCTTCATTTGTGAACAGCACAGTGAACTGTGTTCACAGAAAATAATATGTGGAAGTGTTCCTGAGTTCACGCAGCGACGTTTTTAACAAAATCAAACCGGTTTTTCATGCAGTGCTGCCTGAAGATCACATCTATTACTGACGTTCAGTCTTGTTCTTCAAACTCAGATTTCTCCAGATTCTTCAGATTATTTATCGATTGATATTTTTTCTTGACGAGACAACAAGACGAAGGAGAGCCCTCTTGCCCTGACGGGACACTCGCAGCTGGATACACGATGGATTCCTAGGGGCAGTGGAAGATTATTTGTCTGTCAGTATTGTTCGTTGAGAATGTAGAAGACGTGTACATAATTAGATTCATGATAACAGGATGTCTGCTTTTTGGAGTTGGTGATTACCTGGCGTATTGACAAATACGGAAAACTTCGGCCGCTGTTCTGGCCTTTGTAAGGCTGCCCGGCTTGTGTGAGGGAATGTACCGTGCGGTGAGCTCTCAGACTCAGTTGCTGTGTGAGCTGAGCCGTAAGCTGGACACGATTTCTGAGAATCTCAGGTCACTTGCAGCTCCTGAAACTCACTGGCGAGAAGGGATCGATCTTGGAGAAGCTACAAGCTCGGCCCGGCGGTGTTGACCACAAAATTTGGCTGTTTGGAGTCGCCATTGAGACGTACCAGTCGAACTATAAGCAGACAGAAATCAAGCAGAGTTGTCCTGACCCAATATAACTGTTGCTATCTGAATCTGGCTCCCCTGTGTCGACCTTGAATTGGCCAACTATCTCAAACTCTCCTGGATGTTACGTGAACAAGAAGCGGCTGATAGACACTGCACCATCTCTTATCAGGACTATGGGACCATCTGGCAGTGTCCACGGCTAAACTCACCGCCTGCAACGGTCTTCCTCATACATATATGTATTATGATGTCATCAGTATGTTGCTGTTTCTGTGCTGAGTTTTTTAAATTTTTTTTGCAACTTTCACACTGCGTCCTGTCTAGGACACAGTGTGAGATATGATTTTTATATATCCCCTTTCTCCGTGTTTCCCTTTCCCTATCTAATAAAAAAGTTAGTGCTTCCCACAAGGCCACGACCTCAGACACTCCATCTTCTCATGTCTGTTGTTTAGGTTTTACTCGGACCGGCTGTGCTGAAACGTAATTTAGTTGTGCTTCGGTGCATTGACAACAAAGCTGGTTCTGAATCTGATCTTTTAATAACCATATGAACTGTAGATATGGTTTGCACTTTGGTAACAGTTTCTGTTTTAAATGTGCTCTATAAATAAATCTGACTTGACTTGACTTGACTAGATGATAGGATGTTCAAAGTGTTTTCATTTATTTGCTAAGGAACATTTTTCTGATATTGTTCCATTATATTTAGATACAGTCTTTACAGACTGTTAAACCTCTTTACTTCTCAGAGATTAAGCCTCTCTAAAGTGTTTTTTTTTTTTTTACCCAGTCCTCTTACTGACCGGTTGTCAATCAACCCAAGTAGTAAAAAAATGCTCCTACTTGTTTCCTATTCACAACATTTTACAGCTTTTTGTTGCCCCTGTCTCTGTCTTTGGTATGTGTTGTGTGTTGTAATAGATGTACTTTTTTAAATTTAGATATAACAATTTACATGTTTACTATGCTTCACTGGGAATAACGTATGGCTTTAGGATGTTTACAGTTCATTGCATTTGGGTATTATTTATACTTTACACAAGGTCCCAACTTTCTCTGTACTGCTGTTGTACAACACCAATGCAGCTTGCACATTTAGCTTGATTAGCCATTAAAACTCATTTCGTTTTTTTATTTGTGTAAGTTCTAGAGAGGAAACAAAGTTTTAGTCCGTCAACTGGGCTATACAATTTGTAAAAGAGGGCCAGTTTTGCAATTTAGACTTCCTCCAGTTCTACCCCTGATGTGATAGTTGATTTATCCAGACTACAAGCAAGATAAATCCACAGACACAAGGTTTGTTTGGGTAAAAAAAACAACTAAAAAATCTTTAACAAAGTGTGATATTATTTTTACTATAGTGTATTTAATGACTGAGAGCATTAAAGTATTTGTTTCTTTTCAAAAATGATTGTACAGTTATTTAGAATTCAGATTTGATTTTTGTTTGCTCTGTTTGAAGTGTCATTTTATGTCCTTGTCCTTCTTGTTCCCATGTGTTTGAAGCGTAACTAAGAGGCAGCCCTGACTCAGTACATATATGCGGCTGCTGCTGTGCAACTGGATCACGGCCTGATGAATGCAGTCATCTCAGGACGGACAGTATGTGATCGGATCTGTGCTGAGAGGACAACATGAGGAGGGGCAGAGGGAGTCCCAGTGAGGAAAAGAGTTTTGTCAAACTGTAACTGCATCAACAGATGATTGTTTTAGTTTATCTATCTATCTATCTATCTATCTATCTATCTATCTATCTATCTATCTATCTATCTATCTATCCATCCATCCATCCATCCATCCATCCATCCATCCATC
>NC_056514.1:20822283-20835400 GCF_014905685.2 Nematolebias whitei | reverse complement strand
ATCTGCTCACAGACTCATGTTCATGTTTGTGCTGATGTTCAATGTTTTATGTTATGAGTGCTTAGTGTATATTTAGTTGATGTTTTTCTTAGTTCATATCTTAGATGTTGTTACTGTTTTTCTTAGACATTTTATTGTTGGATGTAACTGGGACCCTGTGTACATAATTTCGCTCCACCACATGTACCACATGAGGTGCGAATGACAATAAAGAAACTCTGACTCTGACTCTGACTCTGATCTACTAGCCAATTCAATTACTGGTAACAGCAGGAATAACGTCAGCTTTATAGACTACTGTAATTTTAATTTCAAACAGTTATTACCTTCATGTAAATCCCATTGAACCTCGAGGACTCATTTACAAGAGAGACCTGATTTTAACAAAGAATGATGACAACAATGGACAACAGCAACAACAATAAACAGTTATAAAAAGTCATACATATATTTTTATTACATCTATCTTTTCTTTTCTTATCTTATCTTAACTTAGCTTATCTTTATCTTATCTTATCACTGTAAAAAAAAATCTGTTGACCTCTAAAACCTGTTAGCTGAAAAATACTTTGTAGCATGTTTAACCCCCTAAAGAACGTCTTAAATGTATAATGGTAATACCAGAATTCATGCTCAATAATCCAGGTAGAAATCCAACAATGTTCAGTCAGGTCAGTTACAGTTTAGATAACGTGCTTCTTTTTGTTAATAGTAGCATTTCTTAATATTATGATCAATTAAAAGCACGGTAGGAATGTAATTGCACATATGTATGTGAGTGTTCATTTGTTTGTCATGTTAGCAAAATATCTCATGAGGCACTCGACAGATTTAATTGAACTTCTTAGAATTAAATCATTGAACCGACTGCTGA
Organism: Nematolebias whitei; assembly: GCF_014905685.2. Lineage (NCBI taxonomy): Eukaryota > Metazoa > Chordata > Actinopteri > Cyprinodontiformes > Rivulidae > Nematolebias > Nematolebias whitei. Next base: position 20,834,526 of record NC_056514.1, on the reverse strand, counting down.
TTCTTTTTTTTTTTTTTAAACTTACAGCCACAACTAAACTTAGCAAATAACGTCAATTGTACAGATATTGAGGCAAAATTTGATGTGGTAGTAGTAGCTGAGAGTTACCCCCAGCACATACTTGTGTGACAGATCATGAGATCTTGTTATTTTGAGTGAGGTTATGCATGACTTCACGTGGTCATTACTCACCACGGCATGATGTTTGTTTAAAATCATAAAACAATAAGGCCTTTAATTAAACTAAATCTGTTGTTTGTTGTGCCTGAAACCTTTCGGACGCACACACTGGCTGTGCTTTCACCTCGCAAAACACAGAGGTGCCTGCGCATATTATCGCTCCGCGTGGAAACATATGTGGACGACGTTAAACTAAACCAGACTTATGTTGTGTTCGTATAATAATATTAGCAAGTTGAAAATGTTCAGTGCATCGTGTAACGTTTGGACGAGTCGTGTTCTCCTCTTTAAGACAGGAAACTGTGACACATTAGAGCTGAAGTTATTGATTGTAATCTGCACTCTGCTGCAGGAAGGCCAGGAACCACCACACAGTGAGCTGTATATGTGAGCTCTTTGTCCTTTCCTCCTCATCTCCTCTTCTTTCACACAGCCTCATCCTCTGTGCACCCCACACCATTTTCATCTCTGTCTCTCCAGATGTTTAATCTCGTCTCTTTCGGTGCAGAGTTCTCAGTCGGGAGATGGAGCGCTCAGAATGCGAGGTAGGTTCCGGTTGCGGTGGACGCACACGTTTTGCTTTGTCACGATGCAGCAGCGTTTTGAGGCATGTCAGCTGTGAAGTGAGTTCTCTGTTCTCACAGAGCTGAACCACTTCAGAGGTGGAGCTGCGCTGCTGATTTCAGTGGATTTGTCTGAGCAGTTAAAAGCTATATCCCTTATAGACGTGCTTTGCTGTCTGTGTGTGTGAAGACACTGGCGGTGGATGCTGTGTCGTCTTAAAGTAGTTCTGGGACCTCTGGATGTTTGGTAAAGTCTCTCTTCTGAGCCCTTCCACCTGTTACACAGTGAGGTGTTAATTTACCCAAACAGGGCAAAATGCAGGCTTGTGTGTGTGTATGTGTGTGTGTGTCCTTTCACATCCTTTACGTCACAGCTGCTGTGAGTCAGCTCCTCGTTTCCCTTCCTGAGTCACTCATCTAACCGTTGCTTGGTTACCGCCGAGCGGTAAAAGTTTCCTATTGCGTCTTCGTCCCTGCAGATGGACGGGCTCCCATATTTATTCAAGCTCAGGAGTGAGTGGCCAGATAATGTATGTGCATGTGTGCACAGAGGTGTTCGTCTGTTTCATTCAGTACGAGCAAAGACCGGCCAAGCTTTCTCAGTGTGCCCAGTTCTTTTCAGTGCCAGGGAGATTAATAAACGCCCCAGCTTTAGGTGCATTGTATCACAAGAAGTCAGCTCATGGCACAGAAGTCAAATGCTCCAGACTGGTCAGTAAACAACCACAGCAATCAGGCGCTCGTTCATCAGGACTCACTTCTTTTCTGTCTTACACCGATGAACCACATGATTGTCTAAAAAATAGGTTTTGGAGAGGAATGTTGTCCTCCTGATGGAAGACTGTTCTTCACCAGTCCTGGGTCTTTGCTGGAGATTTGGTTTCATGATGCATCAAATGTTTTTTTATTGGTGAGCAGTCTGAACTGCAGGCAGACCAGTTCAAACCCTCCTACTATGAAACCATACTGTCATACTGGATGCAGTAAGAAGTTCAACATTGTCTTTGCTGAAATGTGCAAGGCCTTCCCTGTAAAATATGTCATCTGGATGGGAACCTATGGGCCCATCCATGCATTTATGTTAAACCGTTATATATTTTTCTGCACTGATGGTGTCTTTCAGGTGTGTAAGCTGCTAATATCATAGGTACTAATGTACCACCATACCATCAGAGAGGCAAAATTGGACTGTGTTCTGATAACAGACTGGATGGTTCCGTTCCTCTTTAATATGGAGGACATGGTATCCATCCATCCATCTATCCATCCATTATCTTTATCTGTTTCTTCCTTTTCGGGTCACCGGGGTCACTGGTGCCCATGTCCAGCTATCACAGTGTGAGAGGCAGGGTGTCGCTTTCAAATAGAATTTCAAATTAGTTTTGTCTGACCACAGAACAGTTTTCTTAGTGCGCTTATGGTTTCTTCCTTGCATGACAGTGCATTAACTTTTATTTTTTAAATGTTATTAAATTTTATTAAGTTTAAATTTTTGACGGTACAGTGCAGTGAACTGATTTGTGAGAGTTTTCCTGAGTTCATGCAGGAATGTCCCGAACAGAATCAGAGCTGTTTTAATGCAGTGGCCCCAAAGATCAGAAACATCTGTGAGCTCAGAGATTTCTCCAGATTCTTGAAAACTTTTGATGATGTCATGAACTGTAGCTGATATGATTTTTAAAGCCGTCCCAAGAACATAATTCTGAAATTTTACACTGTTTTTAGGCTCGGTCTTTTACTGAATGGTGAACCTCTGCCCATCTTTACTTCTGAGATGGGTTTGTTGTTCTCTAGAAACATTTTCTGGGTGTCTAACCATCATTAATGACATTTGTTACTTTGTTACTCCTGAAATTTTCTTTCACATGTCTGCACTGGAAAAGGGTTGGTTGTAACTTGTAAAGACTGTTATACTTTGGCTGCATTTGTCTTGTTGTCTGAGGAAATCCATCCAACGATCAAAAATATTTGTTTGAGTTTTCTTTGTCCCAAACTCTCCAGGCAAGGACACTTGGATTGGTGTTCTGTTTGAGGAACGTTTCCCATTGGAATAACCTGACACTGGGAACCACCAGGATGCCGTCCTAATGGAGCCCATCAACCCTTTCAGTGAAGTTTTCTCCTCACAACACTGGTGGACATTCATCAAGAATACTTTTGTCAGTGAAAGCAAGAATATGTCCATTCTGAAGGACTTCACCTTCCAAAGACCTTCTGGTCTCAGGACTATCTCTGGCGAAGCAGAGCGAGAAAATTTAACGGACTACAAACTTGGAAGTGATTTGAAATACTGTCAAAATAACAATAATCTGAGAAACTCATGCCAGAGGGATGGGCATGAGAAAATAAAGAAGAGTGTGTCCTTTGAGGAAGATGTCATAGTCCACCTGTTTGATCAGGTACTCATCTCCTGATCTTTGTTCTTTACCGTTAAGACTTTGAGATTTAAAATATATAGATTTATATATTTATTTTATTACGATAAGTGTTGTACTTTTGGATTGAGTTGCAAACATAGATAAAATACTAATTGTTTTTATTTACCAACTGTTTACTGATGGTTTTTAGGAGAGTCCCACCTTGAAGCTGCTCCCTGCGTCTTGTACATCCCTGCCAAACAGCTTTCCCTCCAACCTGCCTGCTTTCTCATCAGAAAACTCAGGTAATGCTTTGAAAAATTCACTTCCACATCCACTTTAAGTGTTTTTATTTCAACATTACCGTATTTTCCGGCGTATAAGTCGCAGGTTTTTTTTGCATAGATCTGTCAGTCCTGCAACTTATGTTTTTTTTTTTCCATATTCATAACACAATTTTTGACTGACACTTTAAATTTCGAAGAACTGCAACAGGGAGTCCTCCTGTGCACGCTTGCTTCACACAGCTGGTGCAGGCGGAGGAACGTTGGAGAGCTAGCGGCTCCGGCCGTGATTGTTGGATGGATGGATGGATGAATGGATGGATGGATGGATGGCACCACCAAATTAAGCTATTTTGACCATTAAATAAACGTATAATAAACACAAAAGATTAGCAGTGATGCATAATAAATGCAACTTATATATGTTTTTTCCTCTTCATGATGCTTTTTTTGACTGATGCAACTTATACACCAGAATGACTTATACGCCAAAAAATATGGTAGTTACAAGCTGCACAATTACTATTAAAGCTTTTCTCATTATCATCAAATAAAAAGACCATCTTTGTTTTTGTAACCCTCCAAGAACAATTATTTATTTACAACTCCAAGTACCAAAAAAGTTGAGACATGTGGACGTTCGCCTCTAAAGCCTCCAGCGGCTGGTCTCCTCAGTTCCTAGATGTTTACAGGTTGTTGTTAAAAAAAGAGAAGTTGCTTCACAGTGGAAACGTGGCCCTGTACCAACTTTTTTATTGAGTTGCTGCCATCAAATTCAAAATGACACAACACAACTTTGTCAAAAATGCGGCTGTAGCGCTTTCACAAATGGCACTAATGCACCCCCATACCATCAGAGAATCAAGCTTTTGAGCTCTGAGTTAATAACAGGCTTGATGCTCCCTCTTCCTCTGTGGTTCATGCAAAGATATACATAAGAGAATCGGACCTGGTTTAATGCAGTGGCCCCTGAGGGCCCAAAGATGACATCTATAACAGACTTTCAGACTTGTTCATTGAACTCAGGGATTTCTGCAGGTTTTTGAACTCTTCTGAAGATAGCATGAATACAAAATACTAAATGAGATATTCAGTTTTCCCAGTTTTTCTGCAGAGTAACGTTATTCTGAATTTTTTTTGACTATTTTTAACCTCTGCCTAGCTTTACTTCTGAGAGATTCAGCTTCTCTAAAATGCTCTTTTCACACACATTAAACTAATTAGTACAAAATGCTCCTCAAGCTGTTTCCCATTTCTACCTTTTACTTTTCCATTTGTCGTCGTTGTATTCACGTTTTTGAGATGTGTTGCTTCCCTCAAATTCAAAACAACCACTTTTTTTCTAATAAAATAGTTCAAATTCTTATTTGAAACATTTCATATACATGTTTATGAGATTTTTAAATCATCATATTTTGTTTTAATTTACATTTGCCACAACATCCCAGTGTTATTTCGAATTGGAGTTGTAGAAATCGTGGCTCTGATGATCTACTCTGCAGTTAATTCTGAGTTCCTTGCAGATCTGCAGTGGGAAGATGACTTCTCGGTTTTGGAGAAGACCTGCTGTTTTCAATGTGCACAACACTTCCACGCCTTTCCCTCACCAAGCCGGGACAGGACTGCACAGTCCAGGCCGGAGCGGTCCTCTCTGTCCCAGAGCTGTTTGATCCTCACCTATGTTACAGAGTCAGACCTTGAGCTGTGAGATAAAGGGTGAGTGACGCCTGCACTGAGCTGGTGACTTTTTATGACACAGTGGTGGTCAAAGCAGCCTCTCTATCTCAACATCTACCTCCAGCCAAAGGCCACCTCACTGTCACCATGGCCCAACGTGACACCCATGCTTGTTTTTCTTTCAGACGGCCTCGCTCTCATGGAAAAACTGACTAATCGTCCAGATCTCGGTCTCTTCACCGTCTCCCCCATCACTTTATGAGTCAGGGATTTTTAACAGCTGGCTTCCTCTCTGTCTGCTCCAAATGGATCCGTTGATGACATCAGGACCGAGCAGCGCCGTGTAACGGTGCACTCAGCTTTTACAGACATGTTGTGAAATGATCTGTGTGTGTGTGTTTGTGTGTGTGTGAGAGCGAGAGAGAGAGAGAGAGAGATGGTCTGCTGGGCTGTGATCAAACAGCCAGTTGCATAACAGAACTGGGACCTTTTCAGCCTCAAACCAAACCGTTCAGGCCAAGCTTGAAAACTATTTCAGGAAGTTCAGCTAGGTTTACATCGCGTTCGATCACAACAAGTTTGTTTGACCTGAAAATGCTCTTCCAGAGAAGCTGAAGCTCATGTGACTAAACAAACAGAGCAGGCCGTTGCAAGCAGAACCTGAGCAAACTAAAAAGTGATAGATAGTGTTTCCATATGCATGGGAAACGTTAGGCTGATTAGATACAGTGTACCTGGGGGGGGGGTGGGGGGGGGTGTTGGCTGGCAGGACCACAAATTAAACATCACATTGACTTATTGAAGACTAACTTAACAGAGTCACCATAACGGATCATTTGTAATGGGTTCTGTGGATCTCCACAACATGACTGTGTACACAGGTTTGTATTCCCACAATATGAGTAAATATGAGTACACACACACGCACACACACACACGCACACACACACACACACACACACGCACACACACACACGCACGCACACACACACACACACACACACACACACACGTACACACACACACACACACGCACACACGCACACACACACACGCACACACACACACACACACGTACACACACACACACACACGCACACACACGTGCTCAAGGTTATCAAAAGTGTCTGCCTGATCCACTGAATTAATGTAAAATAAACTTGCCAGAAATAATCCATCCATCCATTATCTTTTCACCCGCTTCTTCCATTTTGGGGCACGGGGGTCACTGGTGCCCATGTCCAGCAATCACTGTGCGAGGAGCGGGGTACACCCTGGACGCATAAATGTAATCATTAAATGTAAATCTACAGATGATTAACTTTTGGAGACAAATTAATTCGAGATGGCAGCCACAACTGATTGATGTTAAAAAACATATAAAAGGCTCTAACAGTCATTTTTGTAAATATTAGTCTAAACTTTGGTGTGGTAGTAGCTGAGACTGATTCACAGCACAGTTTATGAGCATGAGCTGATTTCACAAGACCTATGTGTAAAAATGTACCATTAACTATCGGGCTGTTAGCTAAATATCTCGTGACCTACGGCACAGATTTTAATTAAACTATCATGAATAATCCTTAGCTGTACTTCTACGACTGATTCAGTTTTGAAGTCTACCCAGTTCAAGATGGTTTTCACAGCCAGTTGAATTTAGAAAGCTCAAAATGGCTAAAATTCAGTCAGTTTTTGGTGTGGTAGTAGCTGAGAGTTATTCACAACATGTACTCCAAGTGCTACTCATTGAGAAAAATCTTTGAATTCAACTTTATCATTAACGCTTGGCGTCATCTTGGCTTGTCTGTTAGCAAAATATCTCTTGGATCACAAGAAGTGTTTCATTAAAACTCTCAGAAGTTGATCGCTGGATAAACATCGACAACTGATGAACTCCTGGAGTTAATCCAATTTATAGACTGTTGCCACAGCTATTCGACGTTAGACAACAAAAATGATTATAGCTTAGTCAGTTTTGCAGATATTGAGCTCAAATTTGTTGTGGTAGTAGCTGAGAGTTTTTCACAAAATGTCTCCAATATCACCGGATGTTCTGCATGTTGGTATTTTTGATGTTTGACCATAACGGCTGTTAGTTTATTTCTCATGATGAAACACTCGTGTTAGTTATTACAGATTACTGCGTTATCCAGATTACAGATTCCTTTGCTTAATTTTGATGCTTAGAAAACCCTGAGTATTAAACTTGTTTAAACTGAGTTAAACTTGGTAAAATCTGCAGTTTAGTTCACTGAGACATCTTACAGGGGTAATTCTAGAATATCGTCTTCAGGGGCGCTTAGCCCCCAGTGCTGACAATGGCTCTTGGCTTGAACAGCGTGGTGGGAATTGGCATCAGAAGTATTTGCAATGGGTGGTGGGGGGTGGGGGAGACACACTGTTGGGGTGTCTGGGGGTCCTCCCACAGAAAAATTTGAATAAATATGCCATTTCCTGAATTCTGGTGTATTGCAACAGTTTTTAAACATCTACTTTTACTGACACACGTAAACATTTGATTTAATAACTATTTCCGAGAGCAACAGGAAGAAGCCTGACCAACAGCTCTCCTTGTGTGAATAAAGCACGCTCCACTTCTCTCTCACGCATCCTAACACCGTTCGACAACAGCCGACAACTGTATTGCGGTGCACAATACAGACACGGTAGCTAAGATGCTGCAGATGTAGCGCTCCGCTTCTTTCACGAGCATCCTACCCCCCAGCTCCTGCATGAGGGTAGTATTCATGGGCGCTTCGCTTTGGGAAAAGTTGAGCTTGCCGATTGGTCAGTTACTGACAAACCTACTGGATTGATTGACAGGTGACTGTCTTCATTTATTCCTTTTTTTTTTATTCAATATTTTGGTGAATATAAGGTTGAGAACTGGGTTTCCTTACAAAATCCTAATGATGGTTTCTTAGTTTTTCAGTGGTGCTGAGTTAAAATTTAGTGGTGCTTGAGCACCCCCATAATCTCCACTTCCATCTTCAAGTCACTTCTCAGGACGAGCACGGCCTGTTCAGGAGCTTTTAGCTGCCTCTGAAGCTGCAGGTGCTGTTTGGTGGGTGGATGAGTGTGAGACAACACGCAGAGCTATCCACACACAGGGTGGAGTCATGTCAGTCAAAAAAACTAACCCCACCCTAAAGCAAAGAAGAACTTTATATCAGTTGATAGCTTTTATTTGGACCAAACTAAGCTGTTGTAGAATTTCAAAACACATTTTGCTTATATGTTGCTACTGATTTATCTTCAGAGTGTTTCAAATTTGCATCCAGAAAGTCAAAGAGGCGTTGTTTGAGTAACGGACCCTCCCTGGAATGACACCTCCCAGTTTGTGTAGCGGGTCATCTACGGCTAATTATCCCAACGCCCATCAGCTGCAGGAGACACAGACAGACTGGGACCATTTTAACAGAGATGATCGCTCTGTCTGCTGTTTGTTCAGCTCTCCGCTGGTTTTAGAGACATCAGTTTACTTTTGTCTCCTGTTACTGAAGTGATAAAGTGCAGAGTGTTTGCTGCTTGTTTGGCAGAAAGTAAACAAAGTGACACAAAAGTGAGCATACCTGTCTGGCCTAACTAGTTACACACAAGTCGTAAAGACGAAGCCCTTTTGGGGGAAATGTACTTTAGTATGTTTACACAGATGCACATCTTTAATGTTATATGTCATTCTGAACACAATTAGTCAAACAGTTTTTAAAAAGATGTAATTTACATAAGCTTTTCTACCTAAAAAAAACAACAACAAAGATTCTTCTGTATCGTTTCTGAATTTTTGCATTTTATCATAAAATTAGCTTCAAGGAGGGTTTTAGTAGCTTAAAATGTTCAACTTCTCATTCATTTATTTTGACTTCATTAGAGTTTTAATCATTCGGTGCTTTGTGTTTTTATGGAAATAGTGACAATGTTGTAAAATCACATTTAAAAAAATTTGGGGAACTGTGATTAAAAAAAATAAATAAAAAAAGCTGATCTCTCATGGAAAACATGTTTTGTTTTTTAATTTGCATTAAAACCAGTTAGCCTTTCTTATTCTCTAAAAATGCATGCATACTGAGACGTTAAGGACTTTTATCACAGTTTAGAAATGTGCAACTCAGCATTTTAAACAGCAAGCAGATTGTGCTGTTGTCAGTTTGTAAGTTAAAAATAAAATTGAAGTGGGCTTTCAGCAATAATAACAGCACCATAAAAGTAATGAAAAGTTGGCTTTGGGATTTTAATTTAAAAAAATCTGTTGAACTGGGCTCAGTTTGCAGATTTCAGTGCAGTGAGGGACATTACAAACCTCACATGTGACATTTTAAGATGAAACATTTGGGCTGGCCGACACTTGGACTCTGAATGAAGGACTTTTGTTCCAGTTTTAAAGCCTGTCTGACCTGTGAGCAACAAAAATAACTAAAAAGACATTTCAAGCATTGGCCAGAGCAGGTTTAGCCTCCTCCTGTTGATGCATTTAGCTCCAAGTGACAAGAGACCCGTTTGGCTGCGAGACGCAGCAGCAGCAGCAGGGGGCGGGGCCTGACTGAGTGAGCCGCTCTCTGATTGGCTGAGCAGCGCGACGTGTACGTCAGTCAGCAGCAGGTAACGCACATGTGGCACATCTCCAGCCCGCAGCTGAAACTCAGTCTCCAGGGGTGCAGATGACCGGATACCTGTTAACTCTAAGGTCTGTTTAACTTCCCACGGTGAGTTTATATTTTTTTTAAACCCGCTTCACTTTTTATTTTTATTTTATAGTTGATTTTGCTCTGAATGGGGCTCACATCTGTCCCATCTCTACCGTTAGACTGATTAAATGACATGTTATAGGAAAATGTTTTATTGTCCTTCTAATCTATGTAAAACAGACTTACAACCGGTTAAAGGTTTTACAAATGTCCATGTTCAAAGAAGCTGCAGAACATATTTTTTATTTATGAAGAGGAAGTTTTTGGTGAGGATTCTGGCAGTAACTGAGGTAAGTTGGTGCTGTTCGTATCTGTTTTTGTGAGCTTAACCTTGAAATGGACTTTATCTCAGGAGGCGATAAGAGGCAGCATCATGGAGCGTTCACACCACAAGATCTGACACAAGATGCAGGAATTAAATGCGTTGAATTCAAGAAAGAAGTCATAGTTCAGTGGATTAACTGTGCGAATACTATGAGTCAGCATTTAAATTCTTGTTTTCCTGTTTTTGTATTTGCCCATACTTTTTTTTTTTTTTTTCAATTTAATTACTTCTGCACACTTTGTGCTAGTTTAATCATCCAAATATCAAAACGTTCACGGCTGCTATGACTTTTGGATTTTGGAACTTGCTTTTCAAAAGTTTTACCTTTTTTTTTTTTATAAAAATGCTAATTTCCAAATAAATAAAAATGCATTCTTCATTTCCTGCCAAAACTTTGTTCACTTTGAAATCTGCTTCAACAAACTTTTTTTGTCTTCTTATGCTAGTTTTTGCTTGCAACTTTTAGCTTTAAGCTACAATTTTGCTACATTTGGTTAGCATTTTACTACTTTTAGCTGTATTTTCCCTTTTGCTTTTATGATTTTTGGGCTAGCATTTTGTTTCTTTTTTGTCTTTTAGCTAGCATTATGCTAGTTTGGGCTTTAATTAAGTTAGTGTTCTGCTTCTTGTAGCTTTTAGTTAATATTCTTGGGCCTCATGTGTCACAGGTGTGTACGCACTTGAAGGGTACACATGTCATGTTCCACATGTCAAGATGCATCAAAATAAACATTGGATGAGATTGTGCTTAAATGTACACAAACTTTTTTTTTACCTGCTGGAGAATGTGAGTACTACCATGTAAAACGTTTCAGTCAGTAATATCAAACTACAAAGTACTGAACTCTCTTACTGTATGCACCAAAATATGATTCAGTTTTCTGAACTCAAGGGGTATTTAAACAAGATCTTTTCTTATAAGTTGCAGCTTTTTTGGTTTAAACCCAAACACTGAAACCGAAGTATATTGTGACCTCAAACAACATAACACATGACAAACACTCGGATGTGAACTGTAAAAATGTATTTATTTTTGTTGCATTTAGATATAAGCATGCTCAGTGATCGCACGCCTGCAAGGTGCACAGATATGAGTATAAAATGCATGTGAATTGTTTTAGGGGCACTTCCATTCTCACTGAGAAGAAAAGTGTTGAATGAGCAAATTAATTCAGAACAAGTCACGTCTGATGATTCCTTTGGTCGATAAGGTGCAGTTAGTGACATGTGGTCATAAATCGCTGCGTAAAGTTGCACGTTATTGTGGAATAATGACAGTTTTGGAGTTGTCGGTGGAAAAAAGGACCGTGTTTTTGGGGATCACATTGCCCTACTGGCACACGATGATGCTTGGCTTATCGGCTGATATGAAGTGCCCATTGGTCATTCTTTTGGAACTCTGTGTTGAATTGGCTCCAGCATTATGGAGAGAAACTAGAAGGAACCGTGTTGGTGCTACAAGTCTTTACAGTCATGGAGTTTCTTGAAACCGGAGCTTTTCAGAGGGAGATGGCTGACAGGTCGGGTTTTCACAGTCCTTCCTGAGTCATGTCATGCCAGCTGTATGGTTTTTAAACACGTGTGAAGTTGGATATGCCTCAGAAGTGCGCCACCAGCAGATCGGCACCCACTGACTTCATTCAGTTACAACAACAGTGTGTATTTCCTGGACAGTAAGTCGTGTCTAACATTATTGCATAAAAGGTGATGGACAGCTGTCCTTTACTCTCTGGGACTTTTCAATACTTTTGTGTGTACGCTGCTCTGACAGCTTCACACATACCATCACTCCCCTTGGTGCATGTGTGCCAAAGACTATTTTACACCACTTAGGAGCCTTCCTTGATGCAATTCATTTAAATTCCTCATTTTCCTGCCTAGTGATATTGTTTTTATCATGCACAGACTAGTATCACACATGCACGTCATATTTGCATCTATTTGCTTATTTAAACAGAATTGTCTCGTGTGCTCAGTCCCATGTTTCATACATGCACACATCTTGACAAATCTGAATGCTTTTGTGCACACATATTTTTCATATTGTGTTCCGATGGCAGATTTAAGATTGAAAGCTGACACTGTTTGATACCTAAGGCCCCTGCGTCTTTCAGCTCGTGTTCTACTTCTTTCAGCTCGTGTTCTGCTTCTTTCAGCTCGTGTTCTGCTTCT
>NC_056514.1:20820852-20822273 GCF_014905685.2 Nematolebias whitei | reverse complement strand
CTTTCAGCTCGTGTTCTGCTTCTTTCAGCTCGTGTTCTGCTTCTTTCTGCTCGTGTTCTGCTTCTTTCTGCTCGTGCTCTGCTTCTTTCAGCTCGTGCTCTGCGTCTTTCAGCTCGTGCTCTGCGTCTTTCAGCTCGTGCTCTGCGTCTTTTTGCTTTTAGCTCATGTTCTGCTTCTTTCAGCTCGTTTTACTTCTTTTTGCTTTTAGCTCATTTTCTGCTTCTTTCAGCTCGTCTTCTGCTTCTTTCAGCTCGTCTTCTGCTTCTTTTAGCTCGTCTTCTGCTTCTTTCAGCTTGTCTTCTGCTTCTTTCAGCTTGTCTTCTGCTTCTTTCAGCTCGTCTTCTGCTTCTTTATGCTTTTAGCTCGTCTTCTGCTTCTATTAGCATCTCAGTTTCCTCTTCTTGAGTAAGTTTCAACACTCAGCATCTACACTTGATTTTCACAGAAATTGCTCCTTCTCTAGTTTTAGCTGTTTTCTAAACTCTCTCTCCTTCAGGATTGCTAAAGCTGTGAGATCTGCTCCATCCAGCGCAGGGAGGAGAAGGGTTCCAGCAGGATGAAGTCCAAAGGAAAGGCTGTGAGACCCTCCAGGAGGTCCTGGTCTGACCCGGAGCCAGAGCAGGAACCTGACACAGAGCCGGGCTCCAGCGAGCAGGAGGGCTCCGAGGCCTCAGTCCAGATCGGTGGCTCCTGGAGGGGCTCTCTGAGGCGGCAGGGGGGAGGAGCGGGTAGAGGCCGGCGGCGCAGGCAGCAGCGCGGCTCTGGCACCAAGGAGCGCAGCGTCCGGCGCCTGGAGAGCAACGAGCGCGAGCGTCAGCGCATGCACAAACTCAACAACGCCTTCCAGGCTCTGCGGGAGGCTATCCCACATGTCAGAACAGACAGGAAGCTGTCCAAGATCGAGACCCTGACTCTGGCCAAGAACTACATCAAAGCTCTGACCACCATCGTCCTGGACATGTCAGGGGCCTGCCTGCCGGCCGGTGGGGAGCCCTCGGGGGCCAGCGCTGCTAGACTGCTTCAGTGCTACCAGCAGCACCTGCAGGAGGAGGGGGAGGATGATCTCACCCAGTACCTCACCCACATGCAGAGCTTTAACCAGGACAGCTAACAGTGAGACTGTGGGGGGATTGGAAACCAGCAGAGGTGCACCCCCTCCTCTAAACTAAAGCAACAGTCATGCAGCAGATACAGTATAAAGACTGCAGTGAAGCCTGTAGAGTGCTTTCAGAAGAAAACAAACTCTTTTTTTATTTCTTGTGTGTCTTAAGCTGGGGAAGTTCTTGTGTGACAAAGTGGGGAGTGGTGGCACAGAGGTTAGAGAGGTGGGCTTGTGATCCGAAGATCGCCGGTTCACGCCCCGGCCCCGACAACATCAAAATTGTGGGTGGGGTAGGTGAAACACCCACACTTGCCCCCAC
>NC_056514.1:20815969-20820842 GCF_014905685.2 Nematolebias whitei | reverse complement strand
CAATGAGACTAACCTGGATAAATAAAGGCTAAATGAAAAAAAAAAAAAAAATTATAACTGAATAGTCCATCTGTACTGTTTTCTAAGATTTTTTTATTGTTTTCTATTGTATGGGTGTACACATGGTTATGTTATGTTTTAATTTTTACTTTATTTGTGGGTGTACACAGGTCTTATGTCTTATGTAATGTTCTCATTTTTACTTAATTTTTACTTTATTTTTACTTTATTTTACTTTATTACTATTCGCACCTTATGTCGAAGCAAATTCCTAGTTTGTGAACCTCGTTCATTGACATGGCGATAATAAACTGATTCTGATTCTGATCCAACATCTGCAGGGTGCTTGTAGGAACGTTCATGTAAATAATGTCCCCGTAAGGAAATTCACAGTTACAAGGAGTTTCCTAGCATTCAGAGTTAGACAGGATCTATTTCTGAAAAAGAAACTAGGGATGGGGCCGATCCGATCCAGTATCGGTATCGGCCTCCGATACCAGCATAATTTACGTATCGGATTTTCTGATCCACGTGCCGATATTTCCGATCCGTGATGCATGTTGGCTTCAAACTATAGACTGGATTTCCTGAACGGCAGCGTGTCTCATGAACCCAGAGTAATAAGACCCGCCTCACATTCAGGAAATCCATTTCATAGTTTGCAGCCAGCTACAACGTGAGAACTGAGTTAGCAGCACTGTGGCTAACTGCTAACAAACTTTTCATCGAAACATGTCCGCTGTGTGGAAGTATTTTACACTAAACACCACAAAACAAGACAGCAACGTGCAATGTCTGCAGAGCCATAGCGCCATATTAAACCACGGTAAAGTTAGTTTTACGATGGACATTCGAGCTCCGTGGCTTCAGCGGGGCGCTACTCTCGCTGAATCCCAAAGAGGCGACTCAACCTCGGCCAGCTGCGTCCAATCTGCCCCGCTCAGTCTGCTCGTCTCTGAGGAGGGACAGACTGAGCACGGCTGCCCCAAATCAGGCTGCCTGCTTCGGATTGAACAAGAAGAAGACATCGCTGAAACCATGGAGCTGAGATGTTTACAGAGAAGTTGCTAAACTTCATAATTAATGACCAACCACTATCAGTTGTAGAAAACAAAGGATTTCACAGTTTGATATTTGCATCTAAGATATAGTTTACCCTCCAGGAGATATTTATCAGTACAACAGTAGACAATCATAAAAAAGCATATTTGAAAATTATATATATTAAAAACAAAAGACAGCTACATTACCAAGTGATGTAAAACACTAAAAACAGGAACATGTCTGTTGGTTTATGCCATGAACTTAGCAGGTGTTTGAAGCCATTTAATATTTAATTTAATTTAATTAATTTATTAATTCATTTAAAAGAAACAAAATTTAAAAAATCATCAAAAAGAAAACATTGAATGAAAAGAGTGCAGAAAGAAGAAAAAAATCATATCTGCCACTTATTTAAAAAAAAAATTAAACAATCCCTTAAATTAATCACTTTAATATCCACTTTAAAGCTAGGAATAAAAATAAACATGTTTTGTGTTAGAATTTAATTCTAACTTTAAAACTTATCCAACATTAATAAAACTTACCTCAAGTTGCCTTTTTGGACATGCATGCATATATTTGTACAACTTGTACTTGAGAGGAGATTATTACAGCCTCATATAAAATCAATGATGATCATGATATCAGAACTGGATCGGTATCGGCCGATATTCAGGTTTAGGTATCGGGATCGGATCGTAAGTAAAAAAAGTGGATCGGTGCATCCCTAAAAGAAACCCAGTTTAACTTTTAGTTTCTTTACTAGGTTTTCCATGTGGAGCTTAAAAGAGAGATGTGAGTCGACCAAGATACCCAAATATTTGTAGGAATCAACAAACTCAATAGGGACACCATTTGAGGATAAAATCAAAGGAAGAAATGTTGGGACCGACTTCCTGTTTGTAAAAAGCATCCTTGATTTTTTGTTTTTTTCTTTTCTGTACTCCAGTGAAGACAGACGTGTTTCCCGGGGGTGCTCCGTACCCCCCTCCCCCCAGCTTCCCTGCTTGCACTCTTTTGTCCTGTGAACCCTTAAAAAGCCTCTATTTTTTTCTGCATACCTTCCTAATTCGAAGGATCAGCTGGTCTCTCAACAAAATCGATCAACTTCTCCCGACAGGAGTCAGGGTAAGGAGGACCGTCTTACCTCGACGGAAACAAATTGGATTCATGATGACAACTGGTTATTTTGCTGTTTGGCTGGTGAATTCTGGATTGTCAACAAATTTGTGTGGATGTGTCGAAGCTCGGCAGCGCTCAGACTGAATTATGTGCAGTTGCGTCAGAGCTGGAGCAGGCTGTTATCAGGACTGTGAACTCTCTAGCAGCACACATGAAGGTGGGAATAATCTTGGAGAAGCTGAGAGCTCGACTTTTGACGTAAAGGATCAATTCGATTGTTTGGAGTTTCCATCAGAGGAATATATACCAGCAAGACTTTAAAAGGCAGAAACAACAATTCACGAGTTCTGCCTGACCCAAAACTGTGGCCTTGACGGCGGACTTATCTCAACTCCTCCTGGCATGTTTAGAAAAAACAAAGATGCTTTGACTGTCTCCTCACCACTCCCTTCCCCAAGGCCGTGGACATGTGACAGAACTTCAACCGAGCTGATGATGAATAACACATCTTATCTGGACAATGGCAGAGAGGGGGGGGGGGCTCTGGATTATGCTACGACCTTCCCTTAAAAATTCAATGTCTTCATCGGCCTATATGTACATGTATAACGTCTGTTTATGTTGCTTTGCTGTGGGAGGTTTTTTTGATGCCTCAAATTGTTCCCTGTCTTGGACACGGCATGAGAGATCTTTTTTTATACCGTCTCTCCTCATGTTTTCTTTCCTTTTCTCATCTAAGCAATATATTATTCTGAATAAGAATAAGAGGGCCGCGCTTTCATAGTAGCAGCTTCATGCACTCCGCCCATCTTTCGGACGACTGTACGTATATGTTCTTGTTGTATCTCGGTGCAATGATAATAAAATTTATTCTGATTCTGATTATTTGGTTTTATCAACCTTTAGGATAAGTTTGTGACACTGGATGATGTCGAAGGCTGATTGCAAAAGCTGGAAAACCTTAGCAACTGTTTTAGCTCGACAGTAAACAACTGTGTCATCAGCATAAAAATGTAAGGATGCATCAGGGATGCTCTGTCCTACATTACCTATAATAATAATAATAATAATATCATCACGTTATCATCACTGTATGTTTCCATACAATGGAGAAATAAGTCTCTGCATTTAACTCATCCACCACCAGGTGGTGCAGTGAGCAGCTATTGAAAGCGCCCAGGGGGCATTTTGGGGATAAGGTGTGCTGCCTATAGACACCATGAGGTATGCAGTGACCGGGGATTGAACCTGGGGCTTTTGGGTCCCGAACCGGCTACCCTGCCTCTACACCCTGTAGATTGTAAAGAGGATGTGTCCTAAGACTGAGCCTTGTGGTACACCATTGTTGAGTGTTAGATAACTGGAAGAAATACCATTATGTTGCATGTGATCTGAGCGATAGAGAACCAAACAATGGTATGATCTGCAAAACCAATTTCTGAGAACTTATTGCATAAGATGTCATGGTCCACAGTGTCAAAAGTTTTAAACAGGTCTAAGTAAAGTGGAGCACAATGATCCTTAGCATCCAATGCTTCAACATCATTAAAAACCTTCAGTAAAACATTGTGCTGTGTTGTTTCCTGAAACCAAATTGTTGGAGACCATGCACAAGTAGATGCTCTAAAACTGTAATAGGTTATTGTACAGTTAAACACATATCTATTCATATTTAACAAAATTAACCCAAATATTTGTAGGAATCAACAAACTCAATAGGGACACCTATTGAGTTTGTATATATATTGAGTTCACTTGTGAACAAAACCCTGAAATTCTTGGACTCCTCCACTTGAGGCAGAACCTCACTCTATATAAATATGATATCAATGTTATCATGTATACTGTAAATGTAATCCCCCCCCCACACACACACACATTATATATATACACTATTGAGTATATATATATATATATATATATATATATATATATATATATAATAGTCATTATATGACTATAAGCCGCTACTTTTTTCACACGTTGAACGTCGCAGCTTGTACAATGCTGTGGCTAATTCATGGAATTTTTTTATTTTTATTTTTTTGACAGGCTAACGAGCTTCATGCCGCCAAAACATTTAGCTTCATCACATCCGGGCGCTCACATTGCTGCCCAATGCACGTCTCTCTTGTGGCTCATTGAGACTACATGTATAAATAAAGGTTTTTTTTTTAAATCTGACCAAAGAAATTACCAAACAGGGCTAATGTATTTTATTTTTTTAAGCAGCTTTGTTACATATACTGTTCTGAAAATTTAACATTTACAGCATGTATTTGTGTATGTTACGGTACATATTTAATTAAGTTTTAAAAAAAATCTTTCTGTATAAATATCGCGTGTTACAACATAGACACCCTCAGCTTATGCAAGTGTGGCCTATATACAGTATGTACTTTTTTTTCTTTATAATTTGAGTGGGCGTGGCTTATATTCAGGTGCGCTCAATAGTCCAGAAATTAGGGTACTTTATAACATTATCATAATCTCAACAATTTCACGCTTTATTCTTCCCTCACTTGTGAACAAAACCCTGAAATACTTGGACTCCTCCACTTGAGGCAGAACCTCACTCTATATAAATATGATATCAATGTTATCATGTATACTGTAAATGTAATCCCCCCCCCACACACACACACATTATATATATACACTATTGAGTATATATATATATATATATATATATATATATATATATATA
>NC_056514.1:20799816-20815569 GCF_014905685.2 Nematolebias whitei | reverse complement strand
ATATATATATATATATATATATATATATAAGTGCTCCATAAAGGGTATTTAGATATATACTTTTTTAATGGCTCAGTCATCGTATCAACATCTGACTAAAGGAAGTAGACACCATTCAAATTCTAACACTCCTGAGAAAGAGGAATGTTTAGTTTAAATATTTCAATGACAAATTTCCATGTAATTTACTGTCTTCCCTTATTCCTAACACTCAAAGTTGTGAGTGCTCCATAAAGGGTTTCTTGGTTTGTTATAATAAAATAAATGTGCCTTTTTTTCTTTTTCTTATTTTACAGCTGATCATCATGTCCTGATGCATGCTCAGTCATCCAGGTAAATAAATCCAATAAAGTTAAGTCAGGTCATCTGGACAGATCCTTCTTGGGCTTTTAAAAGTTTATCACTGCAACACTTTGCTCAGATTTTGTCTGCATTGCTCATGTGAGGGAAAATAGACTCTCCGTGTCTGCTTAAGTTTGACAACAGAGCTACAGTTGACACATTATGTAGTGAACGCTACAGCCTTGCATGTCCGTGGGACAGACTAAAGATGTCCACTCTGGAGGGTTACACTGTCAGGACAGCTAGTGGAATGCCACAGGGAAGTGAAGGGGATCTTTCCTTGAACAGCAGGATGTTGAACTAGAGAGCAAAATTAGTTCCTCCTGTAAAAACTGTCATTTATGTTCGTCTCATCCTCTCTCAGTACAATCTGCTTACTAATGCCAACCATGTGATTGGACTGGCCTACAAGTTGCTGTTAACACTGGCCATCACACAGGTAGCCTGTGAGAGAAGTTTCTTAATGGTTAAATTCATTAAAAATAAAAAAAATAAAAACCTCAGAAGCACTTTGACCCAGAAGAAACTTGAGGCATTCAGGCTCATGTGCACTAAGAAAGAAATTCTCTTGTCTTTGGACAATGATACTGTTATAAACAAAGAGACCAGTGCTCAGGCATTTACAGTATGAATGTTTTAGGGTTGGCCTTGTTTCTTTGAAACTACTCAAGTTCAAGTCAGTTTTACTGTCGTTCTCATCACATGTAGTACATGAGGCGGAATAAAATTATGTACAGGGTCACAGTTACACCCAACAGTAGCAAAAATATATTGTGTAAAAACAAACAGTATATAAGTATCTACACTGACATACTCCAAACGGCATGCTGAAGAAAAAAAGATAATGGTATCATTAGAAAGTTGTGTTATACTGTGAATAACAATGTTGCAGAGAACAGTGCAACATTTTTAAAAATTCTTCATTCATAAGGATTAAATATCTGTGAACACCAATTGCTTGATATTTGATATTGCAGAAAATGACATTCTGATGATGTAAAGAATGGTGTTGGAGTTGTCCTTTAACTCATTTTCTCACATTTGTGAATATCTAAGTTGTGATAGAACTGTTTCCTTGCAGAGGAAAAGGATGATAGTGTTGTTTAGAAAGTGCACCAGTTTAAAAAATATATATTTTTATTTATTCGTTTATATAATTTTAAGGTTTGAATATATCTGTAAGCACTTATTTGAACAGAATGTAGATTCTGGTATTGTTGAAAAGGATGTGTTGTGGAGAATAAAGCTGGAGTTGTGCACTCATGTTGACGTTAATCTACATTGTGAAGCAGCCCTGCACTGAAATGGAAATATTGGAGAAACATACACTGCATTACAAGGTTTTACAGAGCAGTGTGCCATTGTAGACTTAACATGGAAGGTTATAATTACATGATTTTAATAATGATAAGTTGTGATTTAAAGTGGGCCAGTCAGAGGCTTGAAGCTCCAGGGGAGGGAAAGTGGTACCAACAGTTTCCTGCAGAGGGAGCCAAAGCACACTTTATATTGCTGACGTCCAGTTTTGTTTCCTATAAATCTGCTCTCTAAAATATCTATTATCTAACTATTTTATGTATTTAGTTAAGAGCTAACAGAGCTGATTATTGACTGTTCTTCAGACGGTCACGGCTTTTACTGATGGATTCTATGGAGACACTGATCTTCTGTAGCAAGAACTGTCTCAGGCGATGGCCCAGGGTGCGTACCACAAAAATGTGGCATACGCCCTTTCTCATGCAAAACTTCAGCTGTATCAAGAATTAAGTGATTGTGGAAATGTGCGCAGCCTCACGCCAACTTCATGGCTGGCATGCACACGTTTCTTTGGTTATTGATCCATTGCCACTTAGATGCGATACTAGGAATCTGTTAATGATGTGAAAAATATTATTGTACACACCAGACACACATAATGAACAATTAATACATCCACATGTATGTAATTAGATGAGTGGATGTAAAAGCATGTGCAAAGTGATGCAGAAAATATATTTAACAAATATGGCTTTATCCTTATTAGAGGATTTATTTAGTTTGTTAAGTTTATTATTATTCATTTATTTAGAGGAATTGTGTCTCTTACATTCATTCTGAGATTTTGCTTTTGAAAACGTTAATAACTCTTTTTTTCTGGATGTAAATGGCTTTTTTCGGATGATTATTTCCTCTGGTATCAGATGTTGTGCCGCTAGAAGGATTTTTACTGAAACCTTTTTTAAATCTTGGACGATTGTTATGATGCGTAACCGTAACAACAAGGTGATTTTCTACAACAGCAGCAGATTAACATCTCAAAGCTCAAATAATACCTCAACTACAGCCCCAAATCCCAAATGAGTTGAAAAGGAGGCGCCGTAGATGCATTCCCGTCTACCAGAAGGCGGTGCTCGAGTGCCTGACTGCAGAGATCTTGGCGGTAGCGGGAAACATGGCTCGTGACAGCGGGAGGGCAGAGATCGTTCCCTGGCACTTGTAGTTAAGTCTGCAGTGATGAGGAGCTCAGCAGGCTGCTGGGAGAAATGGCAACCGCTCTGGGAGGAGTTACAGGTCCTTCTCAAAAAATTAGCATGTTGTGATAAAGGTCATTATTTTCCATAATGTAATGATAAAAATGAAACTTTCATATATTTCAGATTCATTGCACACCAACTGAAATATTTCAGGTCTTTAATTGTTTTAATACTGATGATTATGGCATACAGCTCATGAAAACCCAAAATGCCTGTCCCAAAAAATTAGCATATTTCATCCCACCAATGAAAGACAAGTGTTTTTAATACAAAAAACACCAACCTTCAAATAATCATGTTCAGTTATGCACTCAATACTTGGTCAGGAATCCTTTTGCATGAATGACTGCTTCAATGCGGCGTGGCATGGAGGCAATCAGCCTGTGGCACTGCTGAGGTGTTATGGAGGCCCAGGATGCTTCGATAGCGGCCTTAAGCTCATCCAGAGTGTTGGGTCTTGCATCTCTCAACTTTCTCTTCACAATATCCCACAGGTTCTCTATGGGGTTCAGGTCAGGAGAGTTGGCAGACCAATTGAGCACAGTAATACCATGGTCAGTAAACCATTTATCAGTGGTTTTGGCACTGTGAGCAGGTGCCAGGTCGTGCTGAAAAATTAAATCTTCATCTCCATAAAGCTTTTCAGCAGATGGAAGCATGAAGTGCTCCAAAATCTCCTGATAGCTAGCTGCATTGACCCTGCCCTTGATAAAACACAGTGGACCAACACCAGCAGCTGACATGACACTCCAGTGACTGTGGAAACTTGACACTGGACCTCAAGCAATGTGAATTCTGTGTCTCCTCTCTTCCTCCAGACTCTGGGACCTTGATTTCCAAAGGAAATGCAAAATTTACTGTAATCAGAGAACATAACTTTGGACCACTCAGCAGCAGTCCCAGGCGAGATGCTTCTGACACAGTCTCTGGTTCAAGAGTGGCTTGACCTGGGGAATGCGGCACCTGTAGCCCATTTCCTGCACACGCCTGTGCACGGTGGCTCTGGATGTTTCTACTCCAGACTCAGTCCACTGCTTCCGCAGGTCCTCCAAGGTCTGGAATTGGCCCTTCTCCACAAACCTCCTCAGGGTCCGGTCACCTCTTCTCGTTGTGCAGCGTTTTCTGCCACACTTTTCCCTTCCCACAGACTTCCCACTGAGGTGCCTTGATACAGCACTCTGGGAACAGCCTATTCGTTCAGCAATTTCTTTCTGTGTCTTACCCTCTTGCTTGAGGGTGTCAATGATGGCCTTCTGGACAGCAGTCAGGTCGGCAGTCTTACCCATGATTGTGGTTTTGAGTAATGAACAAGGCTGGGAGTTTTTAAAAGCCTCAGGAATCTTTTGCAGGTGTTTAGAGTTACGTCGTTGATTCAGATGGTTAGGTTAATAGCTTGTTTAGAGAACCTTTTCATGATATGCTAATTTTTTGAGACAGGCATTTTGGGTTTTCATGAGCTGTATGCCATAATCATCAGTATTAAAACAATTAAAGACCTGAAATATTTCAGTTGGTGTGCAATGAATCTGAAATATATGAAAGTTTCATTTTTATCATTACATTATGGAAAATAATGACCTTTATCACAATATGCTAATTTTTTGAGAAGGACCTGTATGTTCGGCATTCAGGCAGTCCTGCAGCCCAAGAGGACCAAGAGGTCTGCTGGGTCTGGGTGGACAGATAGGCATCTGCAGCCAGTTTCTTTGGCTCTGCTGTGGGACGGACTGCTACAAGTGATCCTTTCTGCCCACAACCATCAGCATCTCTAACAACTCTAATGAAACCAGGATGATGAGCTACAACAACAACTAATTTCCCTTTGGGATTAATAAAATATATTTGAATTGAATTGGATGTAGCAAATGATGCAATAGCGAGCATGTATTTAGAGGCAGAGAGGATTTTCTGGCTTACGATGCTGACTGGCTCATCAGCCGTTTTAGACTTCCAAAGGTAATCCTTTTGGGACTGTGCTTGAAGCTGTGGCTGGTCTTGGAGCGCGACACAGCGAGGGGTCGTGCGCTGCCCGTACACATACAGCTGCTGACCACACTGGGGTTCCTATAGCTACAGGGGCATTCCAGAGGGCGCTGACCTATCAGAACTGAGCCAGTCAACCCTGAGCTGAGCCATGCCAGCTGTGTGGGATGGAATTATCCGTACATCAACCAGGTGTATCAAACTCCATCAAATGCAGCTGAACAGGCCAATATTAAAGCACAATTTGCAGCAACAGCCAGTTTTCCTAATGTAACTGAGCTATTGACTGCATACACATAGCTATAAAAGCACCATCACAGGATGTATGCAATTATGTCAACAGGAAGCATTTCCATTCAATCAATGTGCAAATTATATGTGATGCACAAAAGCAACTAGGCAAAATTAGCTCTTTGAACAGGAATTATTTAGATTTTATTATGCACACACATTTAGACGAAGTTTAACTATTTGATAAATAGTTTACTTTGGAATTTGGTTGAGAGAAGTTATTTAATGTGACCAGATCAAGTCATTTATTATCATTACAAGCCAGAAAATGATTTATCAAATTGTATCAGCTAAAATGGCATAACCAGCCCCAAACTGGTATTCATGTCACCAGGTTTCACTCGTCTTTCCAGGGTTTTGCTGCTATTCATTACATGTAGCATGAGTGAATGGAGGAAGAAAGGGGACACTTGCTCCTCTGTTTACTGACCAGCAACAACTTAACTAATGTAGTCACCCTTTACTAACCAGAACTCAGTTAATGAAGTTAAAATCTGTTAACTACAGAGAATTATAATGAATATTCATCTGAATGAGGAGACTAAATGTGTCTTCGAAGTTTTATTACAAATAAATACAAATAAATCAATTCATATAATTAATCAAACAACAAATTGTCAAAAATAGCAAACAAATAAACAATACAAATAAAGGATAATTATTTGGAGAATGAAGATTCACTGTGGACTTCCTGTGGTTTTCCTGCTGAGACAACTTCATTTAGTTCTAGATATAAAAAAATCTAAATTAAAGCACACACAAACTAAAAAGAAACAGAACCTTATCGTATTTTAGGTTATAAGGAAGCCATAGTGTTAAGCTATAATGTGTATGAACCTGCTAAATCACAGCTGTCAGCTTTTATTGATATTCTGTAGAAACTTTTAGTTGATCTGTAAAGGCCCAGGATCAAATCAAACAAAATGACTTAACTAAAAACAAAGCCCAGAATTAATTTATAGACTAAATAACTTCATTTTGTTATTGTTTTGTGAAATTATTCATATTTGATACAGTGTCACAAAAAAACCCATACATTATGATCACTTTCAATGAATGTGCAACATCAAATCGCCTGTTATTATTGAAATGAAATTATATTTCCCCGTACTGTGCGAAGAAAACAGAACTGAATTCATGCTTTTGTTCAAGAAGTTGTCTGAGAAGCATCATCTGTTCTCAGTTTGTCAATCCAGAACTGGATACAGTGTCTTCACAAAATCAGCCACCACCTCACAAGGCGAGGTCAGTGAACAAGGCCAGGCTGATTCTGGCAGATCCTGATCATCCACTCCATGGTGAGTTCAGGTTGCTTCCATCTGGACGCAGGTATCTGCTGCCCAGATGAACAGACTGAAAAACTCTTCATCCCTGCAGAGATCAGGCTTTTCAACAAACAGTGATGATCTCTCTACTGTTGTTTTAATGTCTCAAAGTCTAGCGTGGACGTTTTGTGTGAAACAAATTGCCCCTTGATTTCATGAATGTTTCTAATTTTCTGAAAAATGAAAAAAAAATAGTTGCATATCAGCTGCATGAACATTTTCAGCCCCGAAATCCAGTCTGTCTTTCAGGGCAACCATCAGCTATGATCACTGCATCCAGGAAGTAGCCAGCTCCACTCTTGGATCATTATTTGTTTTGTAGGCTTCACCCATTTAAAGCTTCTGGTCATCAATGCGTCCACTTGTTCCAATTCCTAAAGGCTTCAGCTTGTCATATCCATCAATATGCCCAACATGGGACCACGGCTATGATAAAGCTGATTACTTGATCACCAAATGCTAAGTCATCAATTATAGTGCCTCCTACAGGTGAACATGTCTGAGTATTTTTCTCTGTTGTATGCACGGGCCGTATACTTACTACCATGTACATATCATCTTAATACTACTTGCAGTATGAGCTGTAGCATGACTTTAATTTACGGGGGAAAAAAAGACAAATAATAAACAGAACAGTTTCGTTAAGGTTCCTTTCTCCGCTGGGTGCATGGAAATGCTGTACACGTCTAGTACATATACTTGCAGAGTCATCTTGGTTGGTTTTCAATGTTATCAGATGCTTCACACCCATCAGTTCCTGAGCTGCAGCTTATGGAGCCGCAGATAGCAGCTGAAAAACGTTACGAGGCCTCAACACGCTGCAGAATAGCTCTTTTTATGCACGATTCCCCACAAGTGTAAAATGTGACCTGCAACTTTTTATTACTTTATTTAGGTAGCACCACGTAAGAAGGGTAACTGCTTAAAGGATTATTGTTAGGTACGTTTTGACAAATGAAGAAGATTATGGCTTTAATTATACAAGTTGCAGGACTCGATCCTGATCAAATCACTCATTTTTATATTAAAAAGAGACCACCCTTAGAAAAAAAGCAGGCACTGGATGCAGATTCAGGTTAGTTTTTATAATCACATTCATGCCATACATGACGCAGGCGAAGCAGCTGATGGAGCCCCCACCCTGCTCTGGCTGCTGTCTGATAACGCAGAGAGGGGGAAACCACACGGCTGCCCAGACCTGAACATCTTTTC
Source organism: Nematolebias whitei (assembly GCF_014905685.2). Classification (NCBI taxonomy): domain Eukaryota; kingdom Metazoa; phylum Chordata; class Actinopteri; order Cyprinodontiformes; family Rivulidae; genus Nematolebias; species Nematolebias whitei. Next base: position 20,807,903 of record NC_056514.1, on the reverse strand, counting down.
ATCCATCTGCAGGAATCATTCCCTTCATTTGTTTCACTCATTCTTCTTTTCTGTTGTTTTGTTTAAGTCGAGACAAAATGGTTGATTGAAGTGCAGCTCAGGTTAAAGACCTCAAGCTTGGGATTTTTATTGACTACTTATTGTTCAATGTAGAGGGCCACAATGCTGTCAAAGAAGGAGAAAGGGCTGATTAAAGAGATCTGGGAAAGACTGAGTCCTGTGGCGGAAGACATCGGGTCAGAAGCTCTTCTAAGGTGGGTTATCTCTTTCTTAAGTAGACCACATACTTTTAAAATGGGAACTTTTTGTGTTAAAGTCTCTGTTTCTGCAAGACGATTAAAACAACGTCGAACAAAACCTGCCATTCTAACTGTAAATTCTAGTTTATAAATGACTTTACTTTGATACGTTAATAATAAATCCAATGTTAGAAAGCAGCCCAGTGTAAGTGGAATTAAGCTGCCTAATGCCATGGAGGATGGGGAACACGTATCTTGCAAAGCTTTTAGTTTTTTTTGTTTCTTACAGCAGCAATCTAAAGTCACCTGGTCTTCTTCCACCAGGATGTTTGCTTCTTATCCAGGCACAAAGACATATTTTTCTCATCTAGACATCAGTCCTGGTTCCTCCCATTTGCACTCTCATGGGAAGAAGATCGTCCTGGCCATAGCAGAGGGCGCCAAAGACATCAGCCAGCTGACCGTTACCCTCGCACCCCTGCAAACTTTGCATGCCTACCAGCTCCGGATAGACCCGACCAACTTTAAGGTGCCCCCGTAGAGCCCACAGTCACATGTATCAACAGCCTCATACAGTATAACTATTATTGCGTGAATGTTCATGAAGCATTGCCATCTTTTTTTTGTTTGCGTTTTTCTCGTCCTGCAGTATTCAAGCTATTTCAACAAATCATAAAACGTTCAGCTCGTTCAGAACAATCCTGCTATGACTTTTGGTATTTGTGCACCTTTAGCTTTTTGAACTATTTAGCCTTTTCTGCCATTTGTTTCCTCATAGAAAATGAACTGAGCCCATTTTACATCCTTCAAATCTTTAAATCTGTTTACAACCTTTAACTGCTCCTTTCACATTTTGTTCTGCTTCAGCTTCTTTCAGCTTCCTTGTGAAAGTTTAAACCTTTTTCAGCTACTTTCAGCTGGTTTTCAGCTGTTTTGTGATCCTTTCAGGTTCTGCCAACTACAACATTTTTGTGTTTCTTCTAAATTATTTCTGCTAATGTCAGCTTGTTATGCTCCTTTCAGCTTATTTCTGTAAGTTTAAGTCTTTTCTACTGTTTCTACTACAGTATAGCTGTTTTATGCAAATTTAAGCTTTTTCAGCTAATTCCACATTTTTTTCACTCATTTCAACTTTTTTGGCCTAATTCAGCAAAAATGGGTTCTCCTCACTTCCTTCTTGTAATTACAGCTAGTTTCTGCTTTTTAGCTACTTTTTAAGCTGTATTTATTTATTTATTTTTTTTTTGGTAATTTAAGCTCTTTTCAGGTAATTTCCACTTTTTTTTTTTTAGCAAATTTTTGCTTCTTTAAGCCTAATTGAGAAAATATCTTTTTGCTTTCTTATGTAAATTTAAGCTTGTTCTACCTTTTCAGCTAGCTTTTTTAAAGCTCATTTTAGCTGTTTTCAGATAAATCCAAGTTTTTATTGGTAATCTCGCTACTTTCAGCCTAATTAACTTCTTTTGGCTAATTTCAGCTTGTTATGCTCCTTTCAGCTTATTTCTGCTAGTTTCAGTTATTTCAGCTACCATTTAGCTGTTTTTCCCCCTAATTTTAGCTTCTTCAGCCATTTCCACATTTTCTGCACTCATTTAAACTTTTTCAGCCTAATTCAGCAAAAATGTGCTCTCTCCACTTCTTTCTTGTAATTTCAGCTTCTTTATGCTTTTTAGCTACTTTTCAGCTGTTTTTTGTTGTTGTTGCTAATTTATGCTCTTTTCAGGTAATTTCCACTTTTTTGTGCTAATTTTTGCTTCTTTAAGCCTAATTGGGCAAACGTGTTCTTTTCACGTTCTTGTGCTACCTTAAGCTTGTTCTACCTTTTCAGCTAGCTTTTTTTTTTTTAGCTCATTTTAGCTGTTTTCAGATGAATCCAAGTTTTTCTTGGTAATCTCTGCTACTTTCAGCCTAATTAACTTATTTTGGCTAATTTCAGCTTGTTATGCTCCTTTCAGCTTATTTCTGCTAGTATCAGTTGTTTCAGCTACTTCAGCTACTGTTTAATCCAATTCAATTCAATTCAAAAATACTTTATTAATCCCAAAGGGAAATTATTTGTTGTTGTAACTCGTTATCCTCATTTCATTAAGAGATGTTAGCTGTTTTATGCTAATTTTAGCCTAGTCAATTCCACATTTTCTGCACTCATTTAAACTTTTTCAGCCTAATTCAGCAAAAATGTGCTCTCTCCACTTCCTTTTGGTAACTTAAACTTCTTTCTGCATTTTCAGCTACTTTTCAGTTAATTTTAGTTTTTGAGCTAATTTCCTAATTTTTGTGCTCATTTCTGCTTATTTAAACATAATTCAGTGTTCTTTCTATTTCTGCTAATTTAGGCTTGTTCTTCCATTTGAGCTACATTTCAGCATGTTAGAAGCTAATTTCAGCTGTTTTTCAGCAAGTTCTTCAACAATAAGCATTCACACTGCAGTTTTGCAGGAAATGCAGTTTATCTTTTTATATTTTAATCAGATCAAATGAAATTGTATTTAACTATTGGTTTCAATGCATTACTGTGAAAACTATGATATTGTTCAAACTGGACGTAGTTATGATCATGGTCCAACCACCTGGCAACATCTGTTATATCTTTTAATTTTATGTTTGGAAATATACAGTGTAGTACAAAATGTTCAGATTATATTCCAACACATCTCAGAAGCTTTTGATTAAATTATGACTGGGACAAAATAAAATAAAAAACACTAAATGAAAATAAATTGTAGGATTCCTTGAATGAATACATATCACTTGTTACCTTTTGTGCCAGAATTATAAAATAAGATCATGTGTTGAGAAATGTCAGAATTATAGCTGTTTGGGTCGAAGCTTGAAAGTTAAGTTGTGTGATCTCATGCGTCTTCCTGTGATCTTGTGCAGACTTGTGTCTCAGGTCAAAGCATGTGTTGGAGATAACTCTCAGCTTCCTCCATGGCTAGTAAAACTGACCGAGGAGCAGAGGTTAGAGAAGGCTATGACTGGAAGGTTGCCGGTTCAAATCCCCTGACCGTTACTTCAAAATGTGGGGGGGAAAGTGAAACACCCACCTCCACCCTCATTTCCACCACTGTGGGCCTGTGAGCAAGGCCCCTAACTTAAAAGTGAATCTGTTGTATCATACACCTAATGATAATTTTCTGAGAGTTTCATTGAAAACCGTCTTCTGGTTTGAAAAATATTTTGCTAACAGAGAAATACACTTGCCTCTTTCATTTTTTGTTTTTGTTTTGTGGAGAACAATGTTAATGTTGGTCCCGCTCATGAATAATTGGCAGCAGTCCAGTAACAGGATGAAGATTTTATGAAGGACATCCTTCAACCATAGACTTTCAGCAGCTAATATGAGGATTCACCAAACAATTGTCAGGATTGTGATGAAATTAAAAATAAACATTCATGCATTCACTTTCTTTACCCATGATTCCTTTACGGGGCACGGGGAGCTGGCACCCATATCCAGCAGTCACTGTGTGAGAGGCGGGGGACACCCTGGACAGGTCTCCAGTCCATCATAGGGACACATAGAGACAAACAACCATTCACTCTCTCACTCTCACCTAGAGACAATTTAGAGTTACTGATCAGCCTAACATGCATGTTTTTGGTCTGTGGGAGGAAACTGGAGTACCGGGAACAAACCCACGCATGCATGGAGAGAACATGTAAACTCCACCCAGAAAGGCCCTCGGCTGGGATTTGATCCGGCAACCTTCTTGCTGAGAGGTGACAGCTCTACTGTGCTGCCCTTAAAAATAAACATCATTTTAAAAACTTGAAAACATATATAGTAATTTATCAAATATGTTTAAAAACCACAATTGAATCCAGAAATGTCAAAGCACAAAACAAAATTCACTCGACCGAGCTTTTTCCACTTCACTCCCGGACTTTTTAATCCACTTCCTGCCTTCACATGACGACTCACAACTCGTATGTTCACGTTACTGGTTCTAATTTTTGGGCTGTTTCTACTTACAGTTCTTTATCTTGTGGTTTAATGTGATGTTCTATTGTATTGTTCTTAATTTTGTACATTGGAGAGGGAGTGGTGGCGCAGAGGTTAGAGATGGTGGGCCTGTGTTCAGAAGGTCGCTGGTTCAACTCCCGGTACTGACAACATCAAAAATGTAGGTGGGATAGATAAAGCACCCACACCTGCCTCCATTTGCCCCACTCTGCACCCTTGAGCAAGGCCCTTAACCCCAACCTTCTGCTCCCCCGGGCGCCCTAGATAGCAGCTCTCTGCTCCACACAGAGGGCTGTGGTAGCTCGGTGCTCTGTGGTTGAGTCAAGGGCATCCAGCGTAAAAACACTTGCCAAGTCTTTGTGCGACTTAGTTCTCTGTGGCGACCCCTGAAGAATGGAGCAGCCAAGAAACAAACAAAAAAAGTCCTTGGGTGTCTTGAAAGATGCTAACAAATAAACTGTATTGGTCTTTTTGTTTAGCATTTATACAATTTTTAAGCAAAATAAATTAAAGGATTTTTACACATTTTTTTATTGAGTTTTTTTTTTAACGTTACAAAACAACCACAAGAAAGTTTTACAACTTGTTTTAGAATGTTATAAGGAAGTGGTTGTGTAACATCTGAGATGACGAATTGTTCAAACTGTCCAACAAGTTCACGTCCTCTGGACGGATTCTTCTCGTTGAAACGTTTCGTCTTTTATTCAAAAGACTTCTTCAGTCTGAGAAGCCTTTTGGATAAAAGACGAAACGTTTCAAGAAGAATCCGTCCAGAGGACCTGACTTAACTTTGTTGGATTTATCTACCTGCATTATTGAGCATCAGGATATTTTTCATAATAGTTGTTACAAAAAGCAGACTTTACTTGGATCGCCTTTTTATTCTGAATAACTAACAAAAATCAAATGCTGTTCATAGATTAGAGACGTGATTGAGGGAACATGAATCCTGTTACTGACTCGTCTTCATTTGTTTGTTCGTTCCCCTGCAGCTGCTGTCACACTGTATGCTCGTCACCCTGGCTTGTTATCTGGGTGAAGAGTTCACGCCGGTTGCACACGCAGCGATGGACAAGTACCTGTCCGCCTTCGCAGCGGTGCTCGCTGAGAAATACAGATGAGATTCAGACGCATCGTCTCCAGAGATATGACATACGAACAATTCCGTGTGGGATTATATGTATTGTTTTTGTTGTATGTTTTGTAAGGAATTCTAAAAAAAAAAAAGAAAGAAACATGAAATGCAGTGCGTGTAAAATAATTCACCGTTTTTGCTTTACAGTCTGAAATACAGAAGATCTGGCTTAAGTTAAACAAGGTGCCATTTAATCTGATTGTTAAAGAACTGAAAGATTACGGGATCACAGCAGATCTGCCGACAAGAGAGTCATTAATCAGAGACAGATCCAGGAGGCCATAGATAAAACATAAGGGGCGAAAGGATCTGTCCAGCAGCACCATCAGCTGCACCATCAGCTGCACCGAGCTGAGCTTTGTGGAGCGGTTGTAAGGAAAAGCCCAACAAAAGTGAGGAACATGAAGAAGAATGAGAACAATCTTGAACTTTAAGACCATCAAGGACAACATGCAAATCTACCACTTCATCATGCTGGGAACGCCATCCCTACAGTGAAGCATGGTGGTGACAGCATCATGCTGTGGGGATGGTTTTCATCAACAGGGCCTGGGGAAGTGGACAAAGTGGACTCTTGATGGAAACATGTTAGTCTTACAGAGATGTGAGATCTTCTAACAAGGGCAGTTTTTTGTTTTAATTTTTTTGTTTGTTCGTTCCAGAATAAAAAATATTTTGCTTGTTAAAAAGGTTAGTTATGTTTTGTAAATTAAAATATACAAAGCTCTCAAGAATCTTTTTAAATTCCAGGTTGCAAGACAACAAAACAGAGAATTTTACTGGTTAAAACCTCAAATCCAAACAAAACCATGTTTAAAAATATCATAGCGACAGCACCACCATGTGGTGAGGCTGGAGGTTGCAGTTATGGTTTCCTTCCATCCATTTTCTTTACCCGTTTATTCCATTTTGGGTCACGGGGGTCGCTGGTGCCCATGTCCAGCAATCACTGTGCGAGGGGCGGGGTACACCCTGGACGGGTCGCAAGTCCATCACAGGGACACATAGAGACAAACGAGACAAACAACCATTCACTCTCTCACTCACACCTAGGGACAATGTAGAGTTACCAATCAGCCTAACATGCATGTTTTTGGACTGTGGGAGGAAACCGGAGCACCCAGAGAAAACCCACTCATGCACAGAGAGAACATGCAAACTCCACCCAGAAAGACCCCTGGACCGGGGTTTGAACCAAGGACCTGCTCACTGAGAGGCAGCAGCTCTACCAGTTGCGCCACCATGCTACCCAATATTAATAATCATTAATATAAATAATAAATATTAATATTACTTTATTTTGAACAAATAACATTACGTATAAATATCTTCAACACAAAAAGTAATTTAAAAAGAGTAATATTGGATTACATTAAAGAAAAAATAATAAACAGAGGAATAATGAAATAATAACCACAGGCACTGGAAATATTGGGGATAAAAAGTAAAAAAGTGAAATAAATTTATACATAAATGAGTAAAACATACAAACACTACTATGTAGTAGATGTAGATGTAACTGGGACCCTGTGTACATAATTTTGTTCCACCACATGTGGTGCGAATGACAATAAAGAATCTCTGAACTATTATATTACCATTTCATATTGGCTAGTGATTTGAAGCGCCCGGGGAGCAATTAGGGTTTCGGTGTCTTGCTCAAGGACACCACGGCATGTGGGCATGGCGCAGAGTTAAACCTGTGACTTTTGGTTCCAACTCGGCTGCCGTACCTCTGCACCATCTCGGTCTCCTATTAAAGTTAACTTCTCGTCAGGGAATCGAACCCCGGTCTCCCGCATGATATGCGGGTATACTAACCACTGTACTAACGAGAAATTAGTGTTAGGCTGCAGGTACCTGGCACCAGTTACCAGGTACTTCCTAGGTACCTGGAACTTACCTGGCACCTAATTACTAGATACTCTGTCTTTACCTGGTAACATTTAACCTGGTATAATAAAACAAATTTTCTGTTGCTGTTTATCAAAGTTTTTGAATTGCTATTAGTCTGACCCCACCCCTGAGGCTAATTTGCCATGGGAGACCCTACAAGGGGCTAACTCCCAGTCAACAGGCCCCAGGATCACAAGGGTACTCAAACCCCTCCACCACGTTAAGGTTGCAATTCTTCGGAGAGGACCATCCATCCATCCATCCATCCATCCATTTATCCATCCATCCATTCATCCATACATACATTCATTCATCCATACATTCATTCATTCATCCGTCCATTCATCCATCCATCCATCCATCCTTCCATACATACATACATACATTTATTCATCCATACATTCATTCATCCATACATTCATCCATCCATCCATCCATACATTCATCCATCCATCCATCCATCCATCCATCCATCCATTCATCCATCCATACATTCATTCATCCATCCATCCATCCATCCATCCAGATACAACTTGCACACTGAGAGAGAAGCAGAACAGAAGCAGAATGAGAAAATGTCAGTCTAGAATCACCAGTAAGTCTAATGTTTTTTTTGGAGTGGGAAAAACCGGAGTATCCCGGAGTAAACCCTGACTTGCACCAACCGTTAGCATAACATTTTTTTGGAGTGGGAAAAACCGGAGAATCCCGGAGTAAACCCATGTGTGCACCACCAGTTAGCTTAACATTTTTTGGAGTGGGGAAAAACGGAGAATCCCGGAGTAAACCCATGTGTGCACCATCAGTTAGCTTAACATTTTTTGGAGTGGGAAAAAACGGAGAATCCCGG
>NC_056514.1:20793562-20799806 GCF_014905685.2 Nematolebias whitei | reverse complement strand
TAACATTTTTTGGAGTGGGAAAAAACGGAGAATCCCGGAGTAAACCCTGACTTGCACCACCAGTTTTTGGCAGTGGACTAACTGAACCATCCCAGAGTAAAGCCATGCATTGGGAATAAACTAAAAGAATAGTTTATTACTAAGCACAGAGAAAGTAGAAGGATGGGGATGGTCGATGGTGTGGCAGCTGTTCTCGGATGTCACTTCCTACGACAGCAGGTGAACACGTTGAAAACTCTTCTGCAGAATTTTCTAAAATTTCTGAAGACTTTTCTCCGAGAATGTGGAGCAGCTACGTCTGTGGTGCTTTCTGCTAAGTCTTCCTGCTGTTGCTCAGATGTAACAGAGAGGTCATGTGAAATTTGAATGGAAGGTGTCTCCATAACAGGATCAGAATGCAAGTTGTTTGAGGTATTACAGCTCGTGGATGGCTCTTCTGCTCCTCTGGGTTGGCACTGTGACATTATTTCTAATGCCTGTTCCACATAAGAGTCGTCGCTGGTGATTGGAAGATGCTCCATTGTGATAAAATTGTGTGTTATTGCATCTGCAGGGAGAATTCGGTCTGCAGGATTCACAGCTAGCATCTTTTTGAGCAGGTCTATGAATTCTTTTCTGTCCTGTAATTCAAGAGGATCGTTACAGGGTGTTATTTCTATCAAGTCATCCAAAGATCGCAAATTGAGACAATAATCAGTTGCTTCAATTTTCTCCCCAGAGTCCTCTTCATATTGTGTCGCGGTTTTAAGTTGCCAGACACTTTCAGAGTCAGATTGCTCTTGTGTAAAGTACTGTCTGACTCGACACCCACTGTCAAGGATATTGCTATCGGGCTGACCAAGGAGCTCTACAATCGTTTTCACGACTGTGTATTCTGAGTTGCCCGGAAACAAATACTGACCAGAATAAAGTTCAACCAAAACACATGCAAGACTCCACATGTCAACTCCCTCATTTGGCTGAAGTCCCAGAAAGACTTCTGGGGCCCTGTTCGCTACAACCTGAAATAAATCGTACTTTGATAATTCATATGTTGGAATACAAAGTCCAAAGTCAATCAACTTAACTCTAAAGGGTGTAGAGTTCTGATTAACTGTCATCAGGTTGTCAGTTTTAATGTCAGTATGGGTCAATCCTAAGTGTTTCAATGTGCTGAGAGAAACAAACATTTGTTGGGCGATTGCTCTAATTTCAGACAACTTGAGAGGTGACCACTTCCTTTGATTCATGAAATCAAACAGACTTTCGTCAAGAAGCTCAAAAGTGAGGCAAAAGCAGTTCTGACACATAAACCAGTCAAAGAAGTTCATAATGTTGATTTTATCAGCATTAAAGTTTTGGAGTTTTAACATTGCTGCAATCTCCATTTTAGCTGAACTGCTGTCTTCTGCTGAAATAACTTTTAGAGCAACGGTCTGGCCTGTGCCCTCTTTAGTGCATTTAGCCACTAAACCAAATGTTCCTTGTCCAAGGATTTTCTCTACACGGTAAACGTTAGAGTTGCCACAAATGGTTACACCTTCTGCTATTTCTTTTATCAGATTTCTTTGATCGGTGTTTGATTCAGAAGAATTACTGACGTCAGCAGAGTTTGACTGATGGCTCCAATTTGAATGAACTGAAGAAATTTGACACCTTTCTGAAGTTCCTGATTTGCTGCCAGACATTTCACCATCCTCTTCGTCAATGAAACCATGATTTGAATAAGCGTGGTGGTTCATTGTCATAAATTGGTGGTTTAATGCATCTTTAGTGCACATACGGTCCGCTGGATTAATCTGCAGCATCTTCTGGAGGAAGTCTTTAAACGCTTCGATTTCATGAGAATCTTCCACGTCGTCTGATGACATTTCTAAAAGGCTGTCGAGAGACTCTATTTCATCCAAATCGGTGGCACTCTCTGGAACGATTCTTCCGGTCGCTTTTGCGTATTCAGCGAGAGTCTTCAATTTCCACGTGCTTTTCCAAATGTCTTGCTCTTTGTGCTTGTAGCATGTAAAATAACGTCCGACACCACATCCTGCTTCCAAAACGTGATTGTCTGGCATGCCGTTTAACTTTACAATAGCTTTTATGTAGCTATACTCACAAGCTGTAGGGTAAAATGGTTTACCAGCAAAGACTGAAGCCAGCGTGCAAGCTATGCTCCATACATGAAAATTTTCACCCAGAGGAACGTCAAAGAAAACTTCCGGCGGAGTGAAACCGCAGGTCTGAGGGAGGTCTTTCTCTGACAGTTGGGATGTCTTGTAAGCAGCCTCAAATTGAAACAATTTTGCATTGGAATGTTGCAGGTTTCCATCAGTCAACATAACACTTTGAGGGGTTATGTCTCCGTGGGTAAAACCAGACAATTCCAAAGCTTTGGCAGCTGTTAACATCTGCTGGGCGATTTGTCTGATCTCAGAGAGTTTAATGGAAGTCAAAGCACTTTTCTGCATGAAATCCCACAAACTAACGTCCAGCTTTTCAAAAACTAGACAAATCCAGTTTCTGTAGTTGAAGGATTCAATATATTTGGCAAAAGTGTCTGTTTCCACACTTCTGAGAATGTTTAAGAAGCTGATTTCATTTTCAGCTGTTTGATGGTATTTCTTTCTGAAGAATTTCACAGTAAAGACTTCATCGGTTCCTGCCTTGCCACACAGGGCAATTTCTCCATAACTCGTGTATCGTATAATTTCCTTTACGATGTAAACACCTGAATCCACCTGTATCTGGAGAGACGCTCGAACTGGGGTGACTTCCTTCAAGTTACTGGCCATTTTCTCACTCTGAACTTCAGTCAGATCCATTTGAGAACGCAGGAAGTCTTTTTTTGCAGGTGACATTTTAAAGGGTTCAAGGAAATCAGTCACGAATCTATTTGCAATGGCAGACATCAGTGAACGGAGAGAAAATATTTCAATCGGTTTTGAAATGCCAACACAAATTTTGGGGGTCGCAGAGACACACGAAACGGTTCTTTTCAGAACAACTGTAAACTACAGAATGAGAATGTCACAGAGACCTAGATATATTTATAAACTCGGTAACATCAAAGACTGATGGCGTTAGACGTGATTTGCATTTGCCTTTGTGACGTAAAACAATTACTTTAGTGACGTTGACAGCATACGCACATAGACGCAGAAAAATTTATTGAATTGCGCATGCGCGAAGCGGTGGGCACTTATGCAAATTTTGCAGTGACGTCACTCAGCAACAACCAATAGACGCTGTCCTTACTGAGGCGTCAGCATCAAAGAGGAAGCGCGCGGTAGGCACATCGAATTTGTAAATTGTGATTTGGTAAGTCGCATTAAGTAGCAATTTTTATACGACTAACTCCAACGGATGCTTTTAAAAAGTTACTTTCAACATCAAAGTGTTGTGTGAATGAGGGATTTGAAGTATGAAATGACTCTCCCTCGCTGTTACCGTCTTTACGTGGCCGCATTCTGGTTTACGAGAGCCTAATCTCAACCTGAAACCATGGCAACAAGATTGAACCCGTTTTCTGGGGTGTTTTAAAGCTGAGGCTGAATGTGTGACGTGTTTCTCTGCGCTTGGAGTCGACTTCCAGGTCGTTTTTCTCTTGTTTCCTCACTAAACACTCCATGACTCGCGTCATTAGCCTACAGCTGTCCAGACAGAGTCTCCCAGGAAATCATTGACAACAATGATTCTTGCCCAGAATATGTGGAAGGAGCTCCTCTCACTGACATAAAAGTACCACATAGGCTTGATGTGGACCGGAAATTAAACTTTACTTCATTGTTGTACTGCAGTAAAGAGTGGGAGATGATTCTTTGTGTCCGAGTCCTGAAGATTGAAATAATTCTCCTCACTCCCTCTCATTGTTTCCATTCTGTAAAACACCTTAAGACAGGGGGGCTTTAATAGAAAGTTCACCTATGAACAATTATTATCTTACCTGTTGCAGATTGCTGTTTGAATTACCTCAGTTTTAGTTTAATTATGAGCTAATGGCTACTTTGAGCCACTAATGGATTGCGGCCATCTTATCTTAAAAATATAATTCAATTCAAAAACTTTATTAATCCCAGAGGGAAATTAAATGTTGTTGTAACTCATCGTCCTGGTTTCATTAAAGAGATGCTGATGTCTTTGGGCAGGAAGGATCTCTTGTAGCGGATCTGAAGAAGCCTCTGACTGAAGACACTCAGTTGGTGTATGACAGTCTGATGAAGAGGATGCTGAGGGTTGTCTATAATGTTCTTCATTTATGAAGAATCCTTCTTTGTACAATCATCTCCAAAGGTTCTAGAGGAGTCCCCAGAACTGAGCCAGCCTTCTTTATGAGCTTGTTGATCTTTTTTAAGTCACTTGCTCTGGTGCTGCCCCATCAGATGATGGCAGAAGAGATGGTGCTCTCTACAACAGACTTATAGAAGATATGCAGCATCTTGTTGCAAACATTGAAGGACTTCATCTTCCTCAAGAAGTACAGTCTGCTCTGTCCCTTCTTGTAGACGCTTCACAGTTGCATTTCCAGTCCACTCTGTTGTCCAGGTGAACCCCAAGGTATTTGTACTTCTCCACCACCTCCACTTCTTCTCCCATGATGGAAATGGTGCTGGACCTGTTCCTGTTTCTCCTGAAATCTACAATCACCTCCTTTGTTTTGTTCACATTCAAGATGAGATGATTGTTTCCACACCATGCCACAAAGCGGTCCACCAGTTCCCTGTCCTCAGCTTCTTGTCCATCTCTGATACACCCGACCACTGCAGAGTCATCAGAATATTTCTGCAGATGACAGGAGTCTGTTTTGTACTGGAAATCTGAGGTGTACAGAGTAAAAAGGAACGGTGAGAGTACAGTCCCCTGTGGTGCTCCTGAGCTACCGACCACCTGGTTAGACACACAACCCTTCAGTCTCACAGACTGTGGTCTGTTTGTCAGGTAGTCTTTGATCCAGGTGATTGTTGAAGCCTCCACCTGAGTCTTCTGGAGTTTCTGACAAAGCAAATCAGGCTGGATTGTGTTAAATGCACTGGAGAAATCAAAGAACATGACTCTCACAGTGCTGTCTGCTTTTTCTAGATGACAGTGAGTTTGCTGAAGCAGGTGTATGATGGCATCTTCAACTCCAGGTCCACGCCAATAAGCAAACTGCAGTGGGTCCTGATATGTGCTTGTTTGTCTAGTCAGGTGGGTCAGCAGGAGTCTCTCTAGGACCTTCATGATGTGAGATGTCAGGGCAACAGGTCTATAGTCACTGGGGACTGATGGATGAGGTTTATTTGGTACTGGAACAAGGCAGGAGGTTTTCCACAACACCGGAACCTTCTCCTGGGTCAGGCTAAGGTTGAAGAGGTGCTGCAGAACCCCACAGAGCTGCTCTGCACAGACCTTCAGGACTCTGGGACTGACACCATCTGGACCTGCAGCCTTATTCCGGTTCAGTCTCTCCAGCTGCTTCCTCATCTGACTTCTGGAGATGCGGGAGGCAAAGGAGGTATCAGCATCTTCTGATTTGGTTGAAGACCAACATGTAGAAGAAGAAGGGTCCATGACCGAGGTGGTAGATACAACATTTGAGGTGTGACAGGACAGCCTTGGGTCAAAGGAGGGTGTGTCTGTTTGGCTGTGGGCAAGAGAGGAGGATGCTGAGCTTGTTCCTGGACTGATCATGGTAGTTTGTAAACTATACATTGACGTCTGCATTGAAATATACCGTAATTTTTGGTCTATAAGCCGCTACTTTTTTCACAGCTTTGAACCCTGCGCCTTATACAAATGCTGCAGCTAATTTATTTATTAATTAACAAAAAAACAAACATTTAATGTACATTTTTATGTATGTTACCAGTACCTATTTAATTAAAAGTAAAAAATTATATATATTTCTGTGTATATACACTAGTCCCTCTCTACTTTGTGGTTTTGGCCTTCGCGGACTCACTCTTTCACAGTTTTTCAACGTAAAATTGTACACGACACACGATTGTCAACTTTAATATTGCTCATGTGATTGGGACCGTACGGGATAAAAAGTTAATGAAAAAATAGTTTTTGTACAGGTGCCACTATTCTGTAGTTTTCTTTCAATAAGCCTACACTGTCAATAAGCTCATGAAAGTAAAGGACTAAAGCGAGAAAGCTGGCCTGCATCTGAATATCAACAAAAGGACAATCATGACCATAGCTGTAAATAAGAACATCAGCGTTAAGATGAATGATGAAGAGATTGAAGTGGTGGATAAGTTTATATTCCTCGGCTCAAACATAGACTGCA
>NC_056514.1:20791292-20793462 GCF_014905685.2 Nematolebias whitei | reverse complement strand
GTGTGTGTGTGTGTGTGTGTGTGTGTGTGTGTGTGTGTGCGCGCGTTATCTTCTGATCATGTGTGTGTTTTGTTAGGAAACCTGCGGAGTGCAGCTTCTAGTGATGACTATCACATCCAGGAAGGAGAAAGACAGAAGCAACACGCTTAACTTTTTTTTTTTTTTTGCAAGACACCAAGTTTGCTCATGACAGCACAGATGATGTTTTCAATGTGTACTATATGTGAAATGTTTTACTAAAAAAATATGAAAAAAGATTTGAAGTATTATCAATAAACTGATTTATTTATTGATGCTGACCCATTTTTTTGTTGCATTTGACCATTCTTTCATTCATTCAACCTTTATTTAGACAGGTTGATCCCATTGAGCCTCGAGGACTCATTTACACAAGAGACCTGATTTTATCAAAGAATGATGACAACAGTGGACAACAAAGACAATAATAGACAATCATAAAGGATGCGTACAAACTGATTTTTTTAACAAGTGAAAATAAAATAGTGTTGAAAAGAAAGTGTAAAAAAAACCCCAGCTAGATTGTAGGACGGTGTAGAAAACTAAAAACAGGAACATGTCTGCATTGTTTTTTGTCATGAACTTAACAGATTCTTAAAGCCACTTAGAGAGGTCAAGGTCAAGAGCTTCAGATCTTTTTACAAAATATTCCAGGAAACAGGAGCAGAGTAGGAGAAGGCCCTGTTGCCTAGTTCAGTCCGCACTGAGGGAACACTGCAGGTAATAATGTCCTGAGAGCGCACGCTGTAGCTGCACTCACACAGAGACATGAAGGAGGAGATGTATGAAGGCAGCAGAACAAGAAGTGATTTAAAGATGAAAATGTACCAGTGAGAGAGTCTGTGTGAAGTTAATGATGTTCAGTTAACCAGTGAATACAGGGTGCAGTGGTGGGTACGATAATCACAGCCCGTTATGATAGACAGCATCCAACAGGCCAACAGGTCTGTGGATGACGCAATAAACCTGGCTCTTCACTTCATCCTGCAGCACCTGGATTCCCCAGGAACCTACGCCAGGATCCTGTTCGTGGACTTCAGCTCCGCATTTAACACCATCCTCCCTGCTCTGCTCCAAGACAAGCTCTCTCTGCTCCATGTACCTGACTCCACCTGCAGGTGGATCATAGACTTCCTGACAGACCGGAGTCAGTGCGTGCGGCTGGGGAGAGCTGTCTCGGACACTCGGACTGTAAGCACAGGATCTCCACAGGGCTGTGTGCTTTCCCCCATGCTTTTCTCCCTGTACACCAACTGCTGCACCTCCAGCCATGACTCTGTGAAACTTATTAAGTTTGCAGATGACACCACCCTCATCGGGCTCATCTCGGACGGTGATGAGTCTGCATACAGGAGGGAGGTGGACCAGCTGGTGACCTGGTGCAGCAGCAACAACCTGGAACTCAATGCCCAGAAGACAGCGGAGATGATTGTAGATTTCAGGAAAGCCACTCTGCCCCCCCCCCCGCCCTCACCTGTAATGATACCCCCATCACCACTGCAAACTCTTATCGGTTCCTCGGCACCACCATCACCCAGGACCTGAAGTGGGAGCCGACCATCAGCTCCCTCATCAAGAAGGCCCAGCAGAGACTGTACTTCCTGCGACAGCTGAAGAAGGCCAAGCTGCCGGCCAAGCTGATGGTGCAGTTCTACACGGCCATCATCGAGTCCATTCTCAGCTCCTCCATCACGGTGTGGTACGCCGGGGCCACTGCCAGGGACAGACTCAGACTGCAGCGCGTTGTGCGCTCAGCTGAGAAGGTGATCGGCTGCAGCCTTCCATCCCTCCACGACCTGTACGTCTCCAGGACTGTGAGGCGAGCAGGTCGGATCACAGCTGACCCTGCTCACCCTGCACACGGACTGTTTGAACCACTCCCCTCAGGCAGGAGGCTTCGGTCCATTTGGACCAGAACCTCCTGCCATAAGAACAGTTTCTTCCCCTCTGCTGTTGGACTCCTGAACACTCATAATGCTACCTCATAATTTCTGCTTTGGTCACATTACATCTGTATTATAACTGGGGAGTGGTGGCGCAGAGGTTAGAGAGGTGGGCTTGTGATCCGAAGATCGCCGGTTCACGCCCCGGCCCCGACAACATCAAAAATTGTGGGTGGGGTAGGTGAAACACCCACACTTGCCCCCACCCT
>NC_056514.1:20786946-20791192 GCF_014905685.2 Nematolebias whitei | reverse complement strand
TATCTATCCATCTATCTATCTATCTATCTATCCATCCATCCATCCATCCATCCATCCATCCATCCATCCATCCATCCATCCATCCATCCATCCATCCATCCATCTATCAGATGAGCCGCTGACACAGATCAGATCTTCTCTGTTCTGTGTAAATGAAGTCTGTCAGACTCAGCTCGCCTATAAACACTTGAAATAGTCTCACAGCTGTGCGTGCTCGTGCGTACGGACCTCAGTGTAAATATGTCGGCACAGGTCAGAGGTCAAGCATGTGCTTTTGAACAACTTCTTGAGACATGACGGCGTTTCTAGCAAACGTCTTTACATGTGAACGTGTGTCCAGTTGTTCATTTCATGTGAACAACTTTCGAGGCTTGTCCAGCTGTGGTGTGGTCACAGGAAAGGTCCAGGTCTGTGTTTACTTTGACAGCTGTGGAAACAGAGCCTTTAACTGGTTTTAATACCAAACTCACATCATCCGCTGCAGCTGTTCTTTTTATTTCCTGTTCAGAAAAACAAATCTATTTAATTTCCTAGTCGTTCTATGCTTTTAGTGTTTCATGGTTGTAATTTTGTTGTCCAGTGTGAAATTCAGACCAAAGCAAACATGTATTCTGTCACCTGGTGGTGAGAACCTGTAGTGACATGCATTCTGTAGTTCATCCATATCCAGGAGCAGATTTTTATGTTAGATTTTATTTTCTACATCAGTACGTCTGTAGCTTTTTTTTTTTAAAGATAAATTTTAAAGTTTTAAATCCTCTTGACAGGAAAACTTCTGTTTCCCTTAAATCCATGATTTTAACTCTGAAATACTATCTAAAAAAGTTAAATCTGGTCCTCTGGACATTGAAAAAAAACCCAAAAACAAAGCAAATCAACAAAAAAATGTAGAAACGTTTCGTCTCTCATCCGAGAGACTTCCTCAGTCTGAGGAGCTGTATTCAGCTCAGTCTCTTAAATAGCACCTTCTTAGAGTGGATCAACCAGTTTTGCTGCTGACAACCAAAACCAGCTGATCACATGCTCAAGAAGGACCATCATCCTAACAATGGATCATTAGCACACTGATGGCTGTTTACTACTCACAGAGGGCTGAGTGATACTAGCAATCACAGCATTGTCAGAGTCAGAGTCAGAGTTTCTTTATTGTCATTCGCACCTCATGTGGTACATGTGGTGGAGCGAAATTATGTACACAGGGTCCCAGTTATATCCAACAATAAAATGTCTAAGAAAAACAGTAATAACATCTAAGATATGAACTAAGAAAAACATCAACTAAATATACACTAAGCACTCACTCATAACATAAAACATTGAACATCAGCACAAACATGAACATGAGTCTGTGAGCAGATGTGCACGCATGAACACATCAACATTGATGTGTTGTAAGAGGGGGACAGTTGAACCATTGTAAGAGGGGGACAGTTGAACCCGGAGGCCTCCACCCCTGTTTAACGATGGACTATTTCTTTTCACAAAGATGGCCTCCTTTACTCCTCTCTCAAACCATCGTTCCTCTCTGTCAAGGATGTGAACATCTTCATCCCTGAAAGAGTGACCGCTGGCCTGGAGATGAGTGTAGACCGCAGAGTCCTGGCCTGATGATGTTGATCTTCTGTGCTGGGCCATCCTTTTGGCCAGTGGCTGTTTAGTTTCCCCGATGTAAGACTGATCACAGCCCTCCTGACACTGAACAGCATACACAACATTACTCTGTTTGTGCCGGGGGACTGGATCTTTGGGATGAACCAGTCTTTGCCGTAATGTATTTTGGGGTTTAAAAGCCACTGGGACGTTATGTTTAGAAAATAAACGTCTCAGTTTCTCTGATACTCCCTCAACATGGCCACTGGTCTGGGTCTGGGTTCCTCCTTTTACCTGTTGGCTGACTGGAGTCCTGTTTGGGTTTCTTCTCTGCTTTCAGGAAGGCCCAGTTAGGATATCCACATTGCTCCAGAGCCTGTCTTGTGTGGGATTTCTCCTTCTGCCTGGCTCCTGAGCTAGTGTGGACGCTGTCTGCTCTGTGGTACAGAGTCCTGATGACTCCTAACTTGTGCTCCAAAGGGTGATGGGAGTCAAACTGCAAATACTGGTCTGTGTGGATGGGTTTGCGGTACACCTCAGTTTGCAAATGTCCTCTATCAGAGACTGAGACCTCACAGTCCAAGAAAGCCAACCTGCCATTTTTTACATCTTCTCGTGTGAACTTGATGTATTTATCCACAGAGTTGATGTGGTCAGTAAAATGTTGGACTTCCTGAGATTTAATTTTAACCCAGGTGTCGTCAACATACCTGAACCAATGACTTGGTGGTGTCCCTGAAAAGGACGTCAAGGCTCTCTTTTCTACCTCCTCCATGTACAGGTTGGCAACAATAGGAGAAACTGGAGACCCCATAGCACACCCATGTTTCTGCCTATAATATTGCTCCCCATATGTGAAGTAGGTTGACTGCAGGCACAGTTTCAAGAGTTGACACAGTTGTTCTGTGGAAAGCGTGGTCCTGCTGCTCAGAGTGGTGTCTGATTTTAATCTTAAACTGACCACCTCTACTGCATCATCAACAGGAATGCATGTAAAGAGTGATGTGACATCAAAAGAGACCATTGTTTCATCAGTCTCCATGATGACATCCCTCACCTTGTCCACAAAGTCCATGGTGTTCTGTATGTGGTGTTCTGAGCTGCCAACTAAAGGGATGAGTACAGACGCCAGATATTTGGAAACATTGTAAGTGACAGAGTTAATCATGCTAACAATTGGTCTTAAAGGTACACCTTGTTTGTGGATTTTAGGTAAACCATACAGACTAGGTGTGGCCTCCCCTGGGTACAGTCTGTGGTACAGAAAACGGTCAATGGCCTTGTCCTGCTCCAAAATTTTCAGGCAATCTATTAACTTTTTCTTGTAACCACTTCCTGGATCTCTTTTCAGAGGTTCATAAGTGTTTAAGTCACTAAGGAGTGTCATAACTTTCTCATGATAGTCTTTCTGGTTCGTTAAACAGGGGTGGAGGCCTCCGGGTTCAACTGTCCCCCTCTTACAATGCTGTGATTGCTAGTATCACTCAGCCCTCTGTGAACAGTAAACAGCCATCGGTGTGCTAATGATCCATTGTTAGGATGATGGTCCTTCTTGAGCATGTGATCAGTTGGTTTTGGTTGTCAGCAGCAAACTGGTTGATCCACTCTGAGAAGGTGCTATTTAAGAGACTGAGCTGAATACAGCACCTCAGACTGAGGAAGTCTCTCGGATGAGAGACGAAACGTTTCTACATTTTTTTGTTGATTTGCTTTGTTTTTGTTTTTTGAATGTCCAGAGGACCAGATTTAACTTTTTTAGATTTTTCTACCTGGATTATTGAGCATGCATCAGGATATTCTGAAATACTATATTTTAACCTTTAACGATGACATCACTGAGAGATAAATTCAAAATTACAAGTGTCGTTCCTAAATGTAACACAAGAATTCATTTCAGAACCAGACGAGTCATCATTTCACAGTCCGCTCTGTAGAACTGGCCTGAAATTAAACCCTACATTATATATCAATATGTTTGTACATTTCATCTATTTGTTGTCACTTAACTTACCTCAGTGTCTTTTGCAATTTTTAATAATATGACCTATTTTATTTTAAAAAGAGTTCCCATTAAGTACCAAAGGTGTGACCTATTTCACTAAAAACACCGGAACAAAGATGTAACATCACTCTAATATAGCTAAAGATGACAATTAAAAATCTCATTTTCTTTCTCCGCTGTTGTTTATGAACATTTTGACCCATCTTCATTTATTTATGATTCATGATTGTGGCTTTAAAGAGATATTTCAGTCATTCTGAAGTGAGTTCTGTCATGCACTTTGGAACATTTATTATCTTGGACTTTAACTTAACATGCATTATTAGTGTTTAGTGTATATCTTAGATCTTTCAGGGCACCGTTGGGTGTTTGTTTAGTGCAGTGTTCCCAATATGTCCATCTTGATCTTGATCGCAAAGGCACCATGGGCAGCCAGTCACAGCCCTCATACCCTCAAACCAGGTCTCAAAGTGGAGATTTTCAGAAGAAATATTTATATTTATTAAAATTTACAATATAGTAAATTTAGTAAAATTAGATTACTTTGACTTGGTCATTTTAAAAGTAGCTCGCTTGATGAAAAAGTGTGGGCGCCCTGGTTTAGCATATTTCTTCCTTATACTGTTTCTTTTTACACTTTATATTTTTGCTGTT
>NC_056514.1:20781583-20786846 GCF_014905685.2 Nematolebias whitei | reverse complement strand
ACAGTTAAAATGTTAATTGTTTATAGCATTTTAAACAGCAAAAATATCAAAATGGCAAATGTTCTTTATCTGAGGTGGTCACAGTTTTAAACGTAATACAAATAAAAGAAAATGAGGTCAATACAACAAAAATGATCGTGTGAAATTAAAACAAAAATTGGAAAATAAAATAAAAAAATTCTTGATCTGTAAAGACGTTCATTATCTTTCTCAGGTGACTTAACATTTTAAATTAAATTGATATTTTCGTAGTGACTAACAGGATGATAATTCTTTAAACGGCAGGACATAAAGCTCACCTCCCATGCTGGTTTTATACAACTTTCTCTGATTCTCTGTGTGTTTGTCCTCACT
The DNA here is from genome assembly GCF_014905685.2 of Nematolebias whitei. NCBI lineage: Eukaryota > Metazoa > Chordata > Actinopteri > Cyprinodontiformes > Rivulidae > Nematolebias > Nematolebias whitei. The sequence goes on along the minus strand of NC_056514.1, from coordinate 20,786,492 downwards.
GTCTGTTGGAGGGCCCACCCACGGTCGGCCCCATAAGGCGGTGGCCTTGGCAGCAGCGGCGCTTCATACGGACCACATCAGGACCACATCAGGACCGAGGAGGAGCAGGTGTACTGCTGAAACACTCAGCTTGTGATTTGAGATGGAGCACAAATTTATGCCAGCAAACTCCTCTAAAACGTGTACTCTCCTTTGTTTTAGAAGTTTATGGCCGTTGAAGCCACACACCTTAAACCAACATGGTGACCTGCATTTACCAGTTTGCATGCTGTTATTTTAGTGTTACGTTTCACTCCCCCCTCAGTCCAGAGCTTCTGTAGGTGGGAAACTCTCCCGTGTCCAAATAAAGGCTGCTAACAGAACATCCGGCACTGCTGCATCTTCCCACATTACCCACAGTGCTTTGCGGAACAGTAACTTCAGAGAGCGGGGCTCCGTTCCTCTTCAGGCCTGCACACAGTGTGTTCGGCATGCACAGAATAAGCCCAATCCTCTCCAATTACCCTCCTCTCACAGATTGTTTGGTGTCGTTTGCCTTCTGCCGGTTGGACGTGATGATTCTGCGCCTGCAGTGTAAAAGGATCCGGTTCTTTTTGGCATGTACTGTGCATGTTACAACTCAATCGGAGCAGGGAGGTGGCCTTAAAACAGTCAGTTAAGAATCTGAAGCCGTTTACACAAAGCATGTGTCCTGAAGAACATCAGAGACCTTCGAGTGGGACTGAGGGGAGGCTTCTGAGAAGTAGAAAATGAAGAATGCATGAAGATTTGTCTCTGATACAAAAGTGGCTAAACTGTAGCTCACACCTTTGGATAAAGGGGAGTTTTGTTTAAAGAAAGCAGTTTCACTGGTTAAATCGTCCAAAGAAAACCCATTTGGGTCCATCAGAAAGTCTGAAACTTAAGAGCTTTCACTCTTTCATCTGACATTTGGATGCAGAAGTTGACGCCATATCAGATTATGAGAACCTCAGACTGGACACACATCCATCATAGCTCTGATATGAAAATGAAAATAGACTGGGAAAAGCCCTCGTTTTGTCCAGTCAGGAGTACGTTCAGCTAATCCACATCCTTACATGAGCTGTAATCCAACGTACTGCAACCACCCGTGACCCTGCTGGATGACCTGATAAAGAACCGTGACTTTAGAGCGGCTTCACGTGGAAGAAATGATCGTCTGAAGAAGAAAACTGTACATGGAAGCACCATCTGTCCATCTCTTTGTCTCTTGTCACAATTTTTTAAACCCCTCGTTATTTTAATTTTTTCTCCTCCCGGGGAGCTAGAGATGGACTGAATGGTGACGTTGTCGCCTCCTGGGAACAACATCCTGATGCTGTCTGGGTGTGTGAAGCAAAACTCCAGCATCAGTGATTTTGTTGCCAGGGGAAGGACCAAATCCTCAAAAAACTTCTAAACACACCAGAGCTTGTTTCAAAGTTGATTTGATTTAAACTTAATTTATCTGTCTCTCTAACTGAGCTTTCAACAGTAATTATTATTAAATATAGATAAAGCTGGCTGTGCATTTATCAGTTTGTGATTACAGATTTTGTACTGCTTCGTTTTCAGTTTCATATTGTGCAGTTCTGCTTTTAACCTCTAGGGGGAGCTGATGGAGACGCTCAAATGACTGAAACGAAACAGTAAAAAGGCATAAACTTTATACACTATGACGTTTTTTGATGGGCTTGTTTTTAAAAAATATGTAATCAACTTCAAATTAAAAAGGAAAAAAAAGTATTTAATGAAGGATGAAGGTTTTAAGGAAGTGTTGTGGTGTTTACAGGTAGATATCTCTGATTATAGGTTCATTAAGAAACAACAGTTAGAGGTCGAGCAGCAGTTTTCTGTGAAACAACAGAAAACAAAGAAAATAAAAATCCCTTTCTAAAACTGCTCTGCAACTTTGGGAAAATTTAATGCACATAGATTAGTAATGTAGCTCTATTGTTCTGTGTACTCCTGTGAGGAATATTTTAGCACACACACTTTTTGTTCCGCTCCCCTCAGGAAGGAGGTTGAGGAGAATTAAGTGCAGAGCCACCAGGCTGAGGAACAGCTTCTACCCTGAGCCTGTTAGACTCATGAATCTCTAACCAGAAAAATCATTGTAATGTCACTTGGTTGTTGATATGTATGTTGCTTCGTGTGTTGTCTGTTGTTCTGTCTGTACAGCACTTTGGTTGGCCTTGTAGCTGGTTTAAGTGCTCTCTAAATAAAATGGTATGGTATATGTGTTGCTGATTATCCATGATGCTGATCTCACGCTGCTGATTATTTCATGTTGCTGTGTTCATTAGTCCTCATCTGCTCACACAGACTCATGTTCGTGCTGCTGTTGTTTTGGCGCATTGTTTTTGTACTACTAGTGCTTAGTGTATTCTTAGTTTAGGGGATGTACAGTAGTATATTCTTAGTTCATGACTCTGATCTTACTAATGTTTTACTTTACATTTTATACTTTTGTTGGATGTAACTGGGACCCTGTGTACATAGTTTCATCCCACCTCATGTACCACATGTGGAGTGTATGACAAATAAATCTCTCTGACTCTGATAAGTCTAACAAAGTTGAGTCAGGTTCTCTGGACAGATTTTTCTTTATTGAAACATGGAAATATAAAATGTTTCAGCAAAGAAGAATCTGTCCAGAGGACCTGACTCAACCTTGTTAGATTCCAAGATGTTATGGCTGGGCTTCTATGGGGCTCAGAGGAGCCATACAGGTCGAGTGCAAGGTGCCATGGGTGACAGCTTAGGGCAGAAGCCTTATTGCTCTGATGTATAGAGTTAAATAAGACAACTAGCACACTCCATATTCCACCCACCGCTTGTATCTGTAACATGGTGGAGGAGCAAAGATGGGGACCAGTGGGAACAGTTCACAGCCAACAAAGCAACTATTTGATTAACAGCAAGTCCAACTTGATCCGTGCCACAATTCATTTGTACTGTTTTTACAATAAAATAATAAAATTGATAATTAACATTAATTTCATTCAACAATCATGTCAAACAGCTAGGTGCTATATCGTATATAAGGATAATAGACTCGAAGAACTGTCAGTCAATAACACACACATCTCAGAAATTAAATATAAAGCATTTTGCATACCAGTATACATATTTATTATCATTTATCTGATCTGTAGTCGACACTTTGAAAATGCGCACTGCATACCCAGCGATACTTTGAAGGATGAAACTTTTCTCTTCTGAAATTGCCTACCTTCTTCTCAGTGGGTCAGGTTTTTGTTACGGAAACCTAAAAATGGCCAAATAATATTTTACACAGTGTAAATTTTACATAAATAAGAGGCAATACCAGATTATACTATTTAATAATTTGCGCTAAATTAGTATTTTCAGCATAGTGCTATACTCCATATAACAATATATGCCACAGAAGCTAATATCTATTAGCCTCTAATATCCTCCTGTTTACTCTGCTCACATATGATTGTGCAGCTACCCATCCAGGCTGTCACATTGTAAAGTTTGCAGATGATACAGCGGTGGTGGGATGCATCACAAACAATGATGAGTCCAGCTACAGGCAAGAGGTGGAACACCTGGAGAGCTGGTGCAGAGAGAATAACCTTCACATCAATGTTAAGAAAACAAAGGAGATGATTGTGGACTTCAGAAGGAACAAAAACATCTACACCCCCCTGAATATAAGAGGATCTGCGTGGAAGTGGTCTCCAGCTACAAGTACTTGGGTGTCACGGTCAGCGGCCCCCGCTGCCCCCCCATCTGCCAAGCCTCTGCCACCTCCTTCAAGCTGCAACCAGAAACCAACATTTATATCTTCAAACTATCATCCCACAGTCTTAATCATTTCCTTCTATTTCAAGTTTCTGTCTCTGTCTGCTTTTTATATTTTTTATTGTTCTGCTTTGTGTGTGATTTTCTGTTTATCTGTTTCTGTTATGTTCCTCTCATTCCTCAGTCTGCTTCTCCACTCAGTCTTTATCATTCACACCTGTCCCTCATCAGCCACTTGCCCAGGTGCTCTCATTACTAACTCTCCCTCTGTCACATAAAAAGCCTTTCTTTCCTTCACTCCTTGTCCGGTGATTGTTCTATGTTCACAGACATCACAATCCTCTTCTGCCTTGTCTGGTTTCTGCCCCCCCTGATGATCTGCTCTGCATTATTTCTGATCCAATCTGCCAAAAGTAAGTTTTGCTGCACCGACAGCCTTTTGTTTTGTTGTTAAAAGAAATAAATTGTTTTGGTTTTTGAACTCCTGCCTCACTCATCTCTCTGCAATTGGGTTCCAACCTCGAGGATCGTGACACTTGGGTGTACACATGAAAGACAACCTCAGCTGGAGCAACAACACCACCAGCCTGATCAAGAAAGCTCATCAGAGACTCTACTTCCTCAGACGGCTGAGGCGAGCTGGTCTGGGAAGCTCAGTCCTCACCTCCTTCTACAGTTGTGCAGTGGAGAGCATCCTGCGCTCCAGCATCAACATGTGGCATGGAGGCTGCACAGCTGCAGAAAGAAAAGCTTTGCAGAGAGTGGTGAAGGCTGCACAGAAATCTGTTGGAATCAGCCTCCCCACCATCACAGACATTTACACCTCCAGATGCAGGAAGAGGGTCACCTGCATCATGAAGGACCCCACTCACCCAGCACACACACTTTTTGCCCCACTCCCCTCAGGAAGGAGGTTAAGGAGCATTAAATGTAGAACCACTAGACTGAGGAACAGCTTCTACCCTGAGGCTGTTAGACTGATGAGTCTCTAACTAGAATAATCACTGTGAAAAACCATATCATGTTGCTGCTGATCTGTTTCATGTTGCTGCTGATCTGTTTCAATGTTGATGTGTTCATGCGTGCACATCTGCTCACAGACTCATGTTCATGTTTGTGCTGATGTTCAATGTTT
>NC_056514.1:20769451-20781483 GCF_014905685.2 Nematolebias whitei | reverse complement strand
ATCTCCTTTTTATTCTGCATAACTAACAAAAATCAAATGCTGTTCATAGATTAGAGACGTGATTGAGGGAACATGAATCCTGTTACTGACTCGTCTTCATTTGTTTGTTCGTTCCCCTGCAGCTGCTGTCACACTGTATGCTCGTCACCCTGGCTTGTTATCTGGGTGAAGAGTTCACGCCGGTTGCACACGCAGCGATGGACAAGTACCTGTCCACCTTCGCAGCGGTGCTCGCTGAGAAATACAGATGAGATTCAGACGCATTGTCTCCACAGATATGACATACGAACAATGCCATGTGGGATTATATGTATTGTTTTTGTTGTATGTTTTGTAAGGAATTCTAAAAAAAAAAAAGAAAGAAACATGAAATGCAGTGCGTGTAAAATAATTCACCGTTTTTGCTTTACAGTCTGAAATACAGAAGATCTGGCTTAAGTTAAACAAGGTGCCATTTAATCTGATTGTTAAAGAACTGAAAGATTACGGGATCACAGCAGACCTGCCGACAAGAGAGCCATTAATCAGAGACAGATCCAGGAGGCCATAGATAAAACATAAGGGGCGGAAGGATCTGTCTATAGCAGCACCATCAGCTGCACCATCAGCTGCACCGAGCTGAGCTTTGTGGAGCGGTTGTAAGGAAAAGCCCAACAAAAGTGAGGAACATGAAGAAGAATGAGAACAATCTTGAACTTAAAGACTATCAAGGACAACATGCAAATCTACCACTTCATCATGCTGGGAACGCCATCCCTACAGTGAAGCATGGTGGTGACAGCATCATGCTGTGGGGATAGTTTTCATCAACAGGGCCTGGGGAAGTGGACAAAGTGGACTCTTGATGGAAACATGTTAGAGTCTTACAGAGATGTGAGCTCTTCTAACAAGGGCAGTTTTTTGTTTTAATTTTTTTGTTTGTTCGTTCCAGAATAAAAAAATATATTGCTTGTTAAAAAGGTTAGTTATGTTTTGTAAATTAAAATATACAAAGCTCTCAAGAATCTTTTTTAAATTCCAGGTTGCAAGACAACAAAACAGAGAATTTTACATAAATTCAAACACAACCATGTTTAAAAATAACAGCGACAGCACCACCATGTGGTGAGACTGGAGGTTGCAGTTTTGGTTTAGTTTTTTAAATTTTATGTTATTTCCCAAATACCCAAGGAGAGACAAAAAATAATAATAAAAAAATAAATATATATATATATATATAAATATATATATATATATATATATATATAGTAAACTGACAAAAATATGCAAAAACATCCATCCATCCATTATCTTTACCCGTTTATTCCAGTTTGGGTCACGGGGGTCGCTGGTGCCCATGTCCAACAATCACTGTGCGAGGGGTGGGGTACACCCTGGACGGGTCGCAAGTCCATCACAGGGACACATAGAGACAAACAAGACAAACAACCATTCACTCTCTCACTCACCTAGGGAGAATTTAGAGTTACCAATCAGACTAACATGCATGTTTTTGGTCTGTGGGATGCAAAAACATAAACTTGTAAAATATAGGATGGTGTTAGTTTTCTCACACTAAACCAGAAATGTGCTAGACTAAAATAAATAAAATAATTAATCTGTAAATCCAATGCCACAGAAATAATTTTACCTGTGAAAACGTTCAAAATAGAAACATTTTGGAGACGTTTTTTAATATCCAGTTGAAACGTTCATACTCAGCCTCTACTGTTGTTCTTGACTCTCCAGAGAGTTTTACAACTCATTGCAGTTTACTTATTCAGTGCCAATTCACAAAGTTGTCTCAGGACACTGTACAATAACATTCACATACATTAAAAGATGTAAACAAGTAAACGTTATCTATCGCTGGAAGCCATCAGATGGAGTTTAATCTCTACTCACAACCTCACACACTGAGCAAGTTCACAGGTGACAGTGAAAAGAAAAAACTCTTTTTTAACAGGACGAAACCTCCATCAGAACCAGAACCAGGCTCAGGATGGACGGCCATCTGTCTCGACTGGCTGGGGTTGAGAGGACAGGAACGAGACACAGACACATGACGGGTCCAGGTGAGCTTCGATGGAGAAAACGATAAAACACGTTGGTGATAGAAATAACTGCAAATACAGATGAACAATAGAGTGAGTAAAATCAGCAACGTAGCAGCATAACTGAAGGATAGCTCAGGAAACCAAGCCAACCCTAACTATAGGATTTATCCCAAAGTAAAGACTTAAAACTGGACAATGTGTCAGCCTCATGGACAGAAACTGGAAGTTGGTTCCACAAGAGAGGAGCCTGAGAACTGAAAGATCTTCCTCCCATTCTGCTTTTGGAAACTCTAGGAACAACGAGTAAACCTGCAGCCTGAGAGCCAAGCGTGATGTTAGGAAAATATAGAATAATAAGATCTTTAACCTACGATAAAGCTTGTTGTAGAGAGTTTTGTATGTTAGATGTAAGATTTTAAATTTACAGTGAAAATGAATCAGCTTCCTTATTTCTCTGGGGAAATTTAGGCCGTTTTGGACTTTAACAGAAGAACAGTTTAATGGATTACAAACTAACTGAGAGTTTCTTGCTGTTTACTGAAGGGATACCTGCTGAAGAAGAAAGATTAGCTGTGATTTAAAAACCTTTATTGGGGACATAGGTACCTATTATTCTACACCTCGTAAGAGTGTCTACATTTCTATCTCTGTTAATGCGGCCCAAACCACAGCATCTACTCCCACAAATGTTGTATCAAAACTTCCGGCTCGGCCCGTGATGTGTGCTATTACTTTTATTGACATTTCGAGTTACCATGAACACGTAATTTTGAACAAAGACGCAATATTTCACCAACTCCAGGAACTAGTTGGTGACTGCCCACTTATTATTCTACACCTGAAAAGTGTATCTTTTTCAACTTTAATGTGGCCCGAACCACAACGTGGACCCCCACAGAAGTTATATCAAAACAACAGGCCCGGCTCCGAAAAGTGTGCAATTACTTTTATGGGCATTCGCAGTTACCATGGCGACATATTTTGTTAATAAAGATGCCAAATTTACCATAGGAAATGAATAGGAGAAAACTCTTCATAGAAACCAAGTAACGTACGGAGCCATTTTGGTTCAACATGCAAGGAAGGCACCTATTATTACCTATTATCACCTGTTATTATTATTAATTAATATTATTTATAATAAATATTAATTATAAATGATTAATGTTAATTATTTGTTTTAATATCAATAATTATTAATATTAATAAGTAATATTTAAACTTAATACTAATTATTGGTGTGAATATTATTAATATTGATTATTAATTATTATTATTTTACTAATTAATAAATTAACAATATATACAAAAAATTATAATCGGTATTTATTATTATTATTATTAATCATTAATATTAATATTTATTATTAATAATAATTTAATTATAAAAGGCAGTCCCTGTCAAAGTTTCTCCAGGATCTTTCTAGTTGCATTTATGATTCAATGCAATGAAATAAACAAAGGTAAAAGGTAACAGATCATTTTAAAACTTTGTTTATTTACATTATGATTTTAATCGCTGACATCCGGCCCCTGAGCTGCTGGCTTTCAGAAACTGTGGCCCCCAGAGCAGTTTCATTGAATAGCTGAATTAAAGGTTTCTGCTTCAAGCTAGTTGTGCTTTGTTTTGTGTTTTGTTTCTAGATATACTGTACGTTGAAACTTCTGGTTGAATAAGTTTAGCTTTTTTTTTTTATATGATCAGTTAAAACTAAACCAGTTTTGCAGAAAGTGTTTATTAGGTTGTGTAATGATAAAGTTAACTGAATTTCACTGTGTAAATTGTTGTCACTCTGCAGTATGAAACATCTACTGCCATTAACTCTTTTAAGTGAACAGTATTTTTGAACTTTGTTTTCTAGTCTTCTTTGCCTTAACGTTGACTAATGAAGCAGAAACATCTCACTAAATGTGTCAGGTAGCACCATGACATTCACTAACTCCACCATGACAGTCTTTTTTTTTTTCCAAAATGTACTTTATTTTGAACAAATAACATTACATATGAATATCTTCAACACAAAAAGTAATTTAAAAAGAGTAATATTGGATTACATTAAAGAAAAAATAATAAACAGAGGAATAATGAAATAATAACCACAGGAACTGGAAATATTGGGGATAAAAAGTAAAAAAGTGAAATAAATTAATACATAAATGAGTAAAACATACAAACACTACTATGTAGTAGATGTAGATGTAACTGGGACCCTGTGTACATAATGTTGTTCCACCACATGTGGTGCGAATGACAATAAAGAATCTCTGAACTATTATATTACCATTTCATATTGGCTAGTGATTTGAAGCGCCCGGGGAGCAATTAGGGTTTCGGTGTCTTGCTCAAGGACACCACGGCAAGTGGGCATGGCGCAGAGTTAAACCTGTGACTTTTGGTTCCAACTCGGCTGCCGTACCTCTGCACCATCTCGGTCTCCTATTAAAGTTAACTTCTCGTCAGGGAATCGAACCCCGGTCTCCCGCATGATAGGCGGGTATACTAACCACTGTACTAACGAGAAATTAGTGTTAGGCTGCAGGTACCTGGCACCAGTTACCAGGTACTTCCTAGGTACCTGGAACTTACCTGGCACCTAATTACTAGATACTCTGTCTTTACCTGGTAACATTTAACCTGGTATAATAAAACAAATTTTCTGTTGCTGTTTATCAAAGTTTTTGAATTGCTATTAGTCTGACCCCACCCCTGAGGCTAATTTGCCATGGGAGACCCTACAAGGGGCTAACTCCCAGTCAACAGGCCCCAGGATCACAAGGGTACTCAAACCCCTCCACCACGTTAAGGTTGCAATTCTTCGGAGAGGACCATCCATCCATCCATCCATCCATCCATCCATCCATCCATCCATCCATCCATCCATACATCCATCCATCCATCCATCCATTCAAACATCCATACATCCATACATTCATTCATCCATCCATCCATCCATACATACATTCATTCATCCATCCATCCATACATACATACATTCATCCATCCATCCATCCATCCACCCATCCATTCATCCATCCATCCATCCATCCATCCATCCATCCATCCATCCATCCAGATACAACTTGCACACTGAGAGAGAAGCAGAACAGAAGCAGAATGAGAAAATGTCAGTCTAGAATCACCAGTAAGTCTAATGTTTTTTTTGGAGTGGGAAAAACCGGAGTATCCCGGAGTAAACCCTGACTTGCACCAACCGTTAGCATAACATTTTTTTGGAGTGGGAAAAACCGGAGAATCCCGGAGTAAACCCATGTGTGCACCACCAGTTAGCTTAACATTTTTTGGAGTGGGGAAAAACGGAGAATCCCGGAGTAAACCCATGTGTGCACCATCAGTTAGCTTAACATTTTTTGGAGTGGGAAAAAACGGAGAATCCCGGAGTAAACCCTGACTTGCACCACCAGTTTTTGGCAGTGGACTAACTGAACCATCCCAGAGTAAAGCCATGCATTGGGAATAAACTAAAAGAATAGTTTATTACTAAGCACAGAGAAAGTAGAAGGATGGGGATGGTCGATGGTGTGGCAGCTGTTCTCGGATGTCACTTCCTACGACAGCAGGTGAACACGTTGAAAACTCTTCTGCAGAATTTTCTAAAATTTCTGAAGACTTTTCTCCGAGAATGTGGAGCAGCTACGTCTGTGGTGCTTTCTGCTAAGTCTTCCTGCTGTTGCTCAGATGTAACAGAGAGGTCATGTGAAATTTGAATGGAAGGTGTCTCCATAACAGGATCAGAATGCAAGTTGTTTGAGGTATTACAGCTCGTGGATGGCTCTTCTGCTCCTCTGGGTTGGCACTTTGACATTATTTCTAATGCCTGTTCCACATAAGAGTCGTCGCTGGTGATTGGAAGATGCTCCATTGTGATAAAATTGTGTGTTATTGCATCTGCAGGGAGAATTCGGTCTGCAGGATTCACAGCTAGCATCTTTTTGAGCAGGTCTATGAATTCTTTTCTGTCCTGTAATTCAAGAGGATCGTTACAGGGTGTTATTTCTATCAAGTCATCCAAAGATCGCAAATTGAGACAATAATCAGTTGCTTCAATTTTCTCCCCAGAGTCCTCTTCATATTGTGTCGCGGTTTTAAGTTGCCAGACACTTTCAGAGTCAGATTGCTCTTGTGTAAAGTACTGTCTGACTCGACACCCACTGTCAAGGATATTGCTATCGGGCTGACCAAGGAGCTCTACAATCGTTTTCACGACTGTGTATTCTGAATTGCCCGGAAACAAATACTGACCAGAATAAAGTTCAACCAAAACACATGCAAGACTCCACATGTCAACTCCCTCATTTGGCTGAAGTCCCAGAAAGACTTCTGGGGCCCTGTTCGCTACAACCTGAAATAAATCGTACTTTGATAATTCATATGTTGGAATACAAAGTCCAAAGTCAATCAACTTAACTCTAAAGGGTGTAGAGTTCTGATTAACTGTCATCAGGTTGTCAGTTTTAATGTCAGTATGGGTCAATCCTAAGTGTTTCAATGTGCTGAGAGAAACAAACATTTGTTGGGCGATTGCTCTAATTTCAGACAACTTGAGAGGTGACCACTTCCTTTGATTCATGAAATCAAACAGACTTTCGTCAAGAAGCTCAAAAGTGAGGCAAAAGCAGTTCTGACACATAAACCAGTCAAAGAAGTTCATAATGTTGATTTTATCAGCATTAAAGTTTTGGAGTTTTAACATTGCTGCAATCTCCATTTTAGCTGAACTGCTGTCTTCTGCTGAAATAACTTTTAGAGCAACGGTCTGGCCTGTGCCCTCTTTAGTGCATTTAGCCACTAAACCAAATGTTCCTTGTCCAAGGATTTTCTCTACACGGTAAACGTTAGAGTTGCCACAAATGGTTACACCTTCTGCTATTTCTTTTATCAGATTTCTTTGATCGGTGTTTGATTCAGAAGAATTACTGACGTCAGCAGAGTTTGACTGATGGCTCCAATTTGAATGAACTGAAGAAATTTGACACCTTTCTGAAGTTCCTGATTTGCTGCCAGACATTTCACCAGCCTCTTCGTCAATGAAACCATGATTTGAATAAGCGTGGTGGTTCATTGTCATAAATTGGTGGTTTAATGCGTCTTTAGTGCACATACGGTCCGCTGGATTAATCTGCAGCATCTTCTGGAGGAAGTCTTTAAACGCTTCGATTTCATGAGAATCTTCCACGTCGTCTGATGACCTTTCTAAAAGGCTGTCAAGAGACTCTATTTCATCCAAATCGGTGGCACTCTCTGGAACGATTCTTCCGGTCGCTTTTGCGTATTCAGCGAGAGTCTTCAATTTCCACGTGCTTTTCCAAATGTCTTGCTCTTTGTGCTTGTAGCATGTAAAATAACGTCCGACACCACATCCTGCTTCCAAAACGTGATTGTCTGGCATGCCGTTTAACTTTACAATAGCTTTTATGTAGCTATACTCACAAGCTGTAGGGTAAAATGGTTTACCAGCAAAGACTGAAGCCAGCGTGCAAGCTATGCTCCATACATGAAAATTTTCACCCAGAGGAACGTCAAAGAAAACTTCCGGCGGAGTGAAACCGCAGGTCTGAGGGAGGTCTTTCTCTGACAGTTGGGATGTCTTGTAAGCAGCCTCAAATTGAAACAATTTTGCATTGGAATGTTGCAGGTTTCCATCAGTCAACATAACACTTTGAGGGGTTATGTCTCCGTGGGTAAAACCAGACAATTCCAAAGCTTTGGCAGCTGTTAACATCTGCTGGGCGATTTGTCTGATCTCAGAGAGTTTAATGGAAGTCAAAGCACTTTTCTGCATGAAATCCCACAAACTAACGTCCAGCTTTTCAAAAACTAGACAAATCCAGTTTCTGTAGTTGAAGGATTCAATATATTTGGCAAAAGTGTCTGTTTCCACACTTCTGAGAATGTTTAAGAAGCTGATTTCATTTTCAGCTGTTTGATGGTATTTCTTTCTGAAGAATTTCACAGTAAAGACTTCATCGGTTCCTGCCTTGCCACACAGGGCAATTTCTCCATAACTCGTGTATCGTATAATTTCCTTTACGATGTAAACACCTGAATCCACCTGTATCTGGAGAGACGCTCGAACTGGGGTGACTTCCTTCAAGTTACTGGCCATTTTCTCACTCTGAACTTCAGTCAGATCCATTTGAGAACGCAGGAAGTCTTTTTTTGCAGGTGACATTTTAAAGGGTTCAAGGAAATCAGTCACAAATCTATTTGCAATGGCAGACATCAATGAACGGAGAGAAAATATTTCAATCGGTTTTGAAATGCCAACACAAATTTTGGGGGTCGCAGAGACACACGAAACGGTTCTTTTCAGAACAACTGTAAACTACAGAATGAGAATGTCACAGAGACCTAGATATATTTATAAACTCGGTAACATCAAAGACTGATGGCGTTAGACGTGATTTGCATTTGCCTTTGTGACGTAAAACAATTATTTTAGTGACGTTGACAGCCTACGCACATAGACGCAGACGAATTTATTGAATTGCGCATGCGCGAAGCGGTGGGCACTTATGCAAATTTAGCAGTGACGTCACTCAGCAACAACCAATAGACGCTGTCCTTACTGAGGCGTCGGCATCAAAGAGGAAGCGCGCGGTAGGCACATCGAATTTGTAAATTGTGATTTGGTAAGTCGCATTAAGTAGCAATTTTTATACGACTAACTCCAACGGATGCTTTTAAAAAGTTACTTTCAACATCAAAGTGTTGTGTGAATGAGGGATTTGAAGTATGAAATGACTCTCCCTCGCTGTTACCGTCTTTACGTGGCCGCATTCTGTTTTATGAGAGCCTAATCTCAACCTGAAACCATGGCAACAAGATTGAACCCGTTTTCTGGGGTGTTTTAAAGCTGAGGCTGAATGTGTGGCGTGTTTCTCTGCGCTTGGAGTCGACTTCCAGGTCGTTTTTCTCTTGTTTCCTCACTAAACACTCCATGACTCGCGTCATTAGCCTACAGCTGTCCAGACAGTCTCCCAGGAAATCATTGACAACAATGATTCTTGCCCAGAATATGTGGAAGGAGCTCCTCTCACTGACATAAAAGTACCACATAGGCTTGATGTGGACCGGAAATTAAACTTTACTTCATTGTTGTACTGCAGTAAAGAGTGGGAGATGATTCTTTGTGTCCGAGTCCTGAAGATTGAAATAATTCTCCTCACTCCCTCTCATTGTTTCCATTCTGTAAAACACCTTAAGACAGGGGGGCTTTAATAGAAAGTTCACCTATGAACAATTATTATCTTACCTGTTGCAGATTGCTGTTTGAATTACCTCAGTTTTAGTTTAATTATGAGCTAATGGCTACTTTGAGCCACTAATGGATTGCGGCCATCTTATCTTAAAAATGTAATTCAATTCAAAAACTTTATTAATCCCAGAGGGAAATTAAATGTTGTTGTAACTCATCATCCTGGTTTCATTAAAGAGATGCTGATGTCTTTGGGCAGGAAGGATCTCTTGTAGTGGATCTGAAGAAGCCTCTGACTGAAGACACTCAGTTGGTGTATGACAGTCTGATGAAGAGGATGCTGAGGGGTTGTCTATAATGTTCTTCATTTATGAAGAATCCTTCTTTGTACAATCATCTCCAAAGGTTCTAGAGGAGTCCCCAGAACTGAGCCAGCCTTCTTTATGAGCTTGTTGATCTTTTTTAAGTCACTTGCTCTGGTGCTGCCCCATCAGATGATGGCAGAAGAGATGGTGCTCTCTACAACAGACTTATAGAAGATATGCAGCATCTTGTTGCAAACATTGAAGGACTTCATCTTCCTCAAGAAGTACAGTCTGCTCTGTGTCTTCTTGTAGACGCTTCACTGTTGCATTTCCAGTCCAGTCTGTTGTCCAGGTGAACCCCAAGGTATTTATACTTCTCCACCACCTCCACTTCTTCTCCCATGATGGAAATGGTGCTGGACCTGTTCCTGTTTCTCCTGAAATCTACAATCACCTCCTTTGTTTTGTTCACATTCAAGATGAGATGATTGTTTCCACACCATGCCACAAAGCGGTCCACCAGTTCCCTGTCCTCAGCTTCTTGTCCATCTCTGATACACCCGACCACTGCAGAGTCATCAGAATATTTCTGCAGATGACAGGAGTCTGTTTTGTACTGGAAATCTGAGGTGTACAGAGTGAAAAGGAACGGTGAGAGTACAGTCCCCTGTGGTGCTCCTGAGCTACCGACCACCTGGTTAGACACACAACCCTTCAGTGTCACAAACTGTGGTCTGTTTGTCAGGTAGTCTTTGATCCAGGTGATTGTTGAAGCCTCCACCTGAGCCTTCTGGAGTTTCTGACAAAGCAAATCAGGCTGGATTGTGTTAAATGCACTGGAGAAATCAAAGAACATGACTCTCACAGTGCTGTCTGCTTTTTCTAGATGACAGTGAGTTTGCTGAAGCAGGTGTATGATGGCATCTTCAACTCCAGGTCCACGCCGATAAGCAAACTGCAGTGGGTCCTGATATGTGCTTGTTTGTCTAGTCAGGTGGGTCAGCAGAAGTCTCTCTAGGACCTTCATGATGTGGGATGTCAGGGCAACAGGTCTATAGTCACTGGGGACTGATGGATGAGGTTTATTTGGTACTGGAACAAGGCAGGTGGTTTTCCACAAAACCGGAACCTTCTCCTGGGTCAGGCTAAGGTTGAAGAGGTGCTGCAGAACTCCACAGAGATGCTCTGCACAGACCTTCAGGACTCTGGGACTGACACCATCTGGACCTGCAGCCTTATTCTGGTTCTGTCTCTCCAGCTGCTTCCTCACCTGACTTCTGGAGACGCGGGAGGCAAAGGAGGTATCAGCATCTTCTGATTTGGTTGAAGACCAACATGTAGAAAAAGAAGGGTCCATGACCGAGGTGGTAGATACAATATTTGAGGTGTGACAGGACAGCCTTGGATCAAAGGAGGGTGTGTCTGTTTGGCTGTGGGCAAGAGAGGAGGATGCTGAGCTTGTTCCTGGACTGATCATGGTAGTTTGTAAACTATACATTGACGTCTGCATTGAAATATACCGTAATTTTTGGTCTATAAGCCGCTACTTTTTTCACAGCTTTGAACAGAGCTGCTGGTCTGCAGAGCTGGTGAGTAAAATTTTGCAGTACTGTACAGTACATCTATGTATGTTGTTAAAATGATGTAGGTTTAAGAGTTTAGAACATTGCAAGAGTGTGGGAAGGGTTTATAACGCCTTAAAATACACTGCCTGGCCCAAAAAAACGTTGCCACCCCCTAAAAAAATGGTCACACACTAATGGTTCAAAACCAACCACGTCCATGCTCAATAATCCAGGTATACAAACAGTGCCAAAGAGACCCTCTTAGCACCAACAAAACTGGTTTGTACCACTTTGGACTAAGCTGTTGGGAGAAGAATCAGTTATGTGTTGTGTGCTTCCTTGACTGATGAAGCCTTCTGGATGACAGGTGAAACGTTTCAGCAACAAAGAAAAAAACTGTCCAGATGACCTGACTGAAAATTTTTGGGTCACACACTAATATTTTGTTGGACCACCTTTATCTTTGATTACATCATGCATTCACTGTGGCATGGTTTCGATAAGCTTCTGTATCGTCACAAGATCTATTTTCATCCAGTGTTGCATTATTTTTTGCCAAGATCGTTCATTGATTATGACAGATTCTCACCACTGCACAAAGCCTTCTCCAACACATCTCAAAGATTCTCAATGGGGTTAAGGTCTAGACTCTGTGGTGGCCAATCCATGTGTGAAAATGATGTCTCATGCTCCCAGATCCACTTTTTCACAATTCAAGCCCAATGAATCCTGACATTGTCATCTTGGAATATGTTCGTGACATCAGGGAAGAAAAAAATCCATTGATGGAATAACCGGGTCATTCAATATATTCAGGTAGTCAGCTGACCTCATTCTTTGAGTACATACTGTTGCTGAACCCAGACCTGACCAACTGCAGCAACCCCACATCATTGTACTGCCCCCACA
>NC_056514.1:20760319-20769351 GCF_014905685.2 Nematolebias whitei | reverse complement strand
GGATTTGAAAGTGAACCGGTAACCAGTGCAGTGAGGCCAAAACTGATATAATGTGCTCTCTTTTGCCTGTACTGGTTAAAAATTGGGCTGCTGCATTCTGGACCAGTTGTAGTCGTGCATTGGAGGTCTGACTGATACCAAACAGGAGCGAATTGCAGTAATTAAGCCTAGATGTAATGAATGCATGTATTACTGTCTCCAGGTTATTTTTGGACAATATGGGCTTCAGTTTATACAGCCGCCTCAGTTGGAAAAAACATGATTTAACAATCATGTCATATCATATACCATCATATCATATATCATAATATATATCATATCATATTTCATATCATATCAAATATAATGTCATATCATACATCATCATATCATATAATATATATCATATCCTATATCATACCATATATTATATCATATATCATATATCAAATCATATCCAGTCATATCATATATATCATATCATATAATCATATATCATATCCTATATCATATCATAGATCATATCATGTATCCTATATCATATATATCATATATCCTATATCAAATCATATCTATATATATACTTTGTACATATAGAGATCCTTCCTGCCCACAGCCATCAGCATCTATAACAACTCTTTAATGAAACCAGGATGATGAGTTACAACATTTAATTTCCCTCTGCGATTAATAAAGTATTTTTTAATTGAACTTGAATTGAACTGAATTGAATTGAATCATATCATCATATGTCATATATCATATCCTATATCATATCATATCATATCTTATCATATATACTATATCATATCATATCCTTCCCCCTTGCCCATATCATTGTCCCACCTGAGACAGTAACCTGGTACAGGTTTTGAACAAGGCAATGCACATCCACACAGGGCATGTGTTTCTTTGGACTGCCTGCATCATGTGAGGCCCTCCTGTGCTCAGCCAGATCCATTGCTTTTCCTTAAATCAATGCTTGTGGTAGGCCTGAAGGAAATTCCAACCCAGTGTGGATTTGCTGGATCTTAAGAGCCAGTTACAACAGCTTCAGTCTGACTCGCTTCTGGAGAAAACACACGGCTGCACAACATTGTTCTGCACTAAACTGCTGCTTGTATTCTGGTGTTAGGTGATGCCACACCCAGAGGACCAGCAGGGTGCTGTACTACTGACTCTTATCCAATATATTTGATTTTGTATTCATTGGAATATATGACCTTTTAACACATGCAGTTTAATTTAATTTCAACCTGTCTAGGTGCTTAACTTTTTTTGGTCGATGAAACCCTTGTTACAGTAGTATTCTTCTGAAACTTTAGAGAAAGCAATACATCCATTGCTTCTTTCGTGTAGTTGTTACTGGGAGACACTAAATCTTTCAGTCTACTGTCTGTAAAGCTTGTTGTTGTTTTTTTTTCTCTTGCTGCCCAATGTTAAATGGATCAATTAGGGATAACAGAGATCCTCACTAAGCTAATGTTAGCTGGCCTGCCCACTCATCCAGCTGCTTGCTCAGTCTTTCCAACTGATGTTAATTGTATTCCCAATGGATATAAAGGCTAAAACTGGATGTTAACAAGGCAGAACAGAGCCCGGCTTATTATTAGACAGTAATAAAGTTAGTGGTCATATGTGGAGCTATTTTTAGGTGGAAAATGAATGCTTTATGCTGGTCATTTTATTGCCAGGACCTTATAAAGGTTAGGTTAAGACCTTGGACATTCAACATCAATCTAACAACTATTTTTATTGATTTAACTTTAATGTTTCCTAAATAATTAGTACATTAATTCTCACAGTGACTACTTCTCCTTTTCATTACAGTTGACCTACCAAGATTTGTGGGAGGAGCCAATCTTTAAAATGCCTGTGGCAACATCCAGCTCCGACTCTGGTAAGCGTCTCAATCTTCTTACAATAGGAGCAGCTCTCTGTGTGCGTGAGAGAGGGGAGGAAAAGTAGGAAGAGATACTGAACAGTTTGCGGTTATCCCTGGACTCAAGACATTTATCTCATCTGCTGGCTTTTAATATGGCTTAATGAGCTGGCTAATGGAGAGCTAAAACTCCAGCTTAGTTCAGTCATGCCCTTAAGGATTAACTTTTGTATACTTTTTTGTACACAGGTCTTTCCAAGTTCAAACTCGTGCACAAACACGTTACAAGCATAACCACTAGCTTTCATACAAATACTTTATTTTAGAAAGTAATCTTTAGCTTAACATTGCCATGAGCATATGCATTTTTTAAAATCAGTTTGAGGCATTAAAAGGACTTATTGCTTCATGAGCAATTTTTACTTTTTTTTTTAAACTGTGGAGTAATAAATTCCTGCAGTCGGCTGCTGAGGAGACAGAAGGAGCTCTGCTGAGAGTCCAACTGTGTTCAGAGTGAACTGTCAGTCAGTCTTGATTTGTGCAAAAGGAGGAGCACCGAGACTGGATTACTGGCATTTTTACCGTCTCAGTGAAATGTCTCTTCACATCAAATCATGTATTTTTTTATTTATTTAAAAAGCAGCTTTTTCACGGTGGTGCTTTTATTTTTAGTCATAAAAGGATAAGAAAATATTAGAGTAAAAAATTCAATATAAATACTATTTTTTTTATAATTTATATGTTGACATTGTTGAACTTGCGATTTGTCCAGGGTGTACCCTGCCTCTTGCACAGTGATTTCTGGATATGGGCACCAGTGCACCCCCTGACCCGAAAAGGAAGAAGCGGATAAAAGATGATGGATGGATGGACATTTTTGTAAAAAAACAAAAAAATACCCTCAATTATCAAATTGAACTCTTAACTCTAATCCCCATAGTGTACCTCGAGGAAAACAGTCGAAATCATTCTCCAAGTTCCCAAAACACATACTGTAGACTGGATGGCCACACTCCCATGACCCCTCAGGGAACTTAGTGAGGGTAAAGAGCTTGTCCAGTGTTTCATGGTCAGGACAAAACCTGTATTGATCCTCCTGGATCTGAGGTTTGACCAACGATTAGACTCGCTTCTCCAGTACCCCTGAATAGACCTTACCAGGGAGGCTAAGGAGAGTGATGCCCCTGTAATTTGAGCACACACTCCAATCCCACTTTTTGAAGAGGGGAACCACCATCCCAGTCTGCCAATCCATTGGCACTGCCCCCAATCTCCACGTGATATTGCAAAGGCATGTCAACCAAGACAGCCCCACAACATCCAGAGCCTTAAGGAAATCAAGGTGAATTTCATCCACCCTCAGACCCCTGCCGCCACAGAGCTTTTTAACTACCTCGGTGACCTCAGCCATGGTTATGGACAGACCAACCCCAAAGTCCCCCGACTCAGCTTCCTCCATGGAAGACTTGCTAGTGGGCTTGAGAAGCTCTGCAAATATTCCTTTCACCTCCCAATGACATCACTGGCTGAGGTCAACAGTACTCCACCTTCATTAAACACATTGTTAGTAAAGTGCTGTTTTACTCTCCTCAGCTGCTTGATGGTTTGCCAGAATCTCCTTGGAGCAGACAGAGAGTTTTTATCCAAGACCTCACTGAACTCCTCCCACATCCAAATTTTTGCCACTGTGACAGGCAAAGCTGCAGACTGTTTGGCCCTCCGGTACTCCTCAGCTGCCTCCGGAGTCCCACTGGCCAGCAAGGCCTGATAGGATTCCTTCAGCTTGATAGCCTCCCTTACTCAGGGTATCCTCCACCAAGTTCGAGGATGGCCACCTCATGAAGCCCCGACAACCTTGTGGCCACAGCTCAAGGCAGCTACCACAACAATTTATGTGCAGAACATGGCCCAGTTAGACTCAGTGTCCTCAGCTGGGTTGCAGTTAAAGCTCTCCTGGTAGAGTGTTGAAGATCTTTCTGATGGGTTCTTCTGTCAGGTGTTCCCTGCAAACCCTCACTACATGTTTGGATCTGCCGGGTTCAGCGCATAGGCACAAACAACAGTTAGAGTCCAACATAATTAAGACAATTAAAAACAGAAAAAAATAAATGTTGTAAAAGCCTGTTTAAATAAAAATTATTTTAGATGTTTCTTAAAAGAGTCAGTGGAGTCTGAATAACGAAGGGAAAGTGGAACAGCATTCCAAGTCCTCGGGCCCACCAACTGAAACGTTCAATCTCTGTGGGTTTTGAAATGAGTATGTGGCATCACCAACAGCATTGGACTTGAAGACCTCAGAGTCTTGGAGGGAGATGGTGGCTCTGAAAGGTCCACAGGGGGCCTGACCATGAAGTGCTCTGAAGGTTAGCACCAGAGAATAAAAATACAAACACTGTAAGTCCCCATCACTCTCTGACTGTGGCATTTATTTTGTAGCATCTTACAAAAGTTACTGTAACATTACAGATACAACCTGCTAAAGTTTGTGATACATTGTTGAAATAATACAAAAGAGGTAGCTCATAAAATGTTTTCTGCATTGTGGAATCTGCACTTTATCAAAAATCTTGCTGATTCGTTGCTAAAATGTTTTATTGTATATAATCACATCTAAGGGCACATCTGACACACATCTGGATATCTAAAGTCTACTAATACAGATCCACTGCATGAATATTTATGATAATTTCTCAACTTTAAAATAAATTGCTGGAATGTTCAGGTAACATTGTAAAAACTCAAGTAAAATATCAACCTTGTCAACAACTTAGTGATAATGTTACATATGATCATTTTAGTGTGTCTCCTGCAGCATCCTTTAGAGAAATCATTCAAATTATTACGGGTAGTATAACTCACAAATAACGGAATTTAAACAATTTTTTAAATCATTGCTTTTTCCTTACTTTTTATTACAGCTTGATAATGTATTTATAGTTTGGTTGTACTTGGACTTGATATTGATACTGATTCATCATAGGAATGATTGCTCTCTGGGGGCAACGAGTGACAGACGTCAATTGTATTGTCAGTTGCTATCGTGTCACGGCAGTCTGTGTAGTACATCAGCTCTCACCTGGTGAGAGCTAGGATTGGCCTGTTTTGTAATCAAACTGCATGGATGATTGGTCAACCTGGACATTAAGTTTTACTCATCCCAATTAAAAGAAGTCGCATCACTGTAAAGTTGTGGTTCCCTTTTTTCAACATTCCAATAATGTTAAACTCGATGCACTGGTGACAACAGTAGGGAATTTCAGTTTGTAAATTGCTACAACTTGGAGTATAAAGTTTCAAAAAACAATTGTTCTGCAGCGGGTCTGTGTTGTAGAGATGGGACTAAATGCTGATTGTACCTTTCTGAAGATAAAATCTGGATGTTGCAGCATTTTTCTTTTGACACTCAAAATTAGGGGCAGTAACTAAAAACACTCTCCTTACCTGCTTTTCTCTCCCTTCTTCCCATTAGAAAAATTATCTGCTGCTCTTTCTCCCAGTTTACCCATGCTGGGAATCCTGGAGAGAGAATGCTCCTTTCTTTTTTCTCCTCTCCTGAAGAAGGCTCCTTCCCTCGACACCCCCACCTCCTCTCTTTACTCATGCATCCAGCCCTCTCCGGTTTCCTTTCATTCATGCAGAGGAGGTTGTGCTCAGCCAGCCACAGCTTCTACACATTCACGTCAAGTGCAGGTAGAGAGGACGTAGAGAGAGGAGCTGTTTTGGCAGAAAGAGGAGAAAATCAGGGAGAGATAAGGAAGCGAGAGCTCTCAGGCTGCTTCTCACACAGCACAAGGTTGTGCTGCCGAGTGTGTACCCTGTAGTGAGGTGTTGTTCAGCATGGCTGGCAGTCCGTTTGGAAGGCTCTCACTGGAGGAGGGCGACTCAGCCAACTCCTTGGAGGGAATGGATGTGAAACTGGCTGCAGAAGGTAAGAACACAGGCTTCTACCTGCTGGAGGTGTGAAAAATGAGCAAACTTGGGAATATACGCCAGGAATCCTTGTTAAAATGAGTCATACGGGAAGCAGTATATTCTTATGAAGTAGTTGTTAGAGGGCGAGTTGTTTTAAATTCGCATTGCACCTGCACCTGACAGCCCGGAATGATGAGGAACAGCAGAGACAGATTGGAACGGGGCCAGCATGTGATGTCCGGGAATCTGAGGCAGCACATTGAACAGACAGGAAGACAGAAGTAAAAATAAACCAGCAACAGTCGTAGCCTAGTCCTTTTGTCTTTTATCTAGTTTACAGAGAAAAGTCTGATTGGGAAACTGAGAGCTATGGAGATAAGAGTGTACTTTAGATTAATAATAGCAAGGGTATAAGTGATTTAAAGAGACAGACCCAGTTTTCAACAAGTTTGTATTTGCTGTACTGAGTGTTTTGCTCTTAGAGCATGGGAACCCCCATATTTACCATTCATAATTAATGAGTTTCATTAATAATGGATAGTGTTGCTTTCCTCACAATAATACTGTATGTGTTGTGACCCACAGTGGGGCTTCCTGACTTGATAAACTTATGTCTACAAACTCTTTTGAATGCTAGTGAGGAGAAAAAAAAACAAGAACTTTATGGTGTCATGTTAAATTAGACAATGCCAGAAGCATCATCACCTCACACCAAGCCCAGAGTGTCACATAGTATACTGTCTTGCAAGACATCGTCTGCTCTGTAACGTGGCTTGACAGGAGAGCAGTGACAGCCATGATGAATCACGTTTTGTGTCAAAGCTTCCTGTCTACCAGTTCAAATTGTGTGCATGTGTGTAGGCTTATGTTGGTCATTCAAATGCTTCACAAACAGCATGTTTGAAAATGTCAGACACCTAACCTTCATATGGTTTTTGTTTGTACTTTCCACCCCCTCTCCGTTCATTCATACACACTTGCACGGCACACAGCCTTTCTGGCCCTTGAAGCTTCACACTGTCAGATAATCTATGAACTAATGAAGCAGTGTTCAAACACAGATGATGGATTATTGAGTGCTGTGTGCTGGTAGACCTGGGCCATCAAAGATAATCATCGGGTTTCAAGAAAATAAGACAATTTAATTTGGTTCCAGCTGAGGCTGTGTGATAATGTGGAGACATTTCCAATTATGTCATCCATATCACACCTCGATAATCTCGACCATGGAGAGCATAAATAGAGTTAAAACCAAAATGTTTACCTCTTTAGAAGATTAATTTGTCTGTGCTAGTTTTCTTTGTCCAAAACTTCTGTGGCTGTGCAGAAAGTAAGGGATACAAAATGTCAACAGATGTCACAAGTGTAATCTCCTGTAGGGGTGCACGATATTATCGGCATGGTAAAGGTATTGCCCAATATTAGCGATAAAGTTAAATATCGGACATTCCATCAAAATAACACCAATATAAAAGCGCTGTTTTTTTAAATTATATATTATGTATTTATATAGTGTTAAATCATTTCCAGCCCCTTTTTGGCATCTGCATTTGGTAGCAGGCCAAATTGACAAAGACTGTGAAGAATAATGTAGTATTTTTATTCCACAGCAGAGAAAGCTATGTAGTCTCTGTAAGTAGGTCTAGGGGGAAATATCGGTATTGATATAGGTTATCGGGCAAATACGTTTTAACATATTGGATATCGGCCAAAAATCCAATATCGTGCATCCGTAATCTCCTGTGGTGATCATTATCACAAGGCATCAGCATTCAGTTAGCAATGCCACTAGTAGGTGTTTCACATATACAAAAAAACTGTATTTGTCCCCCCCCCCAACCCATAACTGTTCCCTGCACTGACTAGTTTGTGCCAAACATCACGTTTAATTTACATCTTCTTTCAGATTCCAGTGTGGTGTACACATTTCAACACAGATATTAGGTGTGTTTACGACACACTTTCACATTTCTTCAGTGTGTGTTGCCTCTCTTTCATTATTTTAAACAATGTCTGAGGAGTCAGCGCCTGTTTGCACGCACCACTGCACCACTGACTTGCTGTGAGTTTCAGCTGTGCAACAGCAGCACTACTGGCTGGAACTATTTGTTTTGTCGTTTTGGTGTCAAGAACAGACATTATGTGTTGTGCAGCCATCTTAAGCATCACATTTGTCTCTTAGTCACTATTATCCAGTTGGTATTCTTTTCTGCTTTCACCCAGTGAATAAGTTTATCAAACTTGAATGACATCAGCTTGAAGCAAACATCATAAATATGAATGTAGGAAGTCACTTGAAATCACACCAGACTGGTTATCAGAACTCCCACAAGTAAATAAGAACCACACTAGCCTTTTTTTTTTATTAACAAAACGGGTCTAAGATAAGGTCACAAAGCTGAACCTCTTTTGAAGCTGCCTCTGACTGTTCATGGATCATTACTTCACTCTCTTGAGCAATGATGCCGGCTGACCTGTGTGTGTGCACTCTTTTAGCTTTGTTACCACTTTGTTTGGTGGCTCAGAGGCATAACAGAGTTGATTTCAACCTCCCATGCTGCCTCAAACCTTTCAGAAATCCCTCTAAGATGACCAAAAATGACATTTCAGACCTGGCTTGAAGTGGTTTGTGAAAAGGACCGCTACTGTTTTCTCCCTGAAGTATTACTAAAAAATATGATTTCAAAATTGTACCATGATATATCAAAGAATTTTCTGGTAACAATATTTCAGACGATGTAGAAAAAGACCTTGAACATTTTGTCTGTGATTTCAGTTGCCAGTTAGCAGTATTAGTACAAACATTAAAATTTATTTGAGCTACTTTGCATGATGACAGTACAAATCTATTGCTGCAACAGTAACTTTATAAAGGCAGAGACCGCACCAAGTCAAATGCAAGAAATCATCTAACAATATTTATGTCTACATTTATACTGACAAGATGAACTGTAGTTTCAGGTTCAAATCAGTTTTTTTTGTCATTTCACCACATGTACATGAGGTGGAATGAAATTATGTTCACAAGGATCCCAGTTACATCCAACAATAGCAAAAATATAAATTGTAAAAAGAAACAGTATATAAGGATCAAAGATATACACTAAGATATATGCCAAACGGTACGCTAACAGATCTAAGATACAATATTCCCTCATTTATCACGGGGGGATCCATACCCTGAAGCCCTGCGATAAGTGAAAAACTGCCAAGTAGAAATAGTAGTATAAGTAGTAAGTATTAGTTTATTTTAGTAATT
>NC_056514.1:20754832-20760219 GCF_014905685.2 Nematolebias whitei | reverse complement strand
ACATATAAAGGTGTTTTAAACCCTTCCCACACCAAACTCTTGCAATATTCTAAACAATGTTTCTAAACTGTAAACCATGTGTCAAACTCAAGGCGTGGGGGCCATATGTGGCCCTCGTTGACCTCTTATCTGGCCCCCAAGAAGATATTTTAAATGTAAAATACTTTTATCACTTTTATTTCTTCAGTAATCTTTGATTATGATGTCAAAAACAGAGAACGTCAAAGGAGACCAATCAAAATTTGTTGAGGAATCTGCAACCAAGAAAAAATGTTGGATATCTAACTTGAGTTAATGTAGACTCTGAAACTGGCCCTTACTTTGAGAAAGGGTTTAATTTTGACCCCCATTTGTGAGTTTGACACCCCTGCTCTAAACACTCTAAAAGAGCACCGAATGTCATGATTTCAGCGCTCAACCTCCTCTGCTCTTTGCCACCTGCAAGCGTTCTTGGCCACGCCCACTTCTCTGAGCTGCACGGTGAACAGCTGATCAGCAGCAGCGGGAAGTTTATCCTGCAGTATGGGCTACACAAAGGTGCAGCAGGTGCTAAATAATTTTAAATAATTCATTTTAAATAAAAATTTCATGCCGATCATGCAGCTCATCCATCAATCAGCCAATTGTGTGTCCTGTCCAATCTTATTTTGAAAAACCGCTATAGAGCGAGTCCACGAAAAACGAACAGAGAAGTAGTGAGGTACTATTGTATACACTGAACACTAACAGTGCAAAGCAGTACGGCGTAACAGCAGCTCGAACAAGAGTTCGTGGTGAGCGGATGGGTACTAATTAATACAGCAGCATAAGATCAGCAGCATGAGATCAGCAGCATGGATAATCAGCAGCACAGAGAAGTCACATATCAGTTTGATATAGTTTAAAGTGGAGCATATGAAAGTAGCAGAAATACACACACAGAGACTTCCCTGTCAAGTACTGTATATTATAAGCATCTGCCCACTCCTGCTTCACACAAAGTTCACCTTACTTGACCTGATAAGCCAATTTGTTTGTAGAGCCACTTGATGGAAATAATATTGATTTTACAATTACCAATTTTACACTCTTGCAGCAATGTTCTTTTATTTATTTTATTCTGAATCCTCCGTGTCGGTGCCTAAAGTTATAAAGTGCTAGAAAGGATCATAAATCGTTGTAACACAAGGAAAAAAATCATCACAGACTTTATCCATAAATTATTCATCAGGACTTGGGCACGTCACAAGCCATTATCCAGTTCTCCTGTCCCCAACATTGATGTTTTTTATGTGGAACAAGGAGTTGTCACATTTTGATCAGAGCAGTATTTTAAAATAATCAACTTTTTTCGTTTAGTCAAAACTTCCATTTTATCACTGCTTGCTGCCAAAAGGCTCATTAAAAATAGGATCAGTTAATTAAAATGTTCTGTCTTTCCAGTGACAGGAAGCAGAGATAAAGATAAAGAGAGTCAGCTGCGTTCGGTTTTAACACTCCCCAAGGATTCGACATGCAGTAACAACACTAGCACTTCTCCCACATCTCTTCCTCCATGCTCCCGCCTCCCTCAGCTCCCCTGAGCATCTTCTTCCCTGTTTACCCAACCACTGCTCCATAGCAACAGAGCAACCTTAAGTGTCAGCTGAGAGGTTCGTGTACCCTGCTGCGCTCTAACCACAAACAATAACAGGCTGCCACTGTGACACCGGATTTAATTGTAAACCTCCTTTATGGTGAACAGGCACTCAGAGGAGGCCTTCACAGACAAAAGTGCCTTCAATTTGGTTTTCTTGTAATTAAATCCTGTCTGCTGTCACCACGGAACAGAAGCCATTAGTGGTTATCTTCATTGAGAGCAGAATCCACTGTGTGCTAATAACATTTTTTTAAAAAAGACCAACTACTCTCTATGTAGATGTCAGTTTTTTTTTTTAAATAAACATCTTATAAATATTGAGACTGCACAGCATTTTCCTGTAAGAGAACGTTACTCAGGACATAAGTCTGTCTGAACACCTGAGTCACTTTTGGTGCTCTTAATCCTTCACCTGCTGATTGAAAGTTCTCAAGTTGCGCTGTCTTGTTGAGGCAATTTAGATCCAGTCAAGTGAAAAATGACTTTCGTCTCACATGTAAAGGCAATGTGGATTAAAAAAAAAAAACTTAGCATGCTATTTCACAAATACAACTTTACGGCTGATATGAGTCATGAGTGGAAGAATGATAAAGACTGTTGGTGGGAGGGGGAAAAGCAGTTTGACTCTTGCTGTAAAGTCGTTCATGCAAGGGAAGATTGCTTTCACACTAAAAACTTACAAATAAAATATTTCACTAGAGTGCTAAAGAGAAAGTTATTCATTAATTGTTAGAGCCATAAATACTGGATCTGTTGCCATAACATGAATGAATGATCTGCTTTAAAAACAGATAAGTAAATGTTTTAATCGGACCTTTTCTTTCAGACGTCTAGTATTGTTGATTAACTCGTCATATTTTGGCCTGGAATAAATTTAACTCTCCATTCTCTTTCTAAATAAGTTAATGGATTCTGAGAACAGTCACACACACAATATTAATTATTTTGAAGGGATTTTCTCAAAAAATATTCTAGTATCTGTCATATCTGTGTGTTTTGTTCAGTAATTCTTTGCATTTAGCTGTTTGGTTATTTTCTTGATTATCTAGGTTCTCTTTGAGTTTCTGTTTTGCCAGTTAGTTTATATCCATTTGTATTTCTGTATTTCATATTTAGATCAGCCCTTGTGTAGTCCATGTTTCAGGCTTTCTAGTGTCATGTCCATTCTGCCCTCAGTCAGCTCTGTGTTCAGTCGGCCTTCCACTTTTACCTGTTCCTGGTCAGTAATCACTCAGGTGCTGCCACTTTCCACTCACCCTCTGTCCTCTTTAAACAGTCTCTTCTTACACCTCATCAGCGGCTCATTGTGTTGGTTCTCCCACATGTCTCAGTCCTCCTTGTGCTTCTCCGTGTTCTTCTGTATGCCATATTTTCTGGACTATAAAGGCTCCAGTATACTGCCGCGTATGTCGTACGCGTGTACTGTACGCAGAGGGTTCAGACATGATACTCCAGCGTACACCCCGAGCAGCTGCAGAGCAGCTTCACAGACAAGGGGCGTTTACCTTCGGAACAAATTGAGGTCGCCAATTGGTCATTTGCTGACACGCCTACTGGATTGATTGACAGGTCGGAAAAAAGAAAATAAAGCGAGTGCTGGCAGCCTCAGCCGCAGCGGTGTTCTGTGTTTATATGTTGTTAATAAAAAGATCTAAAAAATAAAAAAAAAACAGGGAGAGCTGGCTCTGCAGCCCACACATCAGACCAGCCCACCAGGAAATCTCCAGACCCTCCCGCAGCCACGCTGGACCTGAGTTTAATTTGCTCGTGACAAATTCCTTCATTTCT
Source organism: Nematolebias whitei (assembly GCF_014905685.2). NCBI lineage: Eukaryota > Metazoa > Chordata > Actinopteri > Cyprinodontiformes > Rivulidae > Nematolebias > Nematolebias whitei. The sequence continues at coordinate 20,756,813 of NC_056514.1, read as the reverse complement.
CACCATTTCAGTCATGGCATCAACGGAGGAGGAAGAGATCACTGCCTCTTGGCAAAAAAACAAAAGAAAAGGCCAGATCAGAGATGAAGAAGGGGAATTTAATATATTGGTGTCGCATACAAAACAGTCCGTCGCTGGGCAGTTTATTGTGCGACACCATGTACGCGTATGCGGTCGTAAAAATGTGAGGTTTGCACGGAGGGTACGCTGGGGGGTACGCACGTACCTCTGTGTACGTATGTGCGTACCTCTGCGTATGGATGTACGCGGCAGTATACTGGGGGCTTAAGTCACACTTTTTTCATAGTTTGGCCAGTCCTGCGACCTATAGCCCGAAGTGACTTATTTACATTTTTTTACCTATTCATGACACAACTTTTGACAGACATGTTAAATGTTCATTCATACTGACATAAATCAAAGAGTAAACATTACCATTTGCAGCCGTGAGAGAGCCCTCTAGGTTTTTGACATTCTCTTGGAGACAACTGAGGAAAAACTTAACACAAGCAAAATGTCCCCAAAAGTGATGTAGAATGAGATTGGTGAATTTACCGGTAACTTGCTTGTTGGACTCATTGGCTTGTTATGTTAATTAAACCTGTTCATGATCCCAGGTATGTTCTGTGTGTTATTGTTATTTCAGATTAAATGTCTGTTCTTGCATTTAGTGAAATATACTTCCTAAATAAATGCGACTTCTACTCCCAAGCGACATATGTTGTTTTTTCCTCTTCATGAGGCATTTTTTGACTGATGCGACGTATACACTGGAGCGATTTATAACCTGGAAATTATGGTATATGTTTTTCTGCCATGCCAGATTTTTTTGTTTTTGTTTATTTAATAAATGCATTTTTAGTTTGTTCCTTGTGTTTGCCTGCATCTGGGTCCAACCAGCCATGACAGCATCTTGAGAAAAACAAGGTAGTTTTATCTTTCTTCAATAAGCAAATTTTATTTTCTTAAAATAAGATGTTTTAGGCAAGTGTTTTAATGAGATTATTAGTGGATTTCTTTTTTGTTTGTGCTTCATCCAGTTTCATCATTCAGTATCACTGTTATGACACTTCGAGATGATTATTTTGAATTTGTAGTCAGCACAACTGTTCTGATGTCTGAAGTGCAGCTTTTGTTTTATTGTTAAATTAATGTTTTTCAGGATAGAGGGCTAGGGTTAGCTTTACTAAGCTTTACTAGATTGAAACAACTACACACACACACACGCACGCACGCACGCACGCACACACACACACACACACACACACACACACACACACAGTTTTGTTTTGCTATCTTTGTGGGGCCTTTGCATTGACTTCCATTCATTTTTCATTCATTTCTATAGCCTAACCATGACCTTTATCCATAACCTAACCATTACCAGTACATACCTAACCCTAAACCTAACACATCCTCAATTCACACCTTAGTCCTAAACCTAGCCCCTAACCCACCAACGGGACTTCTTCTTATGGGGCCCGGGCTTTGGGCCCCATAAGGAGCAGTTGGTCCTCACAATGTCAGAGTCAGAGTCAGAGAGTCAGAGTTTCTTTATTGTCATTCGCACCTCATGTGGTACATGTGGTGGAGCGAAATTATGTACACAGGGTCCCAGTTACATCCAACAATAAAATGTATAAGAAAAACAGTAACATCTAAGATATGAACTAAGAAAAACATCAACTAAATATACACTAAGCACTCATAACATAAAACATTGAACATCACCACAAACATGAACATGAGTCTGTGAGCAGATGTGCACGCATGAACACATCAACATTGAAACAGATCAGCAGCAACATGAAACAGATCAGCAGCAACATGATATGGTTTTTCACAGTGATTATTCTAGTTAGAGATTCATGAGTCTAACAGCCTCAGGGTAGAAGCTGTTCCTCAGTCTAGTGGTTCTACACTTAATGCTCCTTAACCTCCTTCCTGAGGGGAGTGGGGCAAAAAGTGTGTGTGCTGGGTG
>NC_056514.1:20748910-20754732 GCF_014905685.2 Nematolebias whitei | reverse complement strand
TTTTTTTTTTTTTCATTTCATTTAGCCTTTCTTTATATATATATATATATTATTTTTTTTTGTTGGTATTTGTAAAGAAATATTCAATGAGTTTATTTAGTCGTGTGAATTTTTAAAAACAGTTTAGCCATCTTATACAATTCAAACTTAAAAATTGCATAGATGTTTACGTGAACACTGTATCATGGATTGTCACAGTGTGTCACATTTCCCAGCCAGATATTACAGATTTTTAATGTCATTGTTTTGTGATATAGTAGATGGTCTTCAGTTTAACTCATCTGAGGCAAAAGTTACATGGTTATATTTTGTAATACTGTAGTTAGACCCCTCCTGTTTTTCTTTTAGAGTTATTTTAGATGATGAAAATGTCCGCTGTTTTCAACTTAGCTTGGTTTCCCCGTCACAAATCCTTAGTAGTTTTTCAGCTCTTTAACTGTTGTCTGCTGCAGGTAATATAAGAATAATCACAACTCATACAAAAACCAATCTTCTTTAAAATATGTCAAATCAGAGAAGCATTTAAACACATCACAGTAGAATTATATCTTAAAATTAACGACTGATTGATACTGCAGATATGACATCAATAGCGTTATTCACTTTTCACATCACTCAAAATATTTACATATGTAGGTAAACCACTACTGTCTCGAACCACTGCTTTAGCATAGTTTAAAGGAACTTGGACTGTGTTATATCTCTTGGGCTTGTGCAGCTGCATGTAAACCTAACACAAATACGTGTGAGGCTGCAGTCGAGTCGAAGTTATGGAAGTTAAGCTACCCATACAGCACAAAAATTATAAGGTTTACTGGAGTAAACCTCCTGAGCAGGGATTGGATCAGCGTGGCCTTGTGCTGGTCCTTTACCTTCAATAAAGTGTCTAGAGCAGACATAAGTTCATGGTTTCTCTTTTTCTATCTAGTTCCTTCTATTGCTCAAATCAGCGATCCAGTTTCTCTGGCTGCATTTTCAGAAATACCCCTTCGTTGTGTAGATGATAGCTCTACTGTGAGTCAATGGTACAGATACCATAGCCACAATGTTTTGTGGACCTCTCAGTCAAATTCAATGCCATTTTTCTGAATTATTTCAAGCTAAAACATGACTACCGCACACACACACTGTAATAGATATGTCTACAAGCAACTACGAGTGTCTGTACTCAGTTGTTGCGCAATCGTTCACATGACTAATGTTTTATAATTAGCATCAGTGTAGAACACGGTTGTTGCTGATTCCTCTTCTGTAATATGTAAGTCAGAATACTTAGCTCTCCAAGTACCACTCTTATGACAGATGATAAGTGGTAGCACAAGCCTACACAGTAGTCCCTCACTTATTGTGGGATTACATTCCAGACACCACCTCGATAGGTGAAAATCCACGAAGTAGGGACGTTATATTTATTTTAGTATTTATATATACATGTATTTTAAGGCTTTATAAACCCTTCCCACACTCTTGCAATGTTCTTAATGTTCTAAACTCTAAAGAGCACAGGGACAGAGAGCAGACAGACTGATGCTACGGTTACTGAGCCAATCCTGGTGTTGTGCCAAAAAGTGATGGTCTGCCAATAATCAGTTAGCGCCGCAGGAGCATACACGAGAAGACTCACTGCTTCTGTTCTTCAAAATTTAACAAGATTAACACCTAAAATCGATTATTTGTTTACTCGAGATTATAGCAAAGGTGTGTCTCCATTTACTTTTTCCTTAAAAATGCACATTAATGGTCAAAAAAGCTTCATTTTGCCAGCCTGCCAAGGATCGATTTTGGGCTACCAAAAATTGATTATGGCTCGTAATTTAACAGAATTTAAGAAGATTAACACCTAAAAATTATTCTTTGTTTGCTCATCATTATAGCAAAGGTGTGTCTCTGTTAACATTTTCCTTAAATGCACTTTAATGGTCAAAAAAGCTCCCATGGCGCCAAACGATTTTTGGCAGACCATCACTTTTTGGCATGACACCGGGGGCGGACTGGCCATCGGGAGCACCGGGACATTTCCTGGTGGCCTGGCCCGCTCACTGATTACCGAGGGGTTGGACCAAAGGCTTGATTCGGGTCACGCTTGATTATTTTACATAAACAATCCACGCTGCTCTCTCACGTATTAGCTCCCACAGACTGAACAGTAGCGATGGGGAAAGACAGACCCCGCCCCCTCCTTTCTCTTTCTGAGGCTATCTGTCACAGCAGAGCAGAGACACACAACAGGAGGGTACACAAACTGTTGTGTGTCTCTGCTCTGCTGTGACAGACAGCCTCAGAAAGAGAAAGGAGGGGGCGGGGTCTGTCTTTCCCCATCACTAATTGTGTGTTGTGTACAATCTTACGTTGAAAACCCGCAAAGGAGTGAATCTGCAAAAGTCGAACCGCAAAGTATTGAGGGACTACTGTATTTATATCAGATATGAACAGGCAAACTGGCCAAACCCGGAACTTCATGCCTGGTTTAAGGATACAATCTGTTTTTTTCTTCTGCCCCACAATAACGGCATATGCAAAGCTGGGATAACCTGAATCTAATCTTCTTCACTAGACTTAACCAGCACTAATTGAGTGGCCACAAGCACATCAGTTCACTATTGTCCACTTCAGTTTCCACAGATCTTATTAAAACATTCTCCATTGCTGTTTTGTTGTTTTTGTTGTCAGTATTTTAATTATGTTGAACCATTCATCTTTTTGACTATCTTTACTTTTTAACTTGACATCACGCTGCAATTTATGATGGGTGTTTAGCTTGATATTTAGCTTGTGTAATCAGTTTACCTATTCTGAGTACCACAGTTCTGAGTACGAGCATGAGTATTTGTACCACAGTTTGTGAACCATGGTTTTAAGTAATGTTGACACTAATTCAAATTTTTATACAACAAACTAGACATTACAGTGATGTTTGGGGTATTGAAATATGCTAATGTTAAAATACACTATACTTTTTATAGCCTGTTAAACATAACACATCAAACTAAATATTACAATGTTATTGTGACAAAATATTTTCATGAGGAAAACTGTTAGTGTATTAGATGGATAATTTCAGCTGGAAGAGACAGATAGCCCTTCTCCTACATCACAAAATGAAATGAGACCCGTCTACCTCCTGTAAATGGTAGGTGTAAGGGAAGGGCTGGGGGTGAGGAGTAAGGGATGAGTTACGATTCAGTCTTTGTTGTATCTGGGTAGTGAGAAGCTGCAGTTTCTGTTAACCAAAATATCTGAAACTGATCTGAGAGTCTTTGGGAATTAAAATAGGGTGACCAGGTGGAGATGCATTATCAGTGCACACAAGCTGTTGGAATCACGCCTGACGTGTACAAAACTGAACCTCCTTTATACATTTATCAACCAGCAAAGCACACACACTTAACAGTTTGTGATTTTTTTTTAGTTTAATAGATTTTTTTATATTATAAAGTGAGAGCTGCATAGATCTTTGGGGCATCTTGTTCCTTAATTTTGAACATAAAATGCAGAGTGACTTTTTGTTATAAATGAATAAAATTACGAGAAAGAGTGCTTTCTCATTTGTGGTTTCAGAGAAAACAGAACGACAGCCTCCCTCAGGTCACCTATGAGTTGCCAACTGGCCTGCAATTGTTAAATACACCTGTGGCTGTTGTCAGAGAAACTGTTCCACATTGAAATCAGGTTTATTGTGTAACAGTGAATGGGTCTCATTAGACATTTATTGTTGTCTACATGTAAGTTGAAAAGTATATGAATAAAAAAGTAAAGACAATTTAAACAAACGTAAACACAAGAAGATTGTTAATTGGTTTTAAAATAAACAAAAAAAAAATAAACCCCCAACTGAAAACATTTAATTTGTTTGAAGAGGTGATCTTGAAAATGTAAGCGTTTCTACCCAGCTGTCCACACGCTCCGTCATGTCACAAACAGTGATACCAAAGCATTATAACAAATAACTTTTTAAAAATTTAAAATAATATACATTTTCAAAATTATAGTATCATTCACAATAATATTAAAGTAAAAGGATTATAATGTTTTTAATATTGAAAAGTAATATTGAAGCAGATCAATAAGTAGATTATTTCTTTCACAGCCCCCCAAAACATCCACAACACCATCGTGGTCATTTTAAACATAATATTGCCATTAATTCAGATTCAGTTCATTCAAATGCGTTCAAACTGGTTTGGATTCAGAGGTTCCCTGAATTGAAACACCGTATTACACTATAAAAATGTCAAAATTGCCTAAACCCAAATTAAATATTAAAACCAATTCATCCAACACTTTGACAAGTATAAAAGAATTCCACCTTTTATTACTCCTTCCCTCAGAGATAATTGACAAAATTATTCATGTTGTGTCTTATAATCGGTTCAAACTCAGATTTTTAGCATTTTAGCAAGCTCCTTTAGGGAGTATATTGTGTTAAGAAGCAGCTGCTCTGCCGTAAGGCCTATAACCTGAGATTTGAAATTAGACACAACTGGTGAAATGTAAAACCAGAAAAACAATCTGAAATGGCTCTGGGTGTTTTCAAGTTGAGTCTGTCAAAAATAATCACAGATTTGTTGGTTCTGCTTTGAAAAAATTAGCCCTAATTTGCATTCTTGTTATTTTATTATGAACTGACTCATTAAAATGCCACCCCAACAGTGTTTGTAGTTCACCAGTCTCCTCTTGCTCTACACACAAATATTAAAACAGACACATACTGTAGTTCTCACTTTTTTATCAGTCCAAGTCAGTGGATGCATGGAAACGCAGCTGCAAAGCAGCAGGGTTTCCAAACTGTTCTGTTTAACTGAAACATACGATTTAACCTTCTTTTATTCAATTTTAACAATTCATTTAAGGAAATGAGGTCAGTTTATCCTCCAGTAGTCTAATCCTATGACGACATATCAAGCTAATCCTAACTATAGGATTTTCAAAAAGGAAAGTCTTAAGCCCAGTCATTTCAAACTGGTTCAAAACCAACAAAGTCCATGCTCAATAATCCAAGTATACAATCCAACAATTTTCAGTCAGATCATCTGTCCAGATGACCCGAATGAAAATTGTTGAATTTTAAGCCCAGTCTTAAAACTGGACAATGTGTCAACCTTACGGACAAACTGGAAGTTGGTTCCACAAGAGAGGAGCCTGATAATTGCAAGATCTTCCTCCCATTCTGCTTTTGGAAACTGTAGGAACCGTGAGTAAGCCTGCAGTTAGGAAAATATGGAACAATACGATCTCAAATATAAGATGGAGCTAGGTTGTTGAGAGCTTTGTAGGTTAGAAGTAAGATTTTGAATTCATTTCTGAACTTGACAGGGAACCAAAGGAGAGAAACTAAAACTGGAGAGATATGATCTCTCCCACTAACTCCAGTTAAGACTCTGGCAGCAGCATTTTGGATCAATTGAAGACTTTTTAAATAAGTATTTGTACACCCAGACAATAAACCATTGCAATAGTCCAGTCTAGTTGTGACAAATGCATGGATCATTTTTAGATAAGATATTTCTAATTTTAGCGATATTACACAAATGGAAGAAGGCATTTCCAGTAAACTGAACTAAACAATACTGCAAGTGACACGTTTATGAATTGTAACTTGTCTTAATCTGATTTAGAACGTTCATTAAAAGAAAGCTTCTGTTCCCTTAGTATTAATTGACATGTAATTTAATGATCCCAGAGTTAACGTTGATAGCTTCTACTTGAAGTTTTTCATCCCAGCTTGATTTCAAAATAACTGCATTTACCACACAACCAGCAATGTGTGTTCCAAGTACTTTTGGAAACCAACATTTGTACCTTTTACCAGATTTTCTAAAACC
>NC_056514.1:20742877-20748810 GCF_014905685.2 Nematolebias whitei | reverse complement strand
AATGACTCCTGTCTGGATAACTGGGATCTTAGTTCTTCACCGTTTTCATTCTCAGCTCACTTTTCAGAAGGAGTCGGTGTCATAGTTTTTATGAATAGTCCAAAAATGCCGCTCCGGTTCACTTGCAGATGCAAATGCACTTCGAATATGACATTTTAGAGAAAAAAAAAAGTTCTCCTCCCGTTCCGTATAGAAATGTTAGGTTTTTTGCTTCTTACTTGGTCCAGCTCCCCAACTCATTTTACACACTTTATTGAGTTTAGATTAGAAGAAATAAACTGAAGGTAACTCGTTTGTTTTTAGCACGGTTGTTTGCACATGCACCTATGTGTCAGAAAAGGTCCGGTCACAGATTGGCTAACCTGTATGTCAGTCAAGTGATGAATGGTCGGTGGCGTGTCCTCTTCATGGTGGGGGGGTGTCCTGTCGGCGGGGCATGGCCTGGACCGGGTCTGGGGTATTGGCTCTTCTCCGCTCGAGAATGAATGGGTTTACCTCCTGGGTTTGGGCATGGGCTGCCCCCTGTAGAGGGCGGGTACATGTCTTGGACCTGGGGGGTATAGAGTGCGTATCGGGAATAAGAATGAAATGTATCGTTATTGTATGTCTTTGAGTGAGTGAATGTGAGACTGAGGTTGGGATAGTGTGATTGTGTCTGTGTATGAATGGGTATTTGTTAGGCCGAGACTCGGACTGCCCCTTCTTTGATACAACTGGGGGTGCTTGGCATCGCGCCCCTATCGCGCGGCCCCCTGGTGGGGTGTGCCCTTGCCTGCCGGCGCGCTTGGGGCCCTTGGTGTCGGGGGCTGGGCGCTTGGGGGTGTGTCGGCTCGGCCTGGTGTCTGCCTGGTGGGGCTCGGGTCCTCTGGCCCTGTCGGGCCTTGGCCTGGGTGGTGTGAGTCCTCGGTGCCCGGGCCTCGGTGCCTGGACCTGGACCTACATCGGTGCGGCGGGTTCCAACGGAGGCCTATGAGTTTGTCGCTGTTGGCCCCGGGGGGTCACTGTATGTGGTCGCTGGTGGGGATCTTCCGGTTCTCCCCTGTGGTCCGTTCTGGGGGGTGGGTGAGTGGTTCGTCCTGTGTGGGTGGCTCTGGGGGCTCCGCGGTCGGGGTCCCTCCTGGGGTCTTGGGCTCTGGTCCCCCCTTTTTCGTCTGCCTCTGGTCTTGGGGGTCGGGTCTCTGCTGCTTCACAGTTACTAATAAATGTTCTATTAGAGAAGCCTTATACACTTATGCATGCTCACAACCACACACAAATAGAAGCAGGGATGCTTATGTAGGCTTTATATGTAGATATATAGATATGTATGTGAGTGTATATTCATGTGTATGTATGTATGTATGTATATAGGTGTAGGTATGGGTATATATATTTATGGAAACTTACTGCAAAGCCATGAATATTTTAAGTTCTTTATACATATGTATTTTGTTGCTGTGTTTTGTCATGTTCTTTGCAGGTGAACAGACAGTGGACGGGTGTTTTGCCGTGTGCTCTCTTTGTGTATATTTCTTATATTTTGGAGTCTTACTTTGTCTTTTCTTTCTTTCTATCCTATTAAAAAAAAAAAAAAAAAAAACCTACACTAGATAGTCATTAGAATAAATATTTCATAATAATGGTGTGGAGAGGATGGCTGTAAGGGGAGAAGGGAGGCCATCTAGAAGAAAAAAAAAAATTATTATTTGCGTTTCATGTATTATTACATTTGCCACACAGTTCACTGATAGATTTTAAATTTGGCCCTTTCAGAGCAAAAGTTTGGGCACCCCTGATTTAAAATGTTTAAATTAATTAAAAAAAGAAGTCTTATGTCTATTTGGCCATGCAATCTACTCAAATTGCCATTGACCGGTAGATCGCGATTTACGTACTGGGCGCCCCTGATCTAAAGGGACCACAGTGACCAAGAACACCGTTAACACACTACATTGTATCACCAGCTGCTGGAATCCCCTCCAGATGACTTTGGCCTGAAAGTAGAGGCCTTTTTACGTGCTTTAGGAAAATTGTGCCTTGGAGTCTTTTTTTTTTACATCTTTATATTGGTGCTTTTTGTTGTTTGTTTGTTTTTTTGCAAGAAACAAATTGCACCCATTGACTTTGCATGCACCTAGTCTCTCTCTCCTTAAATGGAAGATATGAGACTCCACATCTGTAAGAAATTTGAACCATTTTCAGTAGTTGCTAATAAGCTTCACAAGTTTAATCGTAACAAGTTGTTTCTGTCTTTGTGTGTGTCTCCAGGTCCAAAGCTCTGTTCTGAAGCAGATGCCACCTTCCAGTGGTAGCGTGGGGGGTGTCGGTGGCCTGGGAGGGATGACGGGAGTTGGGGGAGGTGTGTTTCCTCTTCAGCTGTCCCCTCAGCAGATCACTATGCTCAGCTTCTACCCACCTCAGATCCAGTTTCAGCTGGTAAGAAAAAGACTCATCTGAAACCTGCTGCCATATTTCTTCACAACGCTGCTGGATCCAAAATAACGATGGAGACAAAACTTTGATTTGGCTCTTTGGAAGTGTTACAAGTTTTAAAAGATTACTTTTCTAACAGACGTTCAGATGCACCTGATTTACACTGTCCCACATCTGCTCAATAATTTTCTAATGTTGAGTTAAAAGTTGAGTTGTTGAGTTGGAAGTTCATGACTGATATTGTCTTACTCTTCCTTTGTGTTTGCTTGTTTAGGCTTGCCAGCTCCTGATGCAGCAACAGCAGCCTCCACAGCAACAGCAGATGCTGCAAAACCAGAGGAAGTTCCCACCTAATGTTCGGCAGCAGGCTGACCCTCAGCAGGTGTGCTTACACATCATGCCATTGATAGTTCTACTCCCCACCCCTGCCCCAGCTCATGTCTGTTATGTCACCTCAGTTGGCCAGGATCATGGCAGTACTCCAGCAGCAGAGGCAGCTTCAACAGGTTGGAGGTTTGGGCAGCAGCTCCAAACTCTCCCCCTCCCACCAGGGTGGCGTGGGTCCCAAACTGCCTGGGGCTGAAACTCTGCCCCACCCCGGCCTGGCTGGATCAGTGGCTGACATGCAGCAGAAAACTCTGGGATCATACTCCGGTAATTAATAGTTTCTAGACCGCTTTATCGAACACTGACACGCTCATTATCGCCCGCTGCTGAAGGTGAAGCACTGGTAATGTTTTACCACATGGGTGTTTGTTTACACTGCAAAGTATCTTAGATGGATTGACACAAAACTCAGAAAGTAATTATTAGTTGAACATCTACATCTGATTAGCCTTTGAGTCTGTCCCATTCAAGACAGCTACTACACTTAAGTAATCTTACCAACTACACAAATGGCTATTACTCAACCAGCTTCACAGACATTGAGCTAAATGTTGGTGTGGTAGTAGCTAAAGGCCACCCTCAATACGTCGAGTATTGATACTATTTGCAGGATGTCTGTGTCGAGCATCTTGAATAAATATCTGATGAAAGGAGGCGGGCAATAGGCTGTCCTTTAAAGAATGCTGTTCAGATGCATGTCAAACGAACATACTCTGCTGGTTAAACTGTTTATCAGCCTTTAAGCTTGGTTTTGTATTTTGTTTTAGTTTTCCGAGCCTATATTAGGTCAGTGAATGCAACGCAGCCATCTGGACAATCGAGCATCGTGAGGCATTTCAGTTCAGTGTTCTGTTGTATGATTTCGGTTCTCATGGCTCACTGCATGGACATTGCAAAATTCTGTCTGTGCCAGATGTAGAGACTGAAACTACACAGTGTTGGGGTCAGAACAACTCAGCTGCCATTGTAACTTACCTGTTACTTGAGGAAGGAAAGTTTGTGAAAGATCTTTGTCGTTTATCTTCACGTAACTGCACACCTCCATCGCCGCGCCGGAAGCAAAAGCACGACAATACTGTTAACATACTGCGTTTATCCAACGCTGTTCGCAAATAAACACAGTAGAAATTATTAGTAATAACCCTCAGTCATCCAGGACATGGCAAAAAATAATCCAGTGACTTTGTTTATGCTGTTATTTTTGGCAACAGTTGGGAAGAGCTGATGTTATGTCATGATGTTTATTTGTCATGTGCAGGTTAACACAGGGTCAACAACGCAATGAAATGTTCAGGATGAGAAGAACTGATTCGACTCGCTAAAAAATAAAAACTAAAGCATGCAAGGGTACAAAATAAAGTACCAAAAAGTATTTCACAGGTGGCAATATTAGCTTAAATGCTCATGATGCATATTGCACATGACTAACATAAACTACACAGGTTGTGTGACAAGTAGCGAGTGACACTGAAATGAATTGAATTATGATGGTAAGGTAGTGACATACATTATATGGCAAAATATATGGCAAAATAAAGGAAGGAGAAGACGAGTGGTGAGACGCCACTAAATGTTGCTACAGATTATTGGGGTCTGTCTGCAGCTCATTTTACTGCTCAGTAACAGGTTAATTACTTCCATGTGCCTCTTTAACAGGTGAGACAATAAAGTGCAGCTTTCTGTGTGAGGTCTGTCGTTTTATAGCAAGCTGACAAACAAAAATAAAGATTTATTAGATTATCTGCTAAAATTATCAAGCTGTTTTTCCATTCTCCAATGTCATTTTTTGCCATTTCCATGCTACAATTAAATTTATGAATAATTTAACAATGTTAACAGTATTTTTTTGTTTTCTGCTTTTATTCTAAATTCAGGTGTTATGGGAAATGAATCGTTTGATGGTGCAAATTCAGGTTCTGATGTATTCACAGACAAAAGAATTGAAATTTAAAAAAGTTTATAATGTTAAAGAACTATGTATATTCTGTCATACAACAAAGTTATACTGTAATTATTTTTGGGGGGGATTTTATTTGTTCTAAACAACAACTCTTGACTCTGAAAACAAAATTTTAAGTTGTCAGAGTTGACTGTAGTTTTTTTTATGGTCCGTATTCTAATATTCACAAATACGTTTCCTAGTGGATATGATAGTACTGCAAGTCTTTAGATATTAATAAAACTTTAAAACTTTTTTTTTTCCACTTAAATGCTTTTGAAACAAGGACTTTATAAATTTGTGATGCATTTTAAAACAGGAACCAGCTCATGTCTAGTCAGAACCACATTAGTTTCTACATTTGTTTGGAGCATTTTTGTTTTAAGGTTAAATTGTGAACTGTTTACAATTAAAAAATATATATATATACTCATGCATCAGGATATATACTCATAGTTATTTGAAATTAAAATGTTAAATTAATGTCTTTGTTTTGTTTGTGTTTTTTTGCTGCACAGGATTTGGTTCTGGGGTGAACCTCACAGGTTTGGATCTTGGTGGCTCTGTAGTTGGGGGGTCTGGATCCATGAAGGACTTGGGAGCTCAACAGTCCCGTTTCAAATGGATGATGGAGGGAAACTGTTCTCCTGATACCTCCTCTCCTGAAAATGTGTACCACAAAAATGGTGAGTTGTGTTTGAGTTGATTTTAGTTTCATGACAGCTGTGATTGAAACATCACTGGGACAATTTTTAATAGATGTGAAGGCCATTTGGTATTAAGTGTTATCTGTCGTTCTCCCAGGTCCTGTAACCCCCATAAAGATGCCCGGGAGCTCACCCTACTCCCAGTACGACATGATGGTCGGAGATGGGTCAATTGATAACTGGCATCGGACCCCTGGCAACAAAATGGGTGCCAAACCTACCAACACACCAAGCTGGCCTCCTGGTTAGTGACAGGTTTTAAAAGGTCTCCTTCAACTAGAGCTGGGGGTATGACCTCAAATGACTGATGCAATGTTTGATTCTTACTTGTTCACATTGTACGTAATAAAATGTACATATTATGTTCTGATGCATGCTCAATAATAAGACAATAATTATACATATTATGTATAATAATATAGACTGAGAGTATATTGTGATGACAATAGACCTGAAGGCAGCCAAACGGTGACAATAGTGACAGTATA
>NC_056514.1:20740046-20742777 GCF_014905685.2 Nematolebias whitei | reverse complement strand
ATATGCTAATTTTTTGGGACAGGCATTTTGGGTTTTCATGAGCTGTATGCCATAATCATCAGTATTAAAACAATTAAAGACCTGAAATATTTCAGTTGGTGTGCAATGAATCTGAAATATATGAAAGTTTCATTTTTATCATTACATTATGGAAAATAATGACCTTTATCACAATATGCTAATTTTTTGAGAAGGACCTGTATATCTCACCTTTCTATCTTATCAAGATACTCAAAGCTCTTCACAACACAATCTGTGCCTCATTTACCCATTCATACAGCGCTCTGCTAGATCTCTACAAAGAATAATCAGAGCTTTATCACATTCATACACTGATGGGACACACATCGGAGGCATTGAGCGGTTCAGTGTCTTGCCCAGGGGACACTTCGACAGGGACACTCTCTCATTGGAGGACGACTGCTCTAACCACGCAGCCACAGCCGCCCCAATGACTTCTGTTCTCTGATCAGAAATAAAAAGATCAGGCAATTTTTAGTCCAATTCAGTTTAAAACATTCTTCACACACGACTGTACCGCCAAATACAGCTCAAATGTTATCTTCATGCTCGCTGATGTCACCACCATCTTGGAGTCTCATTGCCAGCAACGACCAGAGCCTGCTGACAGGCTGCATCACAGGGTGGTATAGGAACTGCACCAGTCAGAAAGTTGTACAGAGAGTGGTGCAAACTGCAGAGGACATCACTGCTAGCAGTTTCCACACCATTCAGGACATCTACCACAGCCGATGTCTGCGTAAAGCACGCAGCATCATGAAGGACCACACCCACCCAGCATAAGGACCCTTCTATCTACTATTCTCAGGCAGACGATACAGGAGCCTGCCATCATGTAGAAAAAGGCTAAAGGACAGTTATTACCCACAAGCTGTCAGATTACTGAACTCTTGATAATAACATTGCACTAAACCACATCTGTGACAAGTAATATGTACGACATGGCTGTATCATGTGTGTCACTACCTTACCATCATAATTCATCTCAATGTTACTCAAAACTTGTGTAGTTTAAGTTAGTTAAGTTAGTTATGTGCAATATATATCATGTGGGGCAGCACGGTGGCGCAACTGGTAGAGCTGCTGCCTCTCAGCGAACAGGTCCCTGGTTCAAACCCCAGTCCAGGGGCCTTCTGGGTGGAGTTTGCATGTTCTCTCCGTGCATGCATGGGTTTTCTCCGGGTACTCCGGTTTCCTCCCACAGACCAAAAACATGTATGTTAGGCTGATTAATTACTCTAAATTGTCCCTAGGTGTGAGTGAGAGAGTGAATGGTTGTTTGTTTCGTTTGTCTCTATGTGGCCCTGTGATGGACTTGCGACCCGTCCAGGGTGTACCCTGCCCCTAGCACAGTGATTGCTGGACATGGGCACCAGCGACCCCTGTGACCCAAAATGGAATAAACGGGTAAAGATAATGGATGGATGGATATATCATGTGCATTTAAGCTAATATTACTACTGTGAAATACTTATTCATCCTACTTGTTCTGTTATATTCTACCATGTTGTCATTTACTGTATTTCTTTTGTACTTTGCAAATATTATATGTACTTGTCACTTTTTGGTACTTTATTTTGTACTTTTATCGCATGCTTTAGCATTTCTTGTTTTTATAGCATGTCGAATCGGTTCTTCTCATCCTGAACATTTCATTGCATGGCTGACTTTGTGTTAACCTGCATATGACAAATAAACAAGAAAGTAAACAAGAAACTTGACTATAAAATGTAAATGTAGATCCAAACTGAACTTTGACAGCAGGGAGTAAAAAGAACAAGATTTGTGGTGTTTTAGTGAACATCTGCTGCCCCCTTATGCCACAGCTGCGAACAAGCACCACTCAGAAGTGAAATTAAATCTTTTCACTCACATATTTAACATATATAACTATTTGAAGACAAAATGTATCATTTAGTAGTCCACATAGGAACATCTCCATCGGTGTGCTCCTATATCCGTCTGATCTGGAGTCTTGAACTGTGCAGGGTCCGTGCTGAACTGTTCAAAATGCAAAGACGTATCTACAACTAAAATACTGTTTTACTTCTTCTCACACAGGGAATAATGAAGCTTTATTTGCTCAGCACATTCAAACCCAGTCGTGTACGGAAATATCACAGCAGACGAGCTGCACAGCAACTGAATAAACTAAGGCTTTTAATATCTGATTTTTTTATTGTTATCTATTTTAATTGATTTGGTATACTTTTGTGTTTCTGATGTAATTTATAATGTTGGTTTAATGGATTAATGTGAAACACTTTGTAACACTGGTTTGAAAGGTGCTATACAAATAAAGTATTGTTATTGTTATTATTATATATAATTATTATTCCCAAATCATTAATTTTAGCAACATTGATTATAAATAACTTAAAACCAACAAAATATTCCATTTACTACTAAACTTTTAAAAGGGATATTTTGACCCCTATTTTTTTATTTACCCTTAATGCAGCTCCTGTGCTGCTACATAGATAGCAGGTTCTGTAGAAAAGTTATGAAAAGTTATTATCTTACCTGATGAAGATAGGTCTTTGGACGGCTTCAGTGGGAAAACAGTTTAATCTGACATGATGTGATAAAATAAAGAGGTGAAAATGTAGCTAAAAATGGTTGAATGATTTGCAGAAACGATAGCAAACAGCAAGAAAAAGCCAACTGATGAAACAATGGTCTCTTTTGATGTCACATCACTCTTTACGTG
>NC_056514.1:20739550-20739946 GCF_014905685.2 Nematolebias whitei | reverse complement strand
CTGTGACTTTCTGGTCCCAACTCGGCTGCCGTACCTCTGCACCATCTCGGTCTCCTATTAAAGTTAACTTCTCGTCAGGGAATCGAACCCCGGTCTCCCGCATGATAGGCGGGTATACTAACCACTGTACTAACGAGAAATTAGTGTTAGGCTGCAGGTACCTGGCACCAGTTACCAGGTACTTCCTAGGTACCTGGAACTTACCTGGCACCTAATTACTAGATACTCTGTCTTTACCTGGTAACATTTGACCTGGTATAATAAAACAAATTTTCTGTTGCTGTTTATCAAAGTTTTTGAATTGCTATTAGTCTGACCCCACCCCTGAGGCTAATTTGCCATGGGAGAACCTACAAGGGGCTAACTCCCAGTCAACAGGCCCCAGGATCACAAGGG
>NC_056514.1:20683833-20739450 GCF_014905685.2 Nematolebias whitei | reverse complement strand
CATACATACATACATACATACATACATTCATTCATCCATACATTCATTCATTCATCCGTCCATTCATCCATACATCCATCCATCCATCCATCCATCCATCCTTCCATACATACATACATACATTTATTCATCCATACATTCATTCATCCATACATTCATCCATCCATCCATCCATCCATCCATCCATCCATCCATTCATCCATCCATACTTTCATTCATCCATCCATCCAGATACAACTTGCACACTGATAGAGAAGCAGAACAGAAGCAGAATGAGAAAATGTCAGTCTAGAATCACCAGTAAGTCTAATGTTTTTTTTGGAGTGGGAAAAACCGGAGTATCCCGGAGTAAACCCTGACTTGCACCAACCGTTAGCATAACAGTTTTTTGGAGTGGGAAAAACCGGAGAATCCCGGAGTAAACCCATGTGTGCACCACCAGTTAGCTTAACATTTTTTGGAGTGGGAAAAAACGGAGAATCCCGGAGTAAACCCTGACTCGCACCACCAGTTTTTGGCAGTGGACTAACTGAACCATCCCAGAGTAAAGCCATGCATTGGGAATAAACTAAAAGAATAGTTTATTACTAAGCACAGAGAAAGTAGAAGGATGGGGATGGTCGATGGTGTGGCGGCTGTTCTCGGATGTCACTTCCTACGACAGCAGGTGAACAAGTTGAAAACTCTTCTGCAGAATTTTCTAAAATTTCTGAAGACTTTTCTCCGAGAATGTGGAGCAGCTACGTCTGTGGTGCTTTCTGCTAAGTCTTCCTGCTGTTGCTCAGATGTAACAGAGAGGTCATGTGAAATTTGAATGGAAGGTGTCTCCATAACAGGATCAGAATGCAAGTTGTTTGAGGTATTACAGCTCGTGGATGGCTCTTCTGCTCCTCTGGGTTGGCACTTTGACATTATTTCTAATGCCTGTTCCACATAAGAGTCGTCGCGGGTGATTGGAAGATGCTCCATTGTGATAAAATTGTGTGTTATTGCATCTGCAGGGAGAATTCGGTCTGCAGGATTCACAGCTAGCATCTTTTTTGAGCAGGTCTATGAATTCTTTTCTGTCCTGTAATTCAAGAGGATCGTTACAGGGTGTTATTTCTATCAAGTCATCCAAAGATCGCAAATTGAGACAATAATCAGTTGCTTCAATTTTCTCCCCAGAGTCCTCTTCATATTGTGTCGCGTTTTTAAGTTGCCAGACACTTTCAGAGTCAGATTGCTCTTGTGTAAAGTACTGTCTGACTCGACACCCACTGTCAAGGATATTGCTATCATGTGCATATCATTGCTAGTTGTGAATTAGCTGTAGCTATGTACTCTTTGTGCAACGCATCGGTCACAGACTTGTTGTGTTCTGTGTTTCTGTGCACTGTCCCTGTCAAATAAAGTAAGTAAAAAAAAAAAAGATTTGAAAATGCTTGACAATGATGATTAAAAGAAAACATGTGTAACTAAGCAAAAAAGGGCGTAGCGTAAGCTCTCCTGTTACCTGGTGTGTGTTTGAGAGTAAAAAGAGCAAAGACACATGCAAGCAATATTAGGTAGACGACAAATGTGAAACATGTTAAAACACTGACGACTTGAATGAATTGTCGAATGGAGTTGAGGTGGGGTTCGAACCGCAGACCCCACGAGTCTGGCGTGTCAACCCTGTGCGCTTCCAGTGAGCCACCTAGTCGAAATAGAAAGTGTGCACTCAAGTTTTGCATTTTATGAAGGATTCTTCCAGTATGGTTGAAACACGTTATTGATGTTATTTTTTGTAATCATCGGATTAAAATAAATAACCAAAAAATAATCAGAAGCCAATTTGCGGAAGATGTGAAAAACAAAAGTGAAATGCCGCTGACTTTAAAGGAAATACACTTGTTTTTAAAGCTCAGGGCTGCAGTTCAGTGGAAACAAAGTGGATATTTGCAAAATACTAATGAAAAATGAATTGGAAATCCTTAAGCAAAACTTAGTGTTTTGTATGTAAATATAATCCTCTCTTTTGTTATGGTGATTAAAAACTTTAAAAAAAAATACCCCCTCTATTTATTAAAAAAAAAAAAATAAATAAATAAAATAAAAAAGTGAAAAATATTTGGGATGGTGTCGTTTACGCCCGCATGTGCAACAAGGCGCAAAGACTGCTCATGCATTCAAGTCATGTCATAACAGTCAAGTACACGAAACGTCACGCGCACGAAGCTGCCTCCTGTTCGTGCATCTGTTATCCTATGCGCGTTGTGCGTCATGCGCTGGGTTTGGCATATCAGCCCGATTCTTCGTCCATGGTCATGCCGTCCCCCATAAGCCACAACGACCAGCCCAAACACAATTCACAAAGCGGCTTTTATGTACCTATTTTCAAGTACGATTTAGACTTAGGGTTCCAACATAAAAATTCTGGGTTCAAATTAAACACAGAAAGAAAAAACAGTAGTCAGCATCAATTTGAACATGTGCTTTTCTTCTTTTCAATGATTTTTCTTCAGTTTTAGCTGTTGAAGAACAGATGCATGATGGGAAATCGAAGCGCGCTCTTGACGTCATCACGTCTTGTGCGGTTCTTTGTCGCCCCCTGGTAAAATAATAGAGGAGCTGCAGTGAAAAACGCAGCGGGTCCTGGAGGCGGAGTCTACCGAGTCTTGACGCCCTGCGGCAACATTTCAAGTGAAGATGGCAGCTGCTGTGAAGCTGCGGTCATGTTTGCTGCTTTCAGCTTTAGCTTTGTACGTGGGGATCAACTGCTCAGTGTTTTACCTCCACTCCAGTGTGGACATTTTGGCTGCGCTAAACCCTCAGTATCCTGATGCATGCTCAATAATCCAGGTAGAAAAATCCAAGAAAGTTCAATCTGGTTCTCTGGACCAGAGGACCAGATTGAACTTTCTTGGATAAACCCTCAGTAGCTGTTAGCAGGGAAGCTAACTAGCTACTAGCTGTTGAGCCACCTGTCATGAACATTTAGGAGCTTTCAGTCAGACTAAATGTGATTTATAATACGTTATTTTATGTTTCAAACCGTGTCCTGTTGCGTACTGGTGTTAGTTTTATTTTAATGTGACTGTCGCTCTCAAGTAAAAAGCTAATTCTGTTATAAGATTAGCTCTGCGTTACATTCAAAGCAGTCTGCTCCTCAGATAGTTATTATTTATCAGATAAATAACTATTTATACTACCTATTTATACTACTTGTTTAATATTTATAGTTATTAACATTATTAATTATATATGAATGTTTCTGTTATTTTATTTATTTATTTATTTTTTTAATTAGCACCCACCAGTGCTGGCAAAACTGTATTATTTCTGCTAGGAATGGTGGTGGTAGATGAGTTACACATGGTTGGAGGTTCTGGAAGAGCATACCTGCTGGAGCTGCTCCTCACCAAAACTCTCTACGTTGCACAGAAGCAGAACAGCGCAGGGTCTGTGTCCCTACCGTTGTTGTTGCAATCCTTTTAGTTTCTTTACAGAATGTGTTCATTGATCTTTCTGCAGGTTCTTTACGACGGTGTACAGATAATGGGGATGAGCGCCACTTTCTACATTTCTACCACTATCTTCTTCCATTTCTTCAGACTCACTTCCTGATCCAAAATTACCCTCTGTAACCTCCTGCTCATTCACAGCCCAGTCGCTGCCAACCGCCTTACCAGATCGCTGACTCATCTTGCTCCCTCCAGCTCCTCACTCGCATGCCGACTGAGTCCGCTTCCCAATCGTCTCTGGTGTCTTTGGACAGCTCTTTGGTCTTAGCCATGTTAGTAGTTGGAGTCTTACTGATTGTGTGGGGTGGACAGGTGTCTTCATGCAGCTAACAACCTCAAACAGGTGCTTCTAATTTAGAATAATCAGTGGAGTGGAGGTGGACTTTTTAGAGGCGGACTAACAGGTCTTTGAGGGCCAGAACTGATTGGCAGGTGTTCAAATACTTATTTGCAGCAGTAACACACAAATAAATTGTTTTTAAAAATCTTACATTATCATTTCCGGATTTTTTTTTAGATTATGTCTCTCACAGTGGACATGCACCTAACATGAAAATTTCAGACCCCTCCATGATTTCTAAGTGGGAGAACTTGCAAAGTTGCAGCGTGTTCACTTATTTTCTTCACTGTGTATATGTATGTGTGTGTGTGTGTGTGTGTGCGCGTGCGTGCGTGCGTGCGTATGTATACACACACACAGGAGGGCACTTCTTAATTGTCTGGATTTCCATTTCTCGAGACAAAACTTGTCTCTGCAACTCTTGAATTCTCCGTGCAGCATCATCCAGGTGACGTAAGAGAAAAAGCAAAAACCTTAATAGACATCACTTATCCATCCATCAATTTCCTGTTCAATTAATAGTTTCATTTATTTTGTGAACAAACATGCTCCTTTTCGTCAGTTCAGAATAAAGGGACGAGACAGCCCCTGGTTTACTCCAGAGCTAGCTGACCTCCTGCACAGGAGAGACCATCTTTGGGCCGCAGCGAGAAAATCTGACTCGGACACTGATTGGTTGAGTTTTCGACAGATGAGGAATAAATGCACAACTGCTGTTAAAGCAGCAAACCACAACTATTTCTTATCTCAGACCTCCAAAAATCTAAATGACCCTAACAGATTCTGGAAAACTATCAAATCTCTCTCAGGCACCCCCCAATCATTCTGACCTCCCATCACAACTTCTCGTTAACTCTGCTCCTGTGTCAAATAAGCACGAGATCCTGAAATGTTTCAACAAACATTTTGTTGCTTCTAGTTCTTTATTTGACACAGTTACTAATGGAAGATCAGCCACTTCACTTAATAACCAAACTTCTACAAATCAAATCCCTCCTACAAGCCAATCCTCAGTTAATCACAGCTTCTCTTTTTCTCCATTCTCAGTCAGTGAGGTCAATAAACTGTTAAAAGGTCTTGATCCTAAAAAATCTGCAGGTCCAGATGAACTTCCACCTTATTTCTTAAGGCTGGCTGCTCATATCATCACAGTCCCTGTGACCCACATCTTCAATCTCTCCATAAGACAAAACTCCATCCCAGACACTTGGAAAACAGCCTTTGTTCTTCCTTTACTGAAGGGAGGAGACCCCACCTCACTGAACAACTATCGACCAATCTCTAAACTCTGCATTTTAGCCAAGGTTCTAGAAAAACTGATAAATTCTCAAATCAAAAATTACCTGGACTCATTTAACATCTTACCTCCACATCAATCTGGTTTCAGGAAACAACACAGCACAACCACTGCTTCACTGAAGGTTCTTAATGACGTTGTTGAAGCACTGGATGCTAAGGATTACTGTGCTGCACTTTTCTTAGACCTGTCTAAAGCTTTTGACACTGAGGATCATAACATCTTGTGTCATAAACTCTCAGAAATTGGTTTCTCAGAACACACCACTGGTTGGTTCTCTAACTATCTCTCAGACCAATGTGTTCAACATAATGGTACTTCCTCCAGTTATTTAACAGTCAACAATGGTATACCACAAGGCTCAGTCTTAGGACCCCCCCTCTTTACAATCTACATACATAATGTAGGTAAAAACATCCCTAATGCATCCATACATTTCTATGCTGACGACACAGTTGTTTGTCGAGCTAAAACAGTTGATAAGACTTTCCAGCTTTTGAAATCTGCATTCAACAACATCCAGACAGATTTGTTCCGTCTCAAACTTGTCCTAAATGCCGACAAAACCAAAGGGATGCTTTTTTCAAATAGGAAGTTGGTCCCAGCAGTTCTTCCTCCGATTTTATCCTCAAATGGTGTCCCCATTGAGTTTGTTGATTCCTATAATTATTTGTGTATCTTGGTCGACTCGCATCTCTCTTTTAAGCTCATGTGGAAAACTTGGTAAAGAAACTGAAAGTTAAACTGGGTTTCTTTTTCAGAAATAGATCCTGTCTAACTCTGAATGCTAGAAAACGCCTTGTATCTGTGACTTTCCATCCCTCCATTAATTACGGTGACATTATTTACATGAACGCTCCCACAAGAACCCTGCAGATGTTGGATGCTGTCTATCATGGTGCACTAAGATTCATAACTGGCTGTCATTATCGTACCCACCACTGCACCCTGTATTCACTGGTTAACTGGACATCATTAACTTCACGCAGACTCTCTCACTGGTACATTTTCATCTTTAAATCACTTCTTGGTCTGCTGCCTTCATACATCTCCTCATACATGTCTCTGCGTGAGTGCAGCTACGGCGTGCGCTCTCAGGACATTATTACCTGCAGTGTTCCCTCAATGAGGACTGAACTAGGCAAAAGGGCCTTCTCCTACTCCGCTCCTGTTTCCTGGAATATCTTACAAAAAGATCTGAAGCTCTCGACCTTGACCTCTCTAAGTGGCTTTAAGAATCTGTTGGACTCCTGGCAGGGACCAATGCTGACATGTTCCTGTTTTTATTTTTCTACATTCGCCTTAGAATCTAGCTGTTTTTTTGTTACCTTTTTTTTTTTTTTTTTTTGCCATCCTATTTGTTTAAAAAAAAATTAAAAACTGGAGTATGACTTTTTATAACTGTTTATTGTTGTTGCTGTTGTCCACTGTTGTCATCATTCTTTGTTGAAATCAGGTCTCTCTTGTAAATGATTCCTCAAGGCTCAATGGGATTTACCTGTCTAAATAAAGGTTGAATGAATAAATATTTCAAAAGCTAAAGTTACACCAATACCAAAAGTCATAGCACCTTTCTCCTGAAAGAGCTGAATATTTTTATATATGAATTGTTAAAACAGCACAAAAATTGTGGAAAGATGCCAAAAAATGTACAGAAGAATTAGAAGTCACAATAGGTTCACAATGTGTGAATGTTCAGTAAGCATTCACACAATAAACATTAACAGGATCACTGTGAATGCTTAATAAAAATGGACTGCCCTGCCCTACTTGGACTGCTCCACCCTTTCCCATGTGGCCCTAAAGTTGTCTGAGGGCCTGCAGTTGATGATGAGAATAATAAAATGCTGCTACGTTCAGATCATCAGCAGCACAATGTCGCCACCGGGAGGCTTCAGCATGGCCTCACAGCTCTGAGGAACCTCCTGCTGCTGTCTGCTGATAACAAAGAGGTCCCTGTGGTCCTCCAGACCCCCTCCTCCCCCGTCCTCCTCCCTGCACCTCCGCCCCATCAGTGATCTCTGCTGCCTCCATGCCGCTGCATCCGCACTGATACACGCACCGTTCTCGCACATTCCCCTGCCATTGGTCTTAAATAAGAAGTAGAAATCGTTTCATGTCGACTGACGTCTGATCGCTCATTTGTTGGTGAGTAATTTATCTTTTTTACACACGCAGTGCTTCTACCCGGCTTAACTCGGTTTATTGTTGTATTTAAATCAACCATGATGTGATGCAGCTTGTTATCCAGACCAGCCCTTTGATGGACGGTTCTTTTCTGAAGGAGGGTTTTGTCTTGATGCTCCACAGCATGAGAAGGTTCTGGAAACAAATCGCCTGCAGGAGTTATTTTTCCTGCCATGAATTATTTAGTCTCTGCTCCTCTGACTGAGTAAAGCACAGCTAATGCAGCTTGGTTCATATTTGCTGTCTCTTATTGTTCAGAATGTTTTTGTCATCTTTAACTTATGCACTTTGTGTAATTTTAACCATTCATGTGTCACAATGTTCAGCTTGTTTATGGGATGGCTGCTGTGGTGTTTGGTTCTTGTAACTTCTGTACTTTTAAAATTATTTAACTTTATTTACATACATTGCCTCCATAGAAATGCATTAAGATCTCCATTTCCTTCAAAAATAATTTGTTTTAAATCTGCTGCGGCTACCTGATGCTTTTTCCTTGTATGATGCTTTCAGCTAATCTAGTTTTTTTGGCAATCATTTTGCTTGTTTTACTTATCATTTTACTAGTTTTAGCTTTTTGCTAGGATTTTGATCATTTTTGCTCTTAGCTGGCCCTTTGCTACATTTAGCATTTAGCAAGCTTTTTGCTACTCTTTTACTGCGTTTAATTTTAGCTAGCTTCTTGTTTTGTTTTTTAAATTAACCCTTGCTAACATTTTGCTGTTTTTAGGTAACCTCTTGCTACTTTTAGCTTTATGCACTCATTCTGCTACTTTTGGCATTTAGCCAACAAATTGTTACCTTTTCCTTTTAAACTTAGCTTGTGTTATATATAGCTAGCCTTTTGCTCTTAGTAAGCTTTTTACTACTTTTAGCTTTTAACTACCCTTTGGTTATTTTTATTTTTAGCAAGTTCATTGTAGCGTTTAACTAACCTCTATGCTTTAGCTCTTAGCTAAGCTTTTGCTTATTTTAGCTACTATTTTGCTCCATTTGTCTTTTCACTACTGTTTTTCTGCCATAGTTTTTTGTCTTTGGTTATTATTTTGCTTTTAGCTAGCCATTTGCTACTTTTAGCTATAATTTTGTAAATTTTAGCTAGCTTTTGCTGCAGTATTTCAGCATTTTACTGCAGTGTTTCCCCTCCCATTTTACAAGTAGGGCCCCCTGCCCCGGTGTTGCCAGGTGAGAAATGTAGGATTATCGTACTAGGGACATAAAATTATCGTATTTCGAGGGAAATTATCATACACCTGTCATAACCAAAATAACAAATCTATTGATGCACTATAGTAGTGATGGGTCCGCTTCCAGACGCTCTGCTGCTTCTTCTTTTCTTTTCCTCACTCATGGGGCGGGCGCAGCGGACTATTCAGCCAATCATGGCCGTTGTTCTGAGGCAAACGGAAATACGTCACTCGAAGGTCACATTTAGAAAAGCACGATTTGCTGGAATTTTCAGCCAATTGTGCATCTGTTTGCGGACACAGATGCCTTCAGGGTTCACAAAAAAACTCAGACAGTTGCGAGAGGCTGATGACAACCGATTACAACCACACATTCACGGAATGGTCAAATTATCATATATTTGGCCTTTTTTGGGATTATTGATCGTGCATCGTACAGAGGGCAAAATTGTCGTACAAATACAATAATTATCGTACACCTGGCAACACTGCCCTGCCCCGTCAACAGAACCGAGCGCCCTGCCTACCGAACCCGCACCCCCCCCCCCCCCCACACACACACACACACACCGTAGACAACTGTCGGTACTGATGTAGCTCAGGGCGCAATACAAATGTGCAAAAATGCTACTGACATACAGCTCTGCCCCTGCGCTCCATCGATTAAAACCAGCAGAAACATAGCGCTAAGCTAGCAGGCGGGCAACACAGACAAGTAGGTATCTCTGCAGACAAATTTGGAAGGTGTATCTGAGGGGCCATATCTGATTGGACGAGGTGTATCCGGGGGGGGCGGGGCGTATCTGATTGGACTATAGGAAAATGGGTGTGTCTGGTGGGCCACATCTGATTGGACGATAGAAAAGTGGGCGTGTCTGGCGGGCCACATCTGATTGGACAAAAAAAATGCTGAACGAAAAAAAGCTGTTTGTATTAACCACAGACATATGTCTATGGTGTTAACCGGTTCGACATTAGCGGCGTCTCCATAACTTCTCTTTCCGCTTCTCTTAACACAGAACTTCCAGTTACATTTCAAAATAAGAGCAACATTAAATGTTTGTTTTTGAATACCTAGCCATTACATTAAAAAAAAACTAAATCCATTTTGGTTGTTGAAAAATGTGAAAATGGTTACAATCGATTCATAAAGAAAGAAAAATAAAGTAACCAAAATATTAATGATACTTAAACTGGCTTTGGGACAAAGGATGTTTCCTTTAACTTCACATTTTCTTGTTCAACCTTTTAAAACAGTCACTGCAGATGAGTGATTGTCAGTTTCTGTAAGATTTCTGCAACTGGAACAGGTATTTCTGTTTACTGGTTCACTTCCTCAGCTGTCTCGGATTTTAAGGGTCAGTCCTACTCCATGTTTCAGCTCCTTTCATAGATCAGATCTCATAGAAGAACTTCTAAAGAGCTAATTTTGTTTTTAGCGTTTGTTTTGGGTCATTATCTCGTCATAGGACTCATGATCTTTAATTGAGACCAGACTTTTTGACAAATAGGAGCAGGTTTCGCTTCAGATGCTTCATATTTCATTTTACCCAGACCACACTCAAGGCGACCTGTGTCAGGTGCAGCCTACAACCCAAGGACTAAAGAGAATCTTCTTGTGTTTGACAGTAGATATAACGCTGTTTCTTAGAAACCTTCAGTTTTAAAATAGTGCTGACGTAACTTAACTAAAGAGCAACAAATACAGCTAGCCAATCAGTGTTTGCCCCCCACAAACACCTATTCTCCAGAAACGCCCACTTATGGCCTGCAGAGAACCTCTTCTCAACACAGACGTGACTCCATCCTGTCCTCCTCCACCCCCACCCTCCGTTGACAAAAAAAAAAAAAAATGCAACGAGCATCCTGCCAGTGGAACTGATCTAGGAGAACACTGCACTGCCTTTAGCTAACATGCTGCTGCTTTTGGATACCATTCAGCTAGTTTTAGCATACATTTAGATTTCAGTTTAGCTTCTTTTAGTTGTCCCTTTGCTTCTTGTATCTTTCAGCTCATGGTCTACTTCTTTTAGCATTACCAGCTCAGTTTCAGCCTCTTCGGTAAACTTCAGCTGTCGTTCAGCACAGAGAACATAGTTCCTCGAACGTCGCCTCACGGTCTCAGCGTGAAGGAGCTGACGTGTGTCTCATGCTGATGGACTCTGTGTCCTGGTTTCACACACAGAACTGGTCTTGGCCCTGTTCTCCCTTTTTGCTCCTGAAAGCTCCCATTTCCTCCAGTCCAGAACTGGCAGACTTTTGTTTGAACGCATGTGAAACGTCCACAGAAGACTCATTACAGCCCAACTCGGCGCCTCTAAGGGAAGCTAAAAAAAAAAGAGGCGCTGAGGCAGAGTGTGAATTATTTAAAGCTACGCCTTCATCAGCTGTCACTGAGAAGAATGACTGCTTCTGTCGGCATCACCACTGAAGGAGTTCATGTAATCCTGAGACATTAAGATAAGGAGTTTATTCTTTTTATATAAGAATATGCTGCAGTGGGGCATTTTTAGCTTTCAGGTTTTATTAATTTATTGAATTGTTTGGTATTTTTGCCCTTTTTGTCCACGGTTGCAGAGCTGTTTTTCAGCATGTTCTTCATTCACAGGAAATGCTATTTCTCTAGTGTTTACTTTAGTAACCATTTTGACTGAATAGTCTGAGTCGAACCGAGAAGAGGTTGATTTTAAATCAAATTTGGAGTTTTTCCGTTCTTATTTTATTTTTCTTACACCACCTGCAATGATAGTTAAAATGGCTACAAGAATTCAGCAACTTTCTGACCAAGACTTCCTGTGATAGTCTTCTCTACAGGGTGCGGTCACTTGATTCCACCACCTGGAAGAAGCTGCTGTCTGGACTCCTTGCCGTGACAATCACTCGTGCCATGCAGGAGGTGTAATCCTCCACGCTCCACTTCTCCCTGTGCCACGGTAACCCCCCCAACCTTCAACGAGTCAAGATGTCAGACGCCGGCTCCTCACTGCCGACAGAACCCCGGCTGCCTCTGACGTCTCCACGTACGCCCCTGCAGCTCTCCTTCCCCTTCTTGAGAGAAGGCAGTCGTGTTTGGGAAAGTAAGCCCATGAAGCCTGGAGAGCTGCCCAGTCCACTGCCCACCAAACGCACCCGAACATACTCAGCGTGAGTACGAACATTTCTACCATCCGTCTTAACATTTGTTTTAAAGAAAAACTAAAATATTTTTTGTCTCTTTGTGATTTTGTCCATTTCCCCCCTGCAGGACAGTAAGAGCCAGGTCAGGGCCTGTATTTAAAGGGGTGTGTAAAAACTTCTCCAGGTCTCAGGGTCACGGGTTCCTACGTCCTACTCACGGAGGAGAGGACATCTTTGTCCACATTTCTGAGTGAGTCATGTCACTGAGTAGGATTTATTTTATGACTATTTATAGTGAAGTGAATTTATTTGAGTCGAACCAAGGTCGTTGGCACACAAATAAAAATGCTGTTGAACCAGAAATGGTTAAAACTAGGGATGCACCGATCCACTTTTTTTACTTCCGATCCGATCCGATACCTAACTCTGAGTATCTGCCGATACCGATCCAGTTCCGATATCATGATCATTGATTTTATACGAGGCTGTAATAATCTCCTCTCAAGTACAATTTGTACAAATATATGCATGCATGTCCAAAAAGGCAACTTGAGGTAAGTTTTATTAATGTTGGATAAGTTTTAAAGTTAGAATTAAATTCTGCTAACACAAAACATGTTTATTTTTATTCCTAGTTTTAAAGTGGATATTAAAGTGATTAATTTAAGTGATTGTTGAAAGTTGTTTTATATTATTTTAAATGAGGGGCAAATATAAGATTTATTTTTCTTCTTTCTGCACTCTTTTCATTCAATATTTTCTCTTTGATGATTTTTTTTATTTTGTTTCTTTTAAATGAATGAATAAATGAATTAAATTAAATGTTAAATGGCTTCAAACACCTGCTAAGTTCATGACATAAACCAACAGACATGTTCCTGTTTTTAGTATTTTACATCACTTTATAATGTAGCTGTTTTTTGTTTTTAATATATATAATTTTCAAATCATGTTTTTTATGATTGTCTACTGTTGTACTGATAAATATCTCCTGGAGGGTAAACTATATCTTCACTGCAAGTATCAAGCTGCAAAATCCTTCGTTTTCTACAACTGATAGTGGTTGGTCATTAATTATGAAGTTTAGCAACTTCTCTGTAAACATTTTAGCTCCGTGGTTTCAGCGACGTCTTCTTCTTGTTCAATCCGAAGCAGGCGGCCTGATTTGGGGCAGCCGCGCTCAGTCTGTCCCTCCTCAGAGACGGGCAGACTGAGCGTGGCAGATTGGACGCAGCTGGCCGAGGTCAAGTCGCCTCTTTCGGTTTGACCAAAGAGCAGCGCCCCGCTGAAGCCACGGAGCTCGAATGTCCAACGTAAAACTAACTTTAATGTGGTTTAATGTGGTGCTATGGCTCTGCAGACATTGCACGTTGCCGTCTTGTTTTGTGGTGTTTCTAGTGTAAAATACTTCCACACAGCGGACATGTTTCGATGAAAAGTTTGTTAGCAGTTAGCCACAGTGCTGCTAACTCAGTCCTCACGTTGTAGCTGGCTGCAACTATGAAATGGATTTCCTGAATGTGAGGCGGGTCTTATTACTCTGGTTCATGAGACACGCCGCCGTTCAGGAAATCCATTCCATAGTTTGAAGCCAACATGCATCACGGATCGGAAAAATCCGCTACGTAAATTATGCTGGTATCGGAGGCCGATACAGATACTGGATCGGATCGGCCCTATCCCTAGTTAAAACTAAAGATTTCTCATTGTCTAGTAGAAAGCAGCTTTTTTACTTGAAGCCCTTTTATTGACACATCTTTTTGCAGAAATGTTGCCAGTCTTAATGAATGTATAACTGTGCAAAAGTCTTGAGTCACCCGTTGTTTCTTTGCAATTTGACATCCTTGTAGTCTTGAACAATAGTTCTTCAGCCTCTCTGAAGGTCTTTTTCTTTCAACTTTGCTGGCTTTTACACACATTCTTCATCCATTACTTGCCCATTTTCAGAAGAATGTTTTACTATGACGTACGAGTTATTCAGGCATAAAATGACTGTAACTCAAGGGATGAACCAGTTTGCACATAAGACTTTGCAAGGAACCAATGATCCCCAGTTTCCCTGATCCTAAATCAGGTTTGTTGGAGCAGGGAATCATCTAAAACATGCAGAAAACTGGTGCCCTGAGGACCAGGAATGGTTTACTAAGTAAATTTAAAGAGCAGACCTTCGTCTAATGGTCTGCAGACAGACCAGGGGTCTGTGGCCACATCCGTCTCCTTGAAACTTTGACCAAAACTAACATGAAACAGTTTTATTGGTAGTTACACCCACATTAATCTGGACGACTGCTGGACGGATGTGGTACCTAACTAGAATCAAGCTCATTGTTTGAGTTCTCTAAAAAAGTTAAGTCTGGTCCTTTGGACATTCAAAAAACAAAACAAACAAACAAACAAAAATAAGTAGAAACGTTTCGTCTTTCATCCGAAAGACTTCTTCAGTCTGCGGTGCTGTATTCAGCTCAGTCTTATAAATAGCACCTGCCCTCGTACAATGCTGTGATTGCTAGTATCACTCAGCCCTCTGTGAACAGTAAACAGCCATCAGTGTGCTAATGATCCATTGTTAGGCTGATGGTCCTTCTTGACCATGTGAGCAGCTCGTTTTGGTTGTCAGCAGCAAACTGGTTGACCCACTCTGAGAAGGTGCTATTTAAGAGACTGAGACTGAAGAAGTATTTCGGATGAAAGACGAAACGTTTCTACATTTTTTTTTCTCTTTCCTTTTTTTGTTTTTTAAATGTCCAGAGGACCAGATTTAACTTTTTAGATTTTTCTACCTGGATTATTGAGCAAGCATCAGGATATTTGAGTACTCTTAAATATTCCTAATATTAAAGGTCCTAATATTGCACTGGTCCTTAGCACACAATATAGCAATAGCATTTCACCATTTCATTGTACCTTCTATTTAAATGCTTCAGTGTTAACATTAGAAGCTAGTTACTTATTGCAAGAGGCTTATTGTTCATTATCCAGATCAATACAAATGCAGGTGTTCAGAAATAGTATAACACCATCAGTGAAATTTAATATAGAAAAGTATTCATGTTTGATAATAATTTTTTCTATAAGCACATTCAAATAAATGTAGCAATAGCACTGATTTATCACAGAGCCCAATACAATAACCTGGAGGCTAGTGCTAGCATGCTAGCTCCAGAAACAAACAAACAAAAACTCACCAGTTCCCACTTTTAGAATACACATTCAGCTGAAGGTTTTTTCACAGACATCTAAAAGTTGAGAGGCATATCGGTCAGAAATGGCAACATAGGCATTAGATAAAGGGCTTTCAATGCCTTACAGCCCACCTGCAGCAGTTGGCTGTCTCACAAATAGCCTGGTTGTTGCGAGTGTCACTGCACGATCTGTTCCGGAAGAACAATCTGTACCGTGCATTTAGCACAGGAGAGGAGCGCCCAGAATGGTCCTATACCTTGTAGTGAAGAGGAGTTACTGCGCATGTACAACTTTTAACGAGAGTCTATGGGCAAAGATTTTTGCGCCCCAGGGTGGAAATATGTCATCAATCAGAGACAACGTTTTTGAACGAAACAACTTTACTCATCATAAACTATAAAATATTTATCTTTTACAACAAAGATATTTATACATATATCTCGAAATGTTTTTATTTTATTATTTAATTTTTCTTTATATTTTTTATGTCTTGTTCAAGGTAATCTGTTGAGTGGTGAGGCGGCGCCCTAGTGCCCTGTAGTGGCCAGCCGCCACTGTGTGAGAGCAGGGTACATCCTGGTAGAGTTGCATTCAGGCCTAAAATTGGATCATCAGCCGCGTGCGTTTGCTGACACAATCAAAAGCCCGACACTGTCCCAGCCCACCCATCCAGCACATTATTACGGCCTGGCCCGAATTGGGCCCAGGTTAGAAATTACAGCCCTACAAGGTGTCCAGAGTGTTGAGCTCCAGAGTCCATCACAGTTTCACTTTTATCTAAATCGGTATAAACAATTTATTTTTTTATTTATTTTGTCCATCCATCCATTATCTTTACCTGCTTCTTCCACTTTGGGTCACGGGGGTCGCTGGTGCCCATGTCCAGCAGTCACTGTGTGAGAGGCGGGGTACACACTGGACAGGTCTCCAGTCCATCACAGGGACACATAGAGACAAACGAGACAAACAACCATTCACTCTCTCACTCTCACCTAGGTACAATTTAGAGTTACCAGTCAGCCTAACATGCATGTTTTTGATATGTGGGAGGAAACGGGAGTACTTGGAGGAAACCCACGCATGCACGGAGAGAACATGCAAACTCCACCCAGAACGGCCCCCGGACCGGGATTTGAACCGGGGCAACCTGTTCGCTGACAGGCAGCAGCTCTACCAGTTGTGCCACCGTGCTGCATTTAAAAATATCAATAAATGCTAAATTTCATTATATATATATTTAGGTTTATAATGTTGCCCCCACTCGCTGGAAAAGCCCCCTGCAACACACCCAAAGTGGCCCACGGCCCACCAGTTGATATGTTGTGGCAGCTTTTGCAGCTCTGGACACATTTTATTTTTTAAGGAAAGGGGCAGAAATGGCTCATGTGGTCAAAAAGTTTGCAGACCCCTGAACTAGATGATAAAAAAAGTTGTTCAGCCACAGTTACAGTAGACAAGTTGAAAGCAGACCGGACATCTTTTCATACCAAAACTGCATCAGCTGTGATACAGATGTTTAGCATGTTGATAGGGTCTTGGTGCGGTCCTCGGGCACAACGGTTAATTACACATGTAGAGTGATAGGTTGCCGGGGGCGGCTGAAAACTCACAAAACCTCGATACCAAGGTGACTGGTTTATCAGGGTGGTGGTAACTTATCCATGAAGTGGGGCCGTGTTACTGGAGTGGCTCTGTTGTCAAAAGATTGAATTAGGACCGTTTACGATGGTTTTATATCTAGGCTGCATCCGTGATCATGGCAAGAGAAGAAAGTCTTATTTGGCGAGTCAAGTGACAGCATGATGACTTCCTTGACACTTTTTCTAAAGTTGCAGTTTCTTAGCGTTGCTCTGTTCTTTCAAGAGACAACTACAAGGGAATAATGTCCAGTTGAACTGACTGAGCGATGAAGTTAAATCATGTCATCTGGACAGTTTCTTGTTGGAAGAAACGTTTCGTCTTTCATCTGAAAGACTTCATAAGTCTAAGGCCTGGCAAAGTAGCACCTTATTGACATGCTTAGTTTAGTTTAGTTTATTATTTTTTGAATATGTAAAAAGAAAAAGAAAAAAAAAATAGCATGAAGCATAATGTCAAAACTTTTTGTTTTACATATTCAAGGGAGTGGGTAGAAGTATAAACTTATCAAAATTCCCACTCCTTAACCGCTTCCATAATCTTACATTCATTACATGTATAATCCATAAATATAACAACTAATCCCATATTTATCCATCAATATAGTATATATTTAAGTTAAGTAGATGAACAATTATTATTCCTTTAACTTCACCAAAAACAAAAGCATCAATAACAAATAACAAAAAAAAATCAACAACAATAAATGAATAATATTACTATATATTATATCCAGCAATAATCATGTTTATATGATCATTTGAACAGTTTTATGTTTGGACATTGTTTAAATTCAATTTTCAAATTATTGCACAGTTTGACTCCACTTACTGATACACAAAAGTTTTTTTTCTAGTAGCTTTGATTTTGCATATTTTAAACTGTGATTCCCCTTAACTTATAAATTTGCTCCTTAATCTTAAACAGGTTTTGAACGTTTTCTCGTAATTGTTTATTTTTGGCTTTGTAAAGAATTAGAGCTGTCTGTAGTTTCACTTTGTCAATGAACTTTAATAATTTAGATTTTACAAATAGTAAATTAGTGCTTTCTAAATATCTCACCTTATGGATTATTCTTATTGCTCTTTTTCTAGTATTGTTAATGCCTGTAGTGTAGTTTTGTAATTATTCCCCCAGATTTCTGCACAATAGCTTAAATCAGGTAAGATTAATGAACAGTAGAGTAAATGTAATGCTTTTTGTTCTATGACCGACTTGGCTTTGTTTAAGAGGGCGATACTTCTCGAGACTTTACTTTGAACATATTTGATGTGTGGTTTCCAGTTGAGTTTATCATCAATAATGACAACTAGAAATCTGTTTTCATGAACTCTTTCAATTTTCACTCCATCTATTTGTATTTGAATTTCTGTACGTGATTGACAGTTCCCAAATAACATTATTTTTGTTTTGTTCAGGTTCAAGGACAGCTTATTTTCATCAAACCACATTTTAAGTCTATTCAATTCATTAGTTACATCCTTTTAACAGTTGTTCCATGTCATCTCCAACACAAAAAATATTTGTATCATCAGCAAATAGTATACTTTTCATTATTTCAGGTACAGTACATAGATCATTTACATAAATTATAAACAGTTTGGGACCCAGGACTGACCTCTGAGGAACCCCACAAACAATGTCCAAACATCCAGAACAAACATCTCGCAGCTTCACATACTGCTGTCTGCCTTTCAAATAATTTTGAACCCAGTCTAGTGCTACTCCCCTTATCCCACAGCGTTCAAGTTTTTTTTAGTCATAAATCATGATTGACTTTGTCAAATGCCTTCTTGATGTCCAGAAACACCCCAACAGCAATTTTCTTGTTATCCATCGCAGTAGTTATCTCCTCTACAGTTTCTAAAATGGCTTGCATTGTTGATCTTCCTGATCTGAAGCCGTACTGACTTTCACTGATTAATTTATGTTTATCTAAGAATGTTTCCAGTCTGTTATTAAATAATTTTTCTAATATTTTAAAGAACTGTGGCAGCAGAGACACAGGTCGATAGTTGGTGAAGAGATGTTTGTTCCCATTTTTGTATAACGGCAATATTTTAGCTATTTTCATTTTACTTGGGAATGAACCAGTTTGAAATGACAAGTTAGTAATATATGTAAATGGTTTAGAAATCCCTCCAATGACATGCTTTACCAGTTTCATATCAATCCCATGTGAGTCAGTAGACTGTTTATTATTACATTTATTTACAATGTCGATTATTTCTTTTTCAGTCACAGCACTGAGGAACACTGAGTTGGGGTTCCTGTTTATTGTATTTAAATTTGGTTCAGAATGTGGCAGCTCAGGGATCATTTTAGATAAATCAGGTCCAATGTTTACAAAAAAAATGATTAAAATTGTTAGCTATTTCATTCATATTATAGTTTTCAATATCTTTATCAATAAAATAATTTGAATAATGCTTCAAACCAGTCTGCTGTGGAGTTCCCAGCATGGCTTTACACATGTAAAATGGAGGACCATTGGTCTAAAACAAAATACCATTAGTGCATAACAATCAAATTACTTACTCACTGAACCAGCCTGAGGACAACCTGGCCAAAATGGTTAAAAAGTACTTATAAAAAGTGCTGAAAGTACTGCACTTTCTTTTTAACCATTTTGGCCAGGTTGTCCTCAGGCTGGTTCGGTGAGTAGTAAGCAGCCATTTTGCCTATAACATTTGATTATTATGTACTAATGGTTTATTGTGTTAGACTGATGGTCCTCCATGTGTAAAGCCATGCTGGGAACTTCACAGCAGACTGGTTTGACGTCCATAAGATGCTATTTAATACGACAGATTCTGTTGGCAGGCCTCAGATGCAGATCTGTGCACAACAGATGAGTGCACCAAGCACTGATGAAGTCTTTCAGATGAAAGACAAAACATTTCTTTCAAAAAATAAACTGTCCAGATGACTTGATTTAACTTTTTTGTGATTTATTTACCTCGATGATTGAGCATACTTATTCTTTTTTTTGACTGAGCGACGCTTTGGACTTTCATCCCCATTTTCCACACCACTCCTGTTTCCAGCATCGAGGGGGAGTACGTGCCTATGGAAGGAGACGAAGTCACATACAAGGTGTGCCCCATCCCTCCCAAGAACCACAAGGTCCAGGCTGTTGAGGTGGTCATCACCCATCTAAACCCCGGAACCAAGCACGAGACCTGGTCGGGCCAAATCATCAGCTCCTAGATAAGTACAACCATCGACGGAGCTGCAGACAGTGCACAAGGACTGGTATTTAATTTCAGGATTTTTGTTTTCATGGCTTAAGAGCGGGGCCAGGTCAGAGCTGAGCTGGGAAGCTTTTGGATCTAAAGGTTTTAGGGATGACATGAAGCTTTGAATGCAAATGTTAGAATGTTTAAATGTGAAGACCCTGGCGAGGTGGGATCCACAGTACTGTAGGTGTTCAGGAGGTGATGGGTTTACGTGTAATGCATTTAGAAAGAATGCCGCCATATTGACTCAGTTTACATAAATGAGTTAAGATGTTAAAGAATCAGCTCAATGTTTTTTTTTATTTGCCTCTGTTCTCTCAGCAGATGCACATTGCTGCCAAAATGACAATAAAAAAAGGTAAAATAAACAAAACGACAGTATTTAAACATGCTTTGCCGTGTTTCATTTGTGTTTACGTCGCAGATGGAGATACAAATAAAACACTTTTAGTTCACAAAGTTGTTTACATCGTTTCAAGAACAGCTTCTCAGACCTTCTTAAAGTGTTTTAAGGTTGTTTGATACACAGATGGGGTTCAGTTTTACATATTTCACGTAGTCCTGAAGGGGTTTAGGCCTGGACAGCCGTGACAAGCTCTAGCTAAGTGCTTAGATTTCAACTAGGCCAATGTAAAAATCCTGCTTGATTTTTCTTTGACGGTCTGAGACTTCAGTGGTAGAGACGCAGGTGTGCCGCTGGAGAAACCAGGCCAGAGGGTTTGAGTGACGGGAGGAGGCGGGGAACCAAGAGGAGGACCAGTGATGGGTCAGACGATGGAGTGATGGACTTTATGAGTGCAGAGGCAGCTTTTAAATGTTGAAACTGAAGTTGGTTTTAAGCCCCGCCCACATTACTCCAGGTATTTTTTTAAACTGAGATTTTCTTGCCACTCTTGTCTGCATGCAGATGAGGATTTAGGTAAGGAAAGTTGAAGTTTTTAAAAATATAATTCTTGGTGTGACCATGTGGAATAATAGATAAGCCTGATTCAAGCTCGCTCTCTAACACTTTGTGTCCCAGAAACCAAAACGAGAGACGTTTTATTTGTTTTTCTCACTTCATGCCAACCCTGCTGCCATTAAACTTTGATCTTGTGCTGAAATGGTTCTTTACTAAGATAAGTTGTAAACCATTTGAAAGTAGAAAAACAACTTGTAGGAGAATCTTTAGTTTTGTTATGTTGGCAATGTGGGTGTTCTCGCCACCTAGTGGTACAGTGTGGCTATTTCATCATTTTCCTAGGATGATCTGCACTGTTTGGGGATTTTAATGTTAAAAAAAAAAAAGATCAGATAAAAAAAGGTGTCTGGAGCATTGTAGCCCTAAAGATGTCTCATTGAACTGAGTTAACTCTGAAGGAATCGCTGGACATTGTTTTTAAGAAGTATACATGTTTGTGCTATGGTGGGTTGTTTTATTAGCCAAGTTACTTTTTTTTTAAATCTTCTAAAACATCTGTGTAGTAAAACAGGCTTAGTTTAGCATAAAAGTTTAAAACTTGGACAAAGAGCCAGACTTTCTCAGTAAGATTTATTTCTTTGTGTTTGCAGGAAGTCTTCAGAACTGCTAGGCCAACACCTGACGCTAACTTGTTTACACTTTAGATAATTTTACAAACTTTGGCTAGTTTTACACAATTTTTTTTAAAGGGATCTAGAGTTGTGTGTCTCTGCTCTGTGCCCAAAACAGCTTATATTATAATGCCAACAATCCGACACAATAAAAGCTGCATACACAGGAGTTCCTATGGTCCATCCCTCAGTTAATACAAAGCACTTCAGTGTAAATTAATCTGATACAACAAAACAAAGGGATAATCCTATGCAATTCAGCTAAACTAGTTACTAACCTGATAAAACAATGTTTACAACCCTGCAACAGTCCCAGCACTAAAATGAGTTTACTTTGCCTTAAAGAGACGAGATGTGCAACATTATATTCATATGTAATGTAAAAAAATACAATTTGTTTTATATAAAAATACAATTAATGCTTTATATACGATTTATGTTTAGTTTAAATGCTTTATAAAGCATTAAAAGTCATTTATAAAACATAAACCATGAACCAGATTCACTAATTGTCCTGATCGAGTCCTTCACTTTGCTCATCATAAACACTTAAAAGATATAAAGTTTTGTTTTGGCTTTAAAAATATTTAGCTCAAAAGGATAAGCTGAGCAATAAACGACATTTACCTGAATTAATTAAAATTTGGTTTAACCCAAACGGTGAACTTGATTTAGTTTTATCAATAAATGTTAATGCCTTATAAAGGTTTACAAACTCGTGAATAACCTGTTTATAAAGCATTAATAAATCCTTTATAGAGGGGCTTTTAATGTGAAGTAGTACCAATAATTATTTTCAGCTTCTGTTTGTGAAACGTTTTCTAACACATTCCTGAGTTTAACTGTAGTGAGGACAGGATCGTCTCTTTATGAAAACAGCTGAAAACAAGGTGAAGTTGGCCAGCAGCTAAACGTAGCTAAAGTCAAATCATCATTTTTTAACTCCTTGTATGTTGGCGAGTTAGCATATTTTACATGTCAGCCAGTCGTTTATGCAGCTCTGAAGAATTTTTCTTGCTTTCTGTTTTTGTGAACAATATTTTTTCTTGAGTATAATGAGTCGGCTTGTTTTTGTTTGTATGGTTTTAATAAATTAAAAACTCACCATATAACATTTAGGAGGGTGAGTCTGAGAAAACAAAGCTGCAAATATTTAGGTGCAGAGCTGAATACTTCTTTGTTTTTAAAATTTTTTGTCATACAAGGACAGTGAAAAGCCAAAAAAAAAAGTGAAAGCTTCCAGATGTAAGTAAAAACACTTTTTTATTTACCTATTTATTTCCATTTGCAGCTATAAAACCACTCAGTGTTTAAAAAACAAGAAGAAATGCTGTATTTCAATGTATTTGTGCAAATTTCATCCCATTTGAAAGCTCTGCACACAGCTGTCGTCATGTCATCTTACACACACAAAACATTAACGTTTCTAACTTTTCAGTAAAATATGTTTGAATTAACATGCAGCTTTGTTGTGTTGGAAACGGTTTTCTGTTCGTTGTCATTTTTAGTGTTGATTGTGTTCATCATGCAGTAACACATGAAGCCTTTAACCTTTAATGTGACCTCATATAAAAGTAGCACACTGTGTCTGACTCTGTGAGGAGAATACTCTCTGTGAGTTTTATTGTGTTCTTGAGCACTTTTCTTTAATTTAAACTGCTGTGACACTGGGCTGTTCTTGTTTAAACATTTTAATAAAAAGTTTACAATTAAAAAAAGCAAAGATGTGGGATTAAGTTTCTTTATACATTGTAAATGTCTAGGATTATTTTGACTGTCCTTAAAACTTTCACAGTTTGTGTCAGTGGCTCTGCCTCAGACAGCTAAGATGCTAAAAAAGAGAAACTATTTACCTGCAGGCGTTTAACCTGATAAATCCATAAAAAGTTTAATTAAACAACTGGACTTCTATTCTGAAGCTAAAGACATTTCACTTCTTATCCAGGACTGGTCATGTCCTGGATGACAGCGAATCTTCACCTGATAGTCACTGAACGAAAGCTCAACAACCTCAGACCCCTTTGAGCAATTTCCACCATCGATCCCAATTCAACCAGTAATTTCTCCTGCCATTGATCCAGCCTGTTCTGGGAGGTCCAAGGTCTGCTTCCACTTACATGGATGAATGGATTATATGGAGATGCAACAGTGAAGCGTCTACAAGAAGGGACAGAGCAGACTGTACTTCTTGAGGAAGATGAAGTCCTTCAATGTTTGCAACAAGATGCTGCATATCTTCTATAAGTCTGTTGTAGAGAGCACCATCTCTTCTGCCATCATCTGATGGGGCAGCACCAGAGCAAGAGACTTAAAAAGATCAACAAGCTCATAAAGAAGGCTGGCTCAGTTCTGGGGACTCCTCTAGAACCTTTGGAGATGATTGTGCAAAGAAGGATTCTTCATAAATGAAGAACGTTATAGACAACCCTCAGCATCCTCTTCATCAGACTGTCATACACCAACTGAGTGTCTTCAGTCAGAGGCTTCTTCTGATCCGCTACAAGAGATCCTTCCTGCCCAAAGACATCAGCATCTAGAACAACTCTTTAATGAAACCAGGATGATGAGTTACAACATTTAATTTCCCTCTGGGATTAATAAAGTATTTTTGAATTTAATTCAATTGAATTACTCAAATCTGTCCAGAGTCAGCGTGCGGCCCTGTTAAGATTTTAACCTGCACTCTGCCTTAATGAGAAGAGGTCAAGAAGCTGTTGATCCATCATTGGATTAGCTGAGGAACACCTAGACGATCCTCTGTGGTGTTGTAAACTTCTCTTAATGCGGACTTAGACTCTGACTCCTCAAAGGGTGGGTGGATGTAGGAGATCCTTGAAGTGCTCCTTCAACAATATCCTCAGTTCAGGTCAGCAGTCCCCCACCCAAACCACACACCCTGGCAAGGTGGCCCCCTTCCCAAAGACTTGGGAAGGGGGCCACTTTCTTTTTCTGAGTCGCCAAACGGTTTGCCATAACCTCCTCAATGAGAACCGAAACTTCTTCTCCATGGCCTCCCTGAATTCCTCCCATGTTTTTACATCCACAACTACCAAAGCTGCAGTCCTTCTGGCCACCCTGTACCTGTCAGCTGCTTCAGGAGTCCTCTGGGACAGCCAAGTTCTAAAGGCCTCTTTCGTCAGCTTGACAGCCTCCATCACCACTGGTGTCCACCAGTGGGTCCTTCAACTGCTGCCTTGACAGACACCAATGACCTTTAGACCACAGCTTCTGGAAGCCACCTCTGCAATAGAGGCCCTGATCATGGCCCATTCAGATTCCATGATGCTGACTTCCCCCCAAGGCACATGAAAAACCCTCCTGAAGGTGTGAGTTGAAGGTCGTACAGACAGGGGGGCTCCACCAGACATTCCCAGTTCACCCTCACTATACATTTGGGTTAATCAGGTCTATTAGGCAGCTTCCCCCACCACCAGATCCAGCTCACCTTCAGATGGTGATCAGTTGATAGCTCTGCCCCTCTCTTCACCCAAATGTCCAACACATAGAGCAGCAGGTCCGACTATGTGATAAAATCGACCTTTGGCCTAAGATGGCCTGGTACCAAGTACACTTATGAACAACGCTATGCTCAAATATGGTGTTCGTTATGGAGAGCACATGCCTAGCACAGAAGATCAATAAGCGAACACCATTCGGGTTCAGATTGTCAGGGTTTCAAGGCAGATCAGGACAGGAGAGAACCCAGTTGCGCAGGCAGGACTCAGGAGGCAGATGTATAAAATAAAATACTTTTAATAATAATAAATCAAAAGACTGACATGGCAGCAAAACTTAGAAAACAGATTCAGGATCAGACAGACAGGACAGGCAATACCCAACGACGAACCAACACTGACAGGACTAACAGACAGACTTTATATACACAAACAGGACATGACACAGGTGATGATAATCAGACAATCAAAGCAGAGACACAAGGGAGAACAGACAGGGGAAGGCCCACTAGATGGCGCCATCCCTACACAGATCAGGGAGGCCGTTCCTCCCAATCACTCTGTCATTGCCCTCATGGGCATTGAAGTCACCCAGTAGGACAAGGGGATACCTAGGTGGCACCCCTCTTCCAGAACACCATCCTGACACTCCAGAAAGGCCAGGTCTCGGGACCGAGATGGGATAGAGGTAGGGCAGCCAATTGGAGATCAGAAAGTCACAGTTTCACTTCCAGCCATTCCCAACAGTCTGAGCTATTTTAATCTTGCTGTAAAATAACTCATTTCTTTTCACGACTTTATGATTCACACACACACACACACACACACACACACACACGCACGCACGCACGCACACACACACACACACACACACACACACACACACACACTAAAGGCATTCAAATATATATATGACAGTTGTTTTTAACTAAAACGCTTTTCACCAAAAATTAGGCATTGTTTCATTGAGCTTTAAGAATAACACCAGCTTCAATCATGTCGTACGTTTTATTGCTCTGGAAAAGTTAACATAAAAGCGAGAGATAAAAAGTTTTCGTCTTCTTCCAATGTTCAGACTTGAAGCCGTCAATTTGCCACAGACGAGTCCTGCCATGCACATAAATGAGGGTAAATGAGGCAAGGTAGAGACTCTGTGAATCAACAGAAGTAGAAACC
Source organism: Nematolebias whitei (assembly GCF_014905685.2). Lineage (NCBI taxonomy): Eukaryota > Metazoa > Chordata > Actinopteri > Cyprinodontiformes > Rivulidae > Nematolebias > Nematolebias whitei. The sequence continues at coordinate 20,713,577 of NC_056514.1, read as the reverse complement.
CAGGAAAACTCAATGTGTATTTTTACACATCAGGACTGATGTTCATCTATTCATTATGATTATGATTGTCTATTGTCTGTACCTCATCTGAGTTGTTTGTTTAAACCAGTGCTCTCTTGTCAATGAGTCCTCGTGACTCAATGAGACTAACCTGTATAAATAAAGGTTGAATGAATGAATGATGAGCTAACGGCTAGTCAGAATAAAGTGGATTGATGCCGTTTTAAAACAACTCCAAAATATCTTGACAGTTCATGAGAATGTGTGTTATTTACATTAACTTTAATGGGAGCAACCTTTCTGGTGTGATCTGGAGTCAGTTCAGGTAGCAGTTTTAATATCTGTTGAAATAATCATGTAATGCGAAACAAACTGCGTCTGATTTAAACCGTGGACGTTCAAAGCGCCATCTGCAACAGGTAAGATGTTGTTTTTTTAATCGCACTTCCACAGAGCCACACTTTAAATAGACTGTATCAAAACATTAATCTATAATTGGGATCAGCTACTATGAGGCCAGGTATATTTTTTATGCTGATCTGTTGTTTTCAGCTAGTCCTTTTGACTTAAGTAGAGGAAAAAGATTGATAGTAATTATGTGGCAGGTTTTTTCATTCAACCTTTATTTATACAGAGTAAATTACATTGAGCCTCGAGGACTCATTTACAAGTGAGACCTGTTAAGGCAGACAAAAAGTAATGAAAGTGACATGTATAGGATTTGGAGGCAAAAAAAATTCCTAACAGACTCTCATTCCTTGGTCGAGGACAGATAGCCTGAAATGGAAAAAAACACCCCGCACATAAGCACATAGTAACACAAAGTGACATGATCTGACCAAATGAGTGAAACCAGCCAAACCAAACAGAAATGTACAATATCACCACAGAAAAATCTATAATCCAATCATACCGTTTCTGTTATACACAGTCGAGTCACTTCCCTCAATCCGTTTCCTTATCTGATATCTGACATTTAATCGGCCTAATTCAACCTCAGCTACTAAAACTATTAATCTTCATATCTATTTATTTCTGACTAAAAACTGCTAAATGATGAGCAGAACATAATCCAGCATGTGGTAAACTGTGAAATGAACACATGTTTATTTGAGAAATGTAGCCTTTTGTTCGCTTGTGACAGCTCAGACCATTAGACATCAGAGAAATGCTCTGAATAAAACCATTAGGTAGTTCAATTACGTAGAAGAAATTGCCTAATGGGGTGAAAACACTCATTTGTTGCGATCAAATGTATTTGCCACCAGCTCTCGTGTTTATTGCAGTTTAAACGTAAAGTTCATGTGTCACAAAGAGATAAGCTGCTTGTTAAATGCCCTAAATTCACAGCATGAGGATATCTGTGGGAGGTTTATGGCCCAATCAACCTTTGTCCTTCTCTTTCTTCTCTTTGCTTTTTTTTCTGGTGTCATTGAGAAATTTACAGGCTCTGTGTTTGTTTGCTGTCTGCCTCTTTATCTTTGGTGTGAGAGCAAATTCACACACTAATGTTGTTTCCTCAAATATATGTATTTATTATTTTTCTGTCTATCATGGTTTATAAGTTACACGTTTTTGTGTTTTCTTACTTTGACTAATTATATTTGTTTGACTTTTATGGCTCTTTTTTAAAGCAATATCTCAGTTTTTTTTTTGTTTTTTTTTTAAATGAAGGTCTGGAAAAATTATGAAGATGAAGCTTTGAGAAATAACAGCTTCTCCAGGTGGGGCCAAGACTAAATTGTTTTCTTAAAACGTCTCCAAGCAAAAGAAAATAAACAGTTTGTGCTAAAGCTATTTTATGGCATTTTAGTTCTGCTGATCTCGTTTACTGTTTGACAAAAGACTTGTAAGGAAAACTGAAGCGACTTACAAATAAGCTAACGATAATTAGCTGGAACATATATGTGTGTGTGTGTGTGTGTGTGTGTGTGTGTGTGTGTGTGTGTGTATGTGTTCATCATAGTATGTTCCCATACAATGGCGAAATTGGCTCTCTGCATTTAACCCATCCACCACCAGATGGAGCATTGGGCCGCTATTGGAAGCGCCCGGGGAGTAACTGGGGATAGGGTGTCCTGCTCAGAGACACCATGAGATGTGCAATGACTGGGGATCGAACCTGGGACCTTCGGGTCCCGAGTCAGCTGCCCTGCCACTTAGTCAATCAATTTCACAAGCGAGGCAATGCTCCAGCGTCGGATGAGAGTTTTTCTCTGCCTTATATACATATGCCTGGGAGCTCATTAAAGTATTGGCACCAGCTGTGGGAGTAAAGCGATCTCTGGAGGACAAACACTGGAACTCTTACGCAGATGCCTCAAATGTCTCTTGATCTCTGCTGAGGTGCTCCTTCAGCTTGTTGAGGTCTACCCGTGGTCAATTAGTGATTCTACATGACTTGTTAAGGCACAGAGCACTCTATAAAAAGCCTCAAAGAGCACAAACCATGAGGTCCAAGGAACTGCCTGCAGAGCTCAGAGACTGGATTGCTGCAAGGCACAGCACTGAGCACTGAAGGCTCGTTAGAGCTCAGGCTTCTTGTTTTTCTAATTGAATGGATCCAATGGATCCAAGACTCTTCTGAGAGCTGATCACCCAGTCAAGCCGAGCAATGGAAGGGGAAGGAACTTAGGTGACCAAGACCTTGATGGGCACTCTGAGCTGCAGAGACCCAAGATTATGTTCCAGACAGACAACCAGAAGTGTGGGCCTCCACTGAGAGCAAAACATTTGAAAGTTGCTTGAAGGACTTTCAGACTGTGAGCAACAAGATTATCTGCTCTGATGAAACTGAGAATCAACTGCTGGGCCTCACCATGAAACGATATGTTGGGGGAGAATTGGGCACCACTCATCACCTGCACAACCCTATTCCTGATGACTATTCTAACTAAAACCCTACTGAACATCTCAGGAGAAACCTGAAAATGGCTCCATTAACAGTCCCCATCCAACCAGACTGAGGTTGAGAGGATTCACCAAGAAGAATGACAGATATGATCCTCCAGTCCAGGTGATACAGAATGACTTGAGGCTGGAACTACTGCCAGAGGTGCTTCAGGTACTTAGTAAAGGCTCTGAATACTTCTAGAAACAAAATATTCTAGTTTTTGATGTATTGTAATGTTTATCAAATTGTCTGATATACTATTTTTACTTTGTCAATATGCGCCGAGTGTAAAATAATGAGAAAAAGAATTGTACAAAATAGTGAAGTGGGTCTGGCAACTTTCTGAAAACACTGTTAAACCCTTATATTTCTGTTGTTTTACATAGGCCTACAATCCATCCATCCATCCATCCATCCATCCATCTTCTACTGCTTATCTGGGCTTCTGGGCTTGGGTTGTGGGGGCAACAGGTCCAGCATAGAAACCCAGACATCCCTCTCACCCTCCTTCTGGGGGATCCCAAGGCATTCCCAGGCCACAGAAGATATCTAATCCCTCCTGGGGCCTCTTCCCAGTAGGATGTGTCCACAAAACCTTCAAAGAAATTAGTCCAAGAAGCATCCTAATCAGATATGTAAACCACCTCAACTGACTCATTTTAATGCAGAGGAGCAGCGGTTCTACTCTGAGTTCCAGAGCTCTGCACCCTAACTTTAAGGCCGAGCCCAGCCATCCAACAAAGAAAGTCCCGTTTGGCCACTTGTATCCGGAATCTTGTTCTTTCTGCCATGATCCAAACCTCATGACAATAGGTGAGATTTAGATTGCAGACAAACCAGTAAATGGAGAACTTTGGCTTTTAATTTAAACTTTTTTTCCCCAAGGCAGACCAAAGCAATGCTTTCATCATTGAGGATGAGTTCCCAATCTGTTGATCCATTTCCACCTCCGTCTTACCATCACTCATGAGCAAGATTCCCAGATACATGAATTTTTCTACTTTAGGCAAAGACTTATCCAGACTTGCCCAGAGGAGGCATTCTATTTTTTTCCAGTTGAGAACCTTGGACTCTGGGATGAGCTGACTCCTATCACTGCCATTTCACAGACAGCTGTGAACCACCCCCAGTGATTTCTGAAAGTCTTGGTCAAGACGCTAAAAGAATCACATCATCTGCAAAAATCAGAAATGAGACCCTGAGGTTCTCAAAAGAGCCATCCTCCTCTCCATGACTGCACTTTGAGATCCTGTCTAATCAATCTTTAAATCATATTCACAAGTTCATGGAGCATAAAACTCATTTGTATTCATCCATCCATCTGTCCATCCATCCATCCATCCATCCATCCATTATTTTCCGCTTATTCTGAAGTTGGGTTGTGGGGGCAGCAGCTTGAGCAGGTAGGCCCAGCCATCTCTTTCCACAGCCACCTCTTGTAGCTTTACTGGGAGGATACCAGTGTTCCCAGGCCAACTGAGAGACATAGTCTTTCTAGCATGTCCTGGGTCTTCCCCGAGGTCTCCTTACAGTCGAACATGCCCGAAGAACCTCTCTAAGAAGGTGCACAGGGAGCATCCTTACCAGATGCCCGAACCACCTCAACTGTCTCCTCTTGATGTGGAGGAGCAGCGGTTCTACTCTGAGTCTCCTCCAGATAACTGAACTTCTCACCCTATTTCTAAGGGAGAGTCCAGCAACCCTGCGGAGGAAACTGATTTCAACCGCCTGTATCTGCAATCTCATACTTTCAGTCACTACCCAGAACTCATGACCATAGGTGAGAGTAGGAACATAGACCAACCGGTAAACAAAGAGCTTTGCCTTACAGCTCAGCTCTCTCTTCACCACAACAGACCGGTACAGAGTCCGTAGTACTGCAGATGCTGCACCAATCCATCTGTCAATCTCACGCTCCATTTTTCCTTACTCATGAACAAAACCCCGAGATACTTGAACTCCTCCACTTGAGGCAGAACCTCACCCTCAACACGAAGAGAGCAACCGACCCTTTTCTAGTTGAGGACCATGACCGCAGATTTGGAGGTGCTGATTCTCATACCAGCCGCTTCACACTTGGCTGCAAACTGCTCCAGTGAGAGCTGAAGATCAAGACACGATGACGCCAACAGGACCACATCATCTGCAAAGAGCAGAGATGGAATCCTGAGGCCACCGAACCAGAAACCCTCCGCCCGCTGGCTGCACCAAGAAATTCTGTTCACAAAAGTTATGAACAGAATCGATGACAACGGGCAGCCCTGGTGGAGTCCAACTCCCACCCTGAAGGGGTCCGACTTACTGCCGGCAATGCGAACCAAACTTTTGCACCACTTGTATAGGGACTGAACAGTCCGTAATAACAGGCCCTCTCCCATACTCCCAAGGTCTCATCGAACTCCTCCCATATCCGAGCTTTTGCCTCAGCAACAGCCAAGGCTGTGGACTGCTTGGCCCTCTGGTACTCCTCAGCTGCCTCCAGAGTCCCACTGGCCAAAAAGCCCCGACAGGACTCCTTCTTCAGCTTGACAGCTTCCCTAACCCGGGGTGTTCACCACCGAGTTTGTGAATGGCTGCCGTGAGAAGCACTGACAACCTTGTGGCCACAGCTCGAGTCAGCTACCTCAACAAATGAGGCACAGAACACGGCCCATTCGGACTCGATGTCCAATGATGATATGATATGATATGATCCAACTCACTACCAGGTGGTGATCAGTTGACAGCTCAGCTCCTCTCTTCAGCCGAGCGTCCAAAACAAACGGCCGTAAATCAGATGACATGACTATCATCGATCTATGACCTATGGCGTCCTGGTGTGTTCAGATGTCACTAATAAATATTATGAAGCAAAACAGACCCTCAAGAAACCAGATGAGACCCATAAAATGTCACCCATCATCACTGTCAGCTCGACAATTGTTATATCAATTACAGAAAGTATGTTTCTCTTATGTTCTCTCGGTGCATGCGTGGGTTTTCTCTGGGTATTCCGGTTTCCTCCCACAGACCAAAAACATGCATGTTAGGCTGATTGGTAACTCTAAAATTGTTCCTAGGTGTGAGTGAGAGAGTGAATGGTTGTTTGTCTCGTTTGTCTCTATGTGGCCCTGTGATGGACTTGTGACCCGTCCAGGGTGTACCCTGCCCATCGCACAGTGATTGCTGGACATGGGCACCGGTGACCCCCGTGACCCAAAATGGAAGAAGCGGGTAAAGATAATAGATGGATGGATGTTTCTCTTATCATCAAAATAATGGGCCACACAAAAACTTAGTTGTAATTCACATTTTTCATCAAATTGTGTCCTGCCTTAAAGTTCAGCTTTAGGAAAACTCAAAACTTCTCCCAGAATCTGCTCAAAGACTAAAATTACAGCAAAAAAGTTTTCTACTGTACTCGATGCCATTTATTTAATACCAAGATAATCTGTTGGATGTGTTTGTCCGACTGAAGCTTATGGATCATGTAGACCTTTGCACAAGAACATGGAGATGGTTAAACACTCCGCCTGTGTCTATAAAGGTTGTATATTAACACGGCAGTGAGGAAAGGGCAGATCAGAGAAACATAGGAAGTGTGAATCTGAGCAGACGACAGAACTAACACACCGGATTGGATTTGTATAAAGTGAACCTTTTTAAACCTTTTAAAGAAGATCTTTTTCACCTGAAACAAAGGTCAACCATCTTCACGTGGACTCGGGGTTTAGAAGCTCAAAGATATACAAACCGACCTGAGAGCTGAAAATGAGCCGAAGCAGCTGGTGGTTGGGTTTGTTGGTGTTTGGGCTTCTCGTGGTTCTGTGTGGAGGAGCCAGGCAGTGTGTGAGAGGGGTGATAATCAACGTGATCCTCCTGGAGGATCAGGAGTCTCCCTGGAGCCTGAAGTATGTGAAAAGAGAAATCCTGGAGGCTATCGAGGAAGACGCTGCCATTAATGCTGCAGAAGGTAGAAGCAACAGAAACTCACCTCTGTGCCCAGTTTGACACATTTAACATGTTTTAAATGAACTTTCACAACTTTGTGTATTGATGCTTATTAGTAAATAAAAGTAAGAAAAAGACTGGAAAACGTCTGTCTGTTAGCAAAACATCCCATAACCCAAGCTGAAAGTAGATGAATTGTATTTCTGGAAAAAATGCAGTGTGAATGCTTATTGCTGAAGAACTTATTGAAAAACAGCTGAAATTAGCTAAAAACTTGCTGAAATGTAGCTGAAATGGAAGAGTTAGCAGAAGAAATCAGAAAAAAAAAAACACTTATTTGCTGAATTTGGTTTAAATAAGCAGAAATGAGCACAAATTTTTAATAAATTAGCTAAACTGAAATTAGCAAAAGTAGCTGAAAAGCCAGAAAAAAAGCTTAAATTATCAGAAGGAAGTGGAGAGAGCTGAAATGAGCTCAATTAGTCTGAAAGAAGCAGAAATGAGCACAAAAAGTGGAAATTGTCTGAAAAGCTGAAATTTGCACAAAACAGTTGAATAGTAGCTAAAAAAGCAGAAAGAAACTTAAATTACAAGAAGGAAGTGGAGAGAGCACATTTTTGCTGAATTAGACTGAAAAAAGTTTAAATTAGTGCAAAAATTGTGGCATTTGCTGAAAAGGCTCAAATTATCATAAAACAGCTAAATAGTAGTTGAAATAGCAGAAGTAGTTGAAACTTGCAGAAATACGTTGAAAGGAGCACGACAAGCTGAAATTAGTTGAAATGAAACTTTCAGAAAGTAATCATTCAGTACATCTAGAATCATTGTTGGTGCTAACACAATTAAAGATGGCCTCCGCAGCCAACTGAGCTTAGTAAACACAAATATGTCCATAATTTTGACAATATTACCAATGTTGAGTTAACATTTGGTGTGTAGCTGAGAGTAATCCCCCAAAATACTCTAAGTACTCCTCACGGTACAAAATATTTGCCTAAAACTTTGGCAATAATAATTAGAAGCAATCTTGTCTGTTAGCAAAATATCCCATGAACCACTGGGCAGACTTTAATGGAACTCTCAGAAAATCTTCATCAGGTGTACACCTACAACTGAATAACGTTTGGAGTTGACCTGTTCAAGATGGCCGTCACAGCTAAACAATACTTAAAAACCCAAAAAAGGCTGCAAATTAGTTGGTTTTACAGATACTGAAATAAAATTTGTTGTGGCTGAGAGTCATCTTTAAAACTTACTATAATAGTGAAACATTGCACAACATCTTTACTTAAAACGTGTGCATTACCTGTTGAAGTTGACCTTGATGTCTGTTAGCAAAATAACTCATAGACCCCTTAATGGATTTTGCTGAAACTCTTTAGAACATAATCAATGGATGAAGTGGCCACCACAGCTTATCCAGTTTGTCCAACACCAAAACGGTTATAACTCAGTCCATATTTTATTGACCTAAAGTTTGGTGTGGTAGTAGCTGAGAGTGGTTCCCATTGCATACTCCAAGTGCTAATTGATTGCATATAATCTTGCTGTGTTGAATGAAAGTGCACAAAACGTTTAGTGACCTCTTCAAGGTTTGACTGACGCAGTTCTAACTGTATTTTTCACCATAAGAAGGTCTTAGTTAAAAGTGTGACATGAAGGGCAGCGGGTGATATGAGGACTGATAGGTCTTTACTTTTTGTTATGCTTTTTTTTCCTGCAGGGTTTGTTTTAGCTTTTTTATTTTGTGGGGTTTAACACCGTTTTTAAAAACATGTTCTTGAAACCAAACCACATCAAACAAGCTCTGACATTTCTTCAGGAAAACGGATTAGATTTAATCTGCTCAGTGCTAAAAAATAATCTGAAATATGCCGTTACAAAATAGATCATTTGTAAAACTGTTTATTGTGAGAATAGAATGCCCTTTGGGCTGCAGAACAGTGTGGACGTTTATGAAGCATTCTCACTGCTAGGATCTATTTTTCTTCTGGACGTTTTTCAGCTTCTTTATCATTCCACAATATTTGTGCTATGTCAACATTCAGCTCGTTCAGGACAATCCTGCTGTGACTTTTGGTATTGGTGCAACTTTAGCTTTTTGAAATATTTAGCCTTTTCTGCCACTTTTCTTCTCATAGAAAATGAATTGAGCTCATTTTACATCCTTCAAATCTTTATCTGTTTACAACCTTTTACTGCTCCTTTCACATTTTGTTCTGCTTCAGCTTCTTTCAGCTTCCTTGTGCAAATTTAAACTTTTTTCAGCTACTTTCAGCTGTTTTTCAGCTGTTTTGTGCTCTTTTCTGCTAACTACAACATTTTTGAGCTTCTTCTAAATTCTTTCTGCTAATGTCAACTTGTTCTGCTCCTTTCAGTATATTTATGCAAGTTTCAGCTTTTCTACTATTTCAGCTACTATTTAGCTGTTTTATGCTAATTTTAGCTTTTTTGACTAATTTCACATTTTTTGCACTCATTTTAACTTTATTCAGACCAATTCAGCAAAAATATTCTCTCTCCAGTTCCTGCTGGTAATGTAAGCTTTTTTCTGCTTTTTAGCTACTATTCAGCCATTTGTTAGTTTTTTGCTAATTTCAGCTTTTTTCAAATAATATCCACTTCTTTGTGCTATGTCTTTAAGCCTAATTGGCAAATGTGTTCTTTCTGCTTTCTTCTGCTAATTTAGTCTTGTTTGTCCATTTCAGCTACACTTCAGAATGTTTTTTAGCTAATTTCAGCTGTTGTTTATCAAGCTCTTCTGCAATAAGCGTTCACACTGCAGTTTTGCAGGAAGTGCAATTTCTTTAGTTATATATTTTGAAAAATGTACAAGTTTTGCCTTTCTTTTCTATGAGACACGTAGGTCTGGGTTTAAAAATAATGAAGCACAAATGTAATAAGTTCAGTTCTATGCTTGTTCAGTTTTACTAAAAATCAGCTGACAAGTGAGCAGTCACCCTTTCCCTTTGTGTTAAACTTTACTCTGTTTGACTTTCTGCGATTTTCCTTTGCAGCGCTGAGTCAGAAGCTGAAATGAGAACTCAGCGTAGTTGCTTAGTTTCAGGCTTCAATCCAAAGAGAAAATCAAAACTAATAAAATAATCTCTTGTTTTTCTCCCCACTTATCATCAAGGAATGGGCTTTAATCTCACAGCCAACTTCGAAGGGTTCAACACAACTATTTACAGACAAAAAGGTTGTGGGAGCAGCGTCTGTGAGGGAGTGGAGAAGCTGACCAAACTCATGGTAAACTGCAATTTTTACGTCCAATTTTCTGCTGATGTGTCTGACACACTTTTAAGATACACCATTAATGTGGAGCACCACCGTTATATTCTGTGACCTGACAGGAGTGGCTTTCAGCTTTTATTCACACTTACTTCACCTTTAATGCTTTTCTACAGTTTCTGAGGTTTGAGTTGCTCCTCGTCTCAAAATATACACAAAAATGTGCGGTTTGATTAATGTGCTTTGGCTTTTGTTAGCAGTACCTTGTACAATCAGCTAAAATTGTCAATAGTTTTTCCCAAACATAATACGATTTTAGTGAAACAAGTGAGAAAACCCCTTTACGAGCTTCATTGGCATCTTTCACATAAAAAAAACAACACATTGTAATAAAATTATGCAAAGTTGTACTTTTTCTGACTGAACTGGTATTTTGATGTTTTTTGGTGATTTTTGCATGGTCCCAGTTAAAGTTTTGTGCTTTCTGAAGATTTTACAACAAAACGTTCAACTCAGAGCATCATGACGTCACACATTAATGTTGGAGCTATGAAAACTTTCCAAAGTTTTTTGCCAACAAACCTGTCTCGTTTCCACAATCTTACACAGTTTAAACCATCAAAACAGGAATTTTAAAATCTTGGTTCACTAAATGTGCCTCTGACTGCTACAGGACCTGCAGCGTTCTCTCAAGTCCACTCCGAGTGCAGAGGGAGCATCCAAACTCTCATTGACTCCCATTATGTCTGAAATTTTCTTTCCAAAACATAAAGTGAGGAGTCTTTTTACCTTACCTGCAAAAAACACTGAAGGCACAGAAAAACATTGACATTTGACTTTTGTTGAAGAATGTTTTTGATCATTTTCACACAGACAGTTTGTCTGAGGCTTACTTTCCAGTTAGCATTTGTGTCTGCCTCTCATTACAAGTGGGACACGGCTTTAACAGCTCTTTTGATCTCCTCCACCACACACACATTTAGACACGCATAATCTATTTTCTTCTACTTGGCTGTCTTCCAAATTCCTCAGAGGTTGCTGATAATGAACTGAGTGGTTCTATGGAGCAGAGTTAATGGGTCAGTAAAGTATGTTGTGTTCAGTGTCATGCAGCTTGTACACTGTGACGGAGAACGTTCTATTTGCTCATGTTAAAATTATAGCATTGCTAGTAAAAACAACTCAAACAACGTACAACAACATGAAGTACAACATAAATGTCTAAAATGCATTTTCTGAGAAAATGTGATGTGAACGACTTTGCTAAGATTAAATGCAGAAGCTAAATTCAAGCTGAAAGCTAAATGATCTTGCGTCTGGACTTGCTGTTGACCCATCGGTACCATCAGCACTAACTCACACTCAGCTGTTCTTTTGCAGGTTTCAGACGAGCTTGGCTGTGCTGTGCTCGGGCCAACCTGCACCTTAGCTACTTTCTCAATCGTTGAGTAAGTGACTTTTTGTTTTCCAGCGCTACATCAAAGACTACATTGTATGGAGATAAACTAGTCTCAAAACTAGTCACACAAGCAGACGAGATTTATAGCTGGGACATCTGAGACTTACCAGATTTAATGAGTTATTGGGTAAAGATACAACTTGGCACAGGTGCTCATAACCTCTATATGAAAACACATACACTTAATGTTACTGGATTTAAAAAAATAATTTTGTAAACTTGTCAGCTGAAATAAAGTATATGTATGTTTTTAAGTGTTTGCAGTGTTTCCCCTACCATTATACAAGCAGGGCGTCCCACCCTGTCAACAGAACTGAGCACCCTGCCTACTGAATCAAACCAACCTCGACCCCCCCACCCCCCATCGACAACTGCCGGCACTGATATGTAATAATAATAATTATACCCTGGTACAGGTGTATTCACTGATGATTTGAGTGATCATTGTGTAATAGTGACTCTCAGAGACATGAAACTTCCACATTCTAAACTCAGATTAATTCATAAAAGGGATTTGAAAAAGGTTTTGTGAACAGTCATTCCTCTGGGATTTATCTCACTTTGACTGGCACCGTATTCTGTTAACTGACGACGTGAACTCCGCTTGGAACTATTTTCAAAATACTTTCATCTATTTTGTAAACAAATATGCTCCTTTTCGCCATTTCAGAATAAAAGTACGAGACAGCCCATGGTTTACTCCTGAGCTAGCTGATCTTCTTCACAGGAGAGATCAGCTTTGGGCTGTAGCGAGAAAATCTGGCTCAGACACTGATTGATTGAGTTTTCGACAGATGAGGAATAAATGCACAGCTTCCATCAAAGCCACAAAACGTATACTATTTCTTATCTCAGACCTCAAAAAATCTAAATGACCCTGGAAAACCATCAAATCTTTCTCTGGCAGCTCCCAATCATCTGACCTCCCATCACAACTTCTCATTAACTCTGTTCCTGTGTCAAATAAGCACGAGATCCTGAACTGTTTCAACAAACATTTTGTCACTTCTAGTTCATTATTTGACAAAGTTTCTAATGAAAAATCAGCCACTTCCCCAAAAAGTCAAACTTCTACAAACCATATCTTTCCTACAAGTCAATCTTGAGTAAATGACACCTTTTCTCTTTCCCCATTCTCAGTCAGTGAGGTAAATAAACTGTTAAAAGATCTTGATTCTAAAAAATCTGCAGGACCAGATGAACTTCCACCTTATTTCTTAAGGCTGGCTGCTCATATCAACACAGTCCCTGTGACCCACATCTTCAATCTCTCCATAAGACAAAACTCCATTCCAGGCACTTGGAAAACAGCCTTTGTTCTACCTTTGCTGAAGGGAGGAGACCCCACCTCACTGAACAACTATCGGCCAATCTCTAAACTCTGTATTTTAGCCAAGGTTCTAGAAAAACTGATAAACTCTCAAATCAAAAATTACTCATTTAACATCTTACCTCTCCATCAATCTGGTTTCAGGAAACAACACAGCAGGTTCACTGAAGGTTCTTAATGACATTGTTGAAGCACTGGATGCTAAGAATTATTGTGCTTCACTTTTCTTAGACCTGTCTAAAGCTTTTGACACTGTGGATCATAACATCTTGTGTCATAAGCTCTCAGAAATCAGTTTCTCAGATCATACCATTGGTTGATTCTCTAATTATCTTTCAGATCGAAAGCAATGTGTTCAACATAATGGTATTTCCTCCAGTTATTTAACAGTCAACAATGGTGTACCACAAGGCTCAGTCTTAGGAACCACACTCTTTACAATCTACATAGGTAATGTAGGTCAGAGCATCCTTGATATATCCTTACATTTCTATGCTGATGACACAGTTGTTTATTGTCAAGCTAAAACAGTTGCTAAGGCATTCCAACTTTTGCAATCTGCCTTCGACATCATCCAGTCAGATTTGCTCCACTTCAAACTTGTCCTAAACGCCGACAAAACCAAAGAGATGCTTTTTCTAACAGGAAGTCGGTCCCAGCAGTTCTTCCTCTGATTTTATCCTCAAATGGTGTCCCTATTGAGTTTGTCGATTCCTACAAATATTTGAGTATCTTGCTCGATTCGCATATCTCTTTTAAGCTTCACGTGGAAAACCTAGTAAGGAAACTGAAAGATAAATTGGGTTTCTTTTTCAGAAATAGATCCTCTTTAACTCTGAATGCTAGGAAACGCCTTGTAACTGCGACTTTCCTTCCCTTCATTGACTACGGTGATATTATTTACATGAACGGCTATACAAGCACTCTGCAGATGTTGGATGCTGTCTAACATGGTGCGCTAAGATTCACAACTGGCTACAATTACCGTACCCATCACTGCACCCTGTATTCACTAGTTAACTGGTCATTATTAACTTGCAGACTCTTTCACTGGTACATTTTCATCTTTGAATCACTTCTTTGTCTGCTGCCTTCATACATCTCCTCCTACATGTCTCTGCGTGAGTGCAGCTACAGTGTGGGCTCTCAGGACATTATTATATACAGTGTTCCCTCAGTGAGGACTGAACATGGCAAAAGGGCCTTCTCCTACTCCACTCCTGTTTCCTGGAATATCTTGCAAAAAGATCTAAAGTTCTAAGCTAGTGGCATGCAATACAGATGCACTAGCTAAGAAGCTAGAAATAGCGCTCCAATTCCTTCATGCTGAGCCGCCCCACCCTGCTTGAAAATTTTCAGTACAGAATGCAACAGAGATGTATCACCCCTTCCACGGTCAACAAAAATCACGGAAGACTCAAGCACCCTGCCAAGACAAGTAATATAGGGGAAACACTAGTGTGTGTGTGTATGCATTTGTGTATATGTGTATGTATATGTATATATATATATGATTCGTACACATGTATTTGACAGTTTGTATGCCCAGCATATTCCTACTTGTGCAATTTGAAATGTGTACTTGCAAATTAAATAGTTTATTTGCATTTGTAACATGTATACTATTGTGAATCTTATATGTGTGGTATACAAATCCTTTTGTATGCATGTATGACTACTTTTGAGACTAATTTATCTTCATACTATTGAAAATTGAAGTTCTAGTACAAGGGAGACCAAACTATTTCAAATGTAGGTCAAAATTGTCAAAGTACTCAGGGGCCACAAAAATGTGAAACAAAGATAAAACAAAAATGAACACATTTTGTGAAACTGTTATACTCTCAACAACAACAATGTGAGCAATATTTTCGAGAAAGGACAAAAGTTAACTAACTTTAGTGGAGAAGGTTGTATATCTAAAACAGAAACAGCCTTGTAAACATTTTATTATTGTAGGGGTTATGGTTTGTGTTTCCTGGTGTCTAGCCCCATCTTGTATTGTGTTATGTCTTGTGTTCTCCTGAGCCTCAGTTTCTGTTTTTTAATAGTGTTCATGTTTTCCTAGTGTATGGCTCCATCTGGTGTTGTGTCTCTGTTCTGATCCCTTGTGTCTCATTACTTTTATTTTCCCACACCTGTGAAGCTTGTGCATTATGTCTCGTTAGTCACTGTTTATAAGTCTGTGTTTTTGTGCTATTCATTGTCTGGGCATCGTCTGGTAAACCATCCTGAGTTCCTTTGTGTTTCTACATGTTTCCTGAGTACACGAGTTTAGCTGCCACGTCAGCTCGTTTATTTTGTATTATTAAAATTGTTTCTCAGTTAACCATCTGGTCTTCGAGTCCTGCCTGCACCATTGGGTACTGCCTCCAAAACCTTCATTCACAACAATTATATTATATTGTATTATTTTGTATTATATTATATTATATTGCATTATACATTATAATAATATAACCTTATTTTAAAAAAGCAATGAATTCCTTGGACTTGTTCGGTCTTTTGTTTTTCTTTGTTTTTTTTGTTCTTGGGAAATACATTTTAGTATATTCTTAGAAACAAAAGTGTAAAATGATTTTCATCATGATTAAATCAACTGCACTCATGTTCGTTGAAAACACTTGTTATATTTTAAAAGGTTTAATGAATGATAATGATAATAATAAAGTCTACATTTTGGTAAAAGCCACTAAAGTTTTGTGGAGAGTTCTACCATGAAACAGAAAAAATAAATAAACTAAATAATTACTGGTAATTATAGCCACAGGTTAGTATTGTACCTAATGTTGCACATTTAGAGAAGTTTCGTGTTTCTGTTAAAGCTAACATTTTATTTATATATGGCAATATCACCATTACATTAGCAGAAGGTCTAAATTTTATTTGTTATAAATTGTATTTATTTACATTTTTTGCCTTATGTGATGGCTTGGTTTGTGCCTCGAGTCCCCAGACTCAAATGCTTTTGGCAGGATGGATCAGATCTTGGGAATTACTCTCAGGCATGGTCCATTGGTGTAGCCATTTAATTTGGACATTTCGGAACCAAATGGACCGACACACACTCAAGGTTGATGTCATTAAAGTTCTGCCTGTTCCCAAAACAATCGTGTTTATCTGAATTTGGTTCCCTGACTGGCCTTGACAGGCCATCTTATCTTAATTTGCCTGGAAGTTTTGTAAATCTTTGATGCTCTTCTTCTTATTCTCTCTTGACAGTTTTTGTGTTGACATTCTCTCTTGTCAGTTTAGAAATAGGTCTGAACCTCAGGACGCCCATCCTCTCCGCAGGAAGCTTTGGACCCTCCTGTGACTACACTCTCAACCTGCAGCGCCTCCTGCCACCGGCGCGCAAGATCTCAGACTTTTTCATCCATTTCTGGTTGAACAAAAACACCATCAAGCCGCAGTGGGAGACGGCCTACGTTTACAAGAAACAGAACAACACAGAGGATTGTTTCTGGTCAGTGATATTCAGAAGATAACCACAGTTAATTGGACTTTATAGATGTCTCCTCTTTGTCAGATGGACACAGTTTAGTAACGTTTTAACGGGTCATATTGGTCGTGTGAACGAGACTAGCTACTTTGTGCAAGAAACATTCTGAACCCATTTCTTCTTGCCTTTATCTTTATCGTGCTGTGATGTTTTATGAAATAGTTAATAATACTTTAGTTTCAAACGAGTGCCTGTTTTTTCTATTTTTCAGGCTTATGAAAAATCTTTCTCAAAAACAACTTGATGTGGAGAAGGTTGCTACATTAACTAAAACCAAGCCTCTCTACATTTGCTCTTCTGTCCCACAGTTTTTTTTGTTCCCCTGTCACAGAGCGAAGAGGGAGAATTGGAAATAACCTCCTTCCGTCTGTGTTGTGAGCATAACTTAAAAAATAAGTGTGGTAGCAACTTCCACTTTGAGGCGTGGCTGCATGTAGGTGTAAGAAAAGTCAGGATCACGGGTTGCCATGTCAAAATCCAAGAAGGCCACTGCCATATTTAGATTTACTCCCCTCCCCAATCATTTGAGGAAATTATGCTTTTTGTGTGAATGTTTATGAAGCGTTCACACTATTGTGAGCCATTTTTCTTCCATACATTTTTCGGTGCACTTCTCAGCCCATAAATCAAAATGTTCAACTCTTTCAGGACAGTCTTGCTATGACTTTTGGTATTGATGCAACTTTAGCTTTTTGAAACATTTAGCCTTTTCTGACTTTTTTTCTAATAGAAAATGAATTGAGCTCATTTTTCATCCTTCAAATCTTTAGATGTGTTTACGACCTTTTACTTTCACTTTTTGTTCTGGTTCAGCTTCTTTCAGCCTCCTTGTGCGAATTTCAGCTTGTTATGCTCCTTTCAGCTTATTTACACACGTTTCAGCTGTTTTATGCTACTATTTTGCTGTTTTCATGCAAATTTTAGCTTTTTCAGCTAATTCCACATTTTTTTACACTCATTTAATTATTTTTTTCAGCCTAATGCAACAAAAACGTGTTTTCTCCACTTCCTTCCGGTAATTTAAGCTTCTTTCTACTTTTCTTAGCTACTTTTCAGCTGTTTTTTTTTTTTTTTTTTGCTAATTTCAGCCTTTTCTGGATAAGATCAACTTTTTGGTGCTCATTTCTGCTTCTTTTATCCTAACTGGGCAAATATGTGTTCTTTCTGCTTTGTTCTGCTAATTTAGGCTCGTTCCATTTCAGCTACATTTCAGCATGGTTTTAGTTAATTTCAGCTGTTTTTCAGTAAGTTCTTCTGCAACAAGCATTCACATTGAATTTTCAGAGGAAATACAATTTCTCTAGTTTATTTTGTCTTTGTTTTCTCAACTGAACATCTGTATTACTACTTGAATTTATGTGTGTTTAGATGGACAGTGCAGGTAGTATCCAGTGGACAGCACGCGCACAAGATCACAGTTCATATGTTGATGTAGCATACCAACACTTTAGTCTGTTTGTTTTTGGTGAGACATTGAGTAAAAGGTAACTACTTCATGTATGGAGTGTGAAGTTCAGTCTAGAGTTTTTAAGTGATGAACTTTGAGTGTGAACAACTCAGTTACTGGTAATAATCTGTGTGAGCTAAACTTTGAGTTGGTTCTTGTGAAGGGTGGACTGTGCAAGACTGACAGTGACCATACTGTTAAAACACCATCTATCCATCCATCCATCCATCCATCCATCCATCCATCCATCCATGCATCATTTTCTGCTCATTCTGGGACGAGCCCCTACCCCAGGCCTGACTCCAGGGTGGGGTCCTGATAATCTCTAATTCTAACTCTAACAAGAGCAGTCTAATCTTTACAAACCTCTTCTGCACAGGCACTTCTACCTTTCAATATTTTACACTGTTACTGTTATACTGTTTAGAAATGCGTCCATTTCTGTCTTCTTTCACTCAGGGTGTCTCAGATTGCTTAGGGACTGAAGTTTGTTGTTGTTGTTGTTGTTGTTGTTTTTCATGAAATCCCTCCAGAATGCAGAGATCACACATTTAAAGTCATACTAACATCCAATGTCTGAGCTCAAATTATTCTCTTCAAAACTGGATTTTTGAACTTGTAATATCAACTTTAAAACACTGTGGCTCCTTCCACGCACACTTGGACTTCTTTTCAATCGTCTGAGGCTTACTTTTTATTCTGCCTTTATATTTGTATGTTGAAACAGAGGCCTTTGTAAACTTGTATTCCTGGTTGCAGTTAATGTCCATTTGAAAAAGTTAGTGCCGTTACAGATGACGGACATTATATCTCAACTATAATCGCTCCTAAAAGTTAAATATCTCTGAACTGAAGAGTGTCTTTCCTTCTTCAGGTATATCAACACGCTTGAAGCGGACGGAAAGTTTGCCACAAACATTTCTGTTACGATGCTGCGGAGACCTGAAGAAGTGAGAGACATCGTCACACCTCAGAAAAACAGGACGAGCAACTGTAAGTTGTTAGTGAGACACAACTAAAAGCTCCCGGCCAACAAAACTCAGTGAACTGAGAATACACCAGCAGCATCACGCTTTTATAGGAGTTCAACTTTAATGAATTACCCACTCAGAAGTTTGTAATTAAAGCTTTAATGTGCATTTTGTTTCACAGGAGGCATTAATGACGGCTCTTTGGTTCTGGTGTTAATTGCAAAGTTGAATTTTTTTTATTCTGGTGTTACCTGCATCTTTTCCGTTCACAGTGTTCATCATATGCGGCTCACCGATGGACCTACTGGAGGTGAAAAATGGCTCTAAAGCAGCAGACAGCAGTAGTTTCCTCTTCGTCCTTATAGATCTCTACAAGTCAGTGTTCATATAAACCTTTTCCCCATGTGTCCAATGTCCTTTTCTTTTTGCCTCGTTTTTGGTGTTTCTTCATATTTCTCATAAATCAGTTCTGTTCTCCAATGTTTCGCAAAATGTTTCAGCGTTCAGTCAAATACAAATTAAAACAGGAAGCGATGATGCATAAATGATTAAACTTCCTTTAGGATGCTCCCTTCTTCAAGAGTTGCCACAATGAGTGATCTCGCATGAAAGATTTGGCAAGTGTTTGACACCGGGTGGCCTTCCTGACACAACCTGGCCTCGAACCTTCAACCTCAGTTTTACAAGACTGTGGCAGCAACCAACAAGCTACCGCAGCAGTGATTCAAAAATGAATAAGCTTCATATTTTATGATAAATGGTAAATGGACTGTACTTGTATAGCATCTTTCTATCTAGATATACTTTGTAATTTAAATCAGTTCAGTTTATTTATATAGTGCCAAGTCACAACAGAAGTCATCTCTGGGCACTGAACAGAAACATTCATATATAAAAATAATAATTTAACATTATTTATCTGAGGAGCAGACTGTTTTGAGTTTAACTCCATCAAAGAACTCTCATCTTGAGCATGAAGGCGACAGTGGGAAGAAAAAACTCCCTCATGAGGAAGAAACCTTTAGCAGAACCAGGCTCAGGACAAGCGGCCATCTGCTTCAACCGGCTGGGTTTGAGAGGAACAGATACACAATGGCAGGTCAAGAATCACATGTTAAGATAGAAATAGTATCAAATGAAAACTATTCAATTGTAACAGTTCATTCAAGGGAATGAGGTCAATTTGTCCTCCAGCAGTCGAAGCCTATAGCAGCACATCTAAGAGACAGCTCAGTAAATCCAAACTAACCACAACTATAGGATTTATCAAAAAGTAAAGACTTAAGCCAGGCAGCACGGTGGCGCAGTTGGTAGAGCTGCCGCCTCTCCGTGAGCAGGTTACCCTTGTTCAAATCTCGGCTGGGGGCCTTTCTGGGTGGAGTTTGTATGTTCTCTCCGTGTTGCTTGGGTTTTCTCCAGGTTCTCTGGTTTCCTGCCACAGACCAAAAACATGTATGTTAGACTGATTGCACACTCTAAATTAGGGGGCAGCTGTGGATGAGCGGTTAGAGCAGTCGTCCTCCAATGCAAGAGCTGGGGGTTTGATTCCACCAGCAGTCATATGCCAAGTGTCCCTGGGCAAAACAATGAACCCCTCACTGTCTCCGATGTGTGTCCCATTGGTGTAAATGAATGTGACAAAGCACTGATTAGTCTTTGTGTTCACAGTGTTCATCATTTGCGGCTCATCGATGAACCTACTGGAAGTGAAAAGCGGCTCTAAAGCAGCAGGCCTCCCTTGCAAAAAAGATTGGTGATCTCATTGAGATTTGCCTGGTTAAAAAAAGGTTAATAAATTAATTAATAAATAAAAAATGTATAGCTCTAGTAGAGTGCTGTATGAACGGGTAAATGAGGGTATTTTAGTGTAAAGAGCTTTGAGTATCTTGATAAGATAGAAAGGTGCTATTTAAGTACAGTCCATTTAAATTGTCCCTAGGTGTGAGAGTGAATGGTTGTTTGTCTCGTCTGTCTCTATGTGTCCCTGTGATGGACTGGAGACCTGTCCAGTGTCCCTCGCCTCTTGCAAAGTGATTACTGGACATGGGCACCAGTGACCCCTGCGACCCATAAAGGAATAAGTGGGTAAAAGATAATCGATGGATGGATGGATGGATGGATGGATGGATGGATGGATGGATGGATGGAAAGTCTTAAGTCCAACTGCACTGTGTGTCAGCCTCATGGACAGAAACTGGAAGTTGGTTCCACAAGAGAGGAGCCTGATAACTGAAAGATCTTCCTCCCATTCTGCTTTTGGAAACTCTAGGAACCTCAAGTAAACCTGCAGTATGAGAGCGAAGTGCTCTGTTAGAAAAATATGGAACAATAAGATCTGTAATATAAGATGGAGCTAGGTTGTCGAGAGCTTTGTAGGTTAGAAGTAAGATTTTGAATTCAATTGTGGATTTGACAGGGAGCCAATGGAGAGGAGCTAAAACTGTAGAGCTATGATCTTTCCCACTAACTCCAGTTAAGACTCTGGTAGCAGCATTTTTGAATAAACTTTTTAAAGAAGTTTTTGGACACCCAGATAACAAACCATTGTAATAGTCCAGTCTAGACGTGACAAATGCATGGACCAACATCATTTTTAGATAAGATGTTTCTAATTTTAGCGATAGTGGAAGAAAGCAGTCCTGGTAACTTTTTAACAAAGTGAGGAGGTAAAATGCATGTCCTGATCAAAAATAGCATCAAGATTTTTAACATTAGAGCTGGAGGCCAGATTAACACCGTCCAGAGGAAGGGAAAGGCTGCAAAGTTTGACCTAAGATGCTCAGGTCCAAAAACCACAACCTCTGTCTGTCTGAGTATAAAAGCAAAAAATCAAGGGTCATCCAGGTGGAAAGATGTTTTTGTTACATGTAAAACTTGACTGTGTCCCCCCTCTCCTCAGTGATATATACTACACCAACACGTCATCACTGCCAGAGATGAGGAATGTGCTGGTGTTGACCATGCCCGACACCAGAAAGTACGCCATCAACTCAGACCTGAACGACAACAACACAGTAAGAACGCAGGATGTAACGATCCCTCTGTTGTCTTCTCTTTATGTTTGCCTGAAAAGGTAATAGTAAAGCATTGCTAATTTATTAGTGTTTTATTGGGACTCATAACTTGGGACTCATAAAATGTCTTTGCAGATGAATGACTACATGGCTGCGTACCATGACGCTGTGCTGCGTATCGGCCATGTGATGAGAGAAATCGCTGAGACGAATCAGTCGGAAATTCACGGAATGGACTTCATGAACGTAAATTACTTCAGAAACACCTCGTTTAATGGTAAGAATTGAGGAAAACATCGGGAAGTGGTGAAGACTGTCAGGCAGGTACACAACATACAGTATTAACATGAGCCTGTTTGCATGCTGCTAGCATAATTTTAAAATCTTTTCCCTTTTTTTGCGTATTTGTGGTCTAAATTAAAATAAGAAAACACCGGAACAGGAACGTCAGTTTGGAGAGGCACTTTCATTCTGACAGGAATGATGAGCTAACAGCTAGTCTGAACGCAACCAAGACCAAAGTTGGTCTTGAACAGATAGTCAGGAATTTCACAAGATTTTTGACAAAATAGCCGCGTAGTACAAAATCTACTGTTTTATAAAGGTTAAAAAATAGCATTTACATGGACCATGAGGAAACTTTACAGATTGAAGACGGCTCTAATTAGCTCGTCTCAATGAACCCGTTGTCAAAATGGATTTTAACATATTAAATTTAATCTTGAAAATCTTATTTCAAGTGAGTGATAATTTGTAAACTTTGACAACACTGTCAATTTTGCATTACGCTGTAATTTCTCCAGAAGTCTGATGAAATTCCTGCAGGGCATGGATGCTCCTCTGGTGCTACGTCTTGCTTTATCTGGAACTTTTTACATTTGCATTTAACCTCAGAACTACATGTAAATAACAGTTGAAAGTTAAAGTGACGGCAGCGTAAAGATTTATAACACATGGCATGACGCACACTCAAACTGTTGAGACTGGAGCTGTTTTAAGACAACAGCAACCCATGGTGCGCTTGGCTGGATTCAGACTAGCTGTTAGGGATCTACAACAGATAAGATTAGTTATTTATACTTTTACGTGTAAACTTATTTCTGAATTGGCTGAACAACTGCTTAAATTTCTGACAATTTTTCTAAAATTTGACAGCAGTGGCTTTATGTTGAACAAACTGAAGCTGTCACTTGGATTTTGTGAAAGAGAAGATGAGATTTTACCTCCTGCAGGCTGCATCGGCTGCTGTTCAGCTGTGATTAGACGACACTCTCAACAGGAAGCAGTTCTGTCCCACATCACATCAGGCTTTTAGACTCAACTACAACTTTTTATTTAAAATTAAAATAGACTCCCGTTAAAGGAACATTTCCAAGTCTGTGCTGGTCAAGGCAACAAAACAAAGGACAAGGATGAGTGCTTTGTGGTTTTAAACAATTACACAGCACCGGAACAGCTTTAGTTAGGATTTGTAATGACATTAACAAATGATTCTGGTCAGTTTGTGATACTTGTACTCCTGGACCTTACTGCTGCTTTTGATACTGTTCACCACAGTATCCGTATATCAAGGTTAGAACACTGGGTTGGGATTACTGGTGCGGCATTGGAATGTTTCCATTCTTACCTGAGTGACAGGAGTTTCTGTGTTAAGGTTGGAAATAGTGTATCTGCATCAGTGCCTCTGTTCTGTGGGGTCCCACAGGGCTCGATTCTTGGAACCCTTCTGTTTTCACTCTATCTGCTCCCTCTGGGGTCTATCCTGAAGAAACATGGTCTTTCATTTCATTGTTATGCTGATGATTGTCAGATTTGTCTGCCATTAAAACCCAACAGTTCTTGCTCCATTCGCCCTCTGTTAAAATTACTTGATGACATAAAGGCATGGATGGCTTCAAATTTTTTTGTTTTAATGATCAGAAAACCAAAGTTACTATGTTTAACCCTAGCTCTACTGCTGTCTCTGATCCTGTAAATCTTGCCTCTCTTGAGCCATATCTTAAGTCTGCTATGAATCTCAGGATGTTTTTTTGACTCTGACTTTAAGTTTAATAAACAGATTATCTCTGTTCCACAGAAACGTTTCTTCCAGTTAAGGCAGATAGCTAAACTCAAGTCAGTGTTGACCAGATCTGACCTTGAAAAAATTGTTCATGCATTCATTACAACCCGGCTGGACTACTATAAAGCACTTTATGCTGGGGTCAGTCAGGTCACTCTTTCACGTCTCCAGCTCGTCCAAAATGCTGCAGCTCAGCTCTTATCAGGAATGTAGTGGACTAAGCCTACGTCGAAACCCAGTCTAAGGTCAAAACTCTTGACCTTTAGAACCTTGTGGGACAGAAGCTGTCATTTCATGTATTTGACTCCATAAATACAGGTTCACCCATCCTGAGACTTTCTTTCTTGAAGATTCAAGTGAAAAGAACACTCTCTTTTTATTATCATTACTATCTTACAAATGTTGATAATCAAAGTGTCTTAGTTCAAACCATTTTAGATGTTGCAGTGAACTAATCAATTTTATTAACTGAGTAATGATTTTATTCTCATGTTAAAAGCTGTGCAGAGTAATTATGCATTTTTCTGATTTCTGCTTTTGAATGAGCAAGTGTGTGCGTTTACAAGGTTACAGTCAAACGAAAAACAAGTTGTTATGTTAAAACTGTCATGTTTTAGAATCCTCTCAGACGTAAATAGAGATGTTTTGCACCTGTTTCTTAAGGCACGCCAAAACAGAACCCTCTCGGTCTGTGAGAACATTTCTGAGCTGTCTCATAACAATTCTCGCTGTCTCTAACCTCTTACGTCACAAAAACACACCCCTTCTGGTCGTTTCTGACCAATGAAAAATCCCAAAAAGTGAACCGGGAAAGAGTCTTTAAAATGTCAGTACTTCCTGGTCTAGACAGTCTCACAGGTATGCTCACAGACTCACAGAGACTCAGAGACTCACAGGGACACGGAGAGACACACAGGTACTCAGAGTTGGAGAGTTGTCAGACTTCTAGAGTTCTGGAGTTCTGATGGAGTGCTGTTGGAGTTCCTGACATGACAACGAAGCTCTTCCGAGTTCCATGGGATTATAACATTTTCCACTGAGGTGAATATGTGTCGAACAGAGCCTCGCCACTACTTCTGACGGGCAACAGCCATTCTAAGGAGACGCTGGACCGGTAGCGTTAACGGAACACCATATCTGCTGATTATCATCAGAGAGGTAATGGGTCAAGTTTCCTACCAAGCGTACCGAGGCGAGCTGGGCTTCTGATGGAGAGTGTCGGTTCTGGCGAACATTCCTCCCCTCCCATTCAATCTTAACTCCCTCTAAACTTCTTCCCATCTTTAAACTTTTCTATCAAGTAGAAATTCTTCCAGATATTTAGAAATGTCTGTGTAAAATGCTCACCCACATTCATGTGGGCAAAAGATCATAGTTGTACAGTTTTATAAATGTCTGTGGTGCAGCAACGGAAAAATCATGGCCGTATGATTTTTCCTGATTGATTGCTTTGTTGTTATATTCATAATTTGCCAAATTAATGTACATGTTTGATGTTAAATTTGATTCTGTAAATAAATGACCGCATTCATTTTGATGGGTCAAATCTAAATGACGTCTCACGTTTGCATTTCCTTAAATTCAATGCACGTTTTATTCAGTCCAGAAAAATGAGGAACTCGCGTTAAATGATGAATATATCCCAGCATCTGTTCATCTACAACTGGTGGCCCGTCACGTGCTCATAAATGGACTGTAACTAGTGTGCTAATTGATTTTCATGTTGGCATGTGTTATAAAATAACAGTTGAACCGTGCGTCTTTACGCAGCCGGAGCTGCGCGCTTGGAGCTGCACCGCCTGAAGCGAAATGCTGCATGTTTTTAAGCGTGTTGGTCTGTGATGCTCAGAAAGCTCACAGAGAAGCTGAAATTGAGTCACAAGTCTTTATAAAGCTGAATTGTACGTCTGTATGTGTAACTTACGCTGGCTTTGAGCTGTGGAAACGTTTCATTCTGTTTAAACTGTGTTCCGGACGCTTCTGGTCCGCTTCGGTTCTGTGGTTCCGACTCGGTTCTGGAGCTTCGAACGAGTTGTTTTAAATAGCTAGAAAGACGTTTTGTCACGGAGCGCCGTTCTCTGTGCAGCTCAGGGGGTTGTTTCGTTACAATTTTTAACAGAAAAAGTGCATTTTGATGGTTTAAAAGACGAAAAAGTGACGAACTATTTTACGCTAATCTAACTTGCTAGCTGGGGAATACGCTTCGTGGTTGGTTGTTTGCTGCTTTGGAAAGCTCTGATTTGCTGAGAAAGGTTGACTGACGTCACCTCCCCTCACCCCTACGCTGCGTCATTGGTTGAGAAAGACCGTGTGTAACGTTCTCATTGGCTGAGGGAAGTGTCAATCACGTCACCCGGAAATGAAGACTCGTTTTCATAAGGAATAAAATCTGCTTTTTAACGCTGGAAAGCGCATTAAAGCTGTGTTCTGAAACGCTGTTTACATTCATTCGAAGCATATTCGCTGAAAGTTTGCCACGTTTGTGTAAAAAATCCGTTCAGAAGTGTTGGTTTTCACCGAAGCAAGCCGATGCTAATTTTAGCTAATAAGCTAACGACCGGACGCCACAGGAAGTTATAGCACCCCTAGTGGACGACACAAACAGGGTCTGAGTTAGAATTGTTGAGGATCTGCTGACATCTTGTGGAGAAGACGTGGGATCACAGGTTTTCACTTCGTTTTTAGGTGAAGAGTGACATTAAACGTTTTTATTTTCCTGAAAGGCAATTTTGGAGTTTAAAAACTTCCTCATAGCTGAATAAAACACTGTTATCTTACATTTTAAAAAAGTAATAGGTATTTATGCAAAGAAGCATTTACCAAAAAATTTTATTCACTGATAAATCCTTAAAACAGGTCCATAATAAAATTAGAAACTTTTTAAAAAACAGATACAGTTACAAATATTCACAGAGTTGAACAGTTTACTCATTTTGCTTGAAGGATAATACACGTTTAATTGCAAAATCACTAAATAAGAGTAAAGCTTATCAGGAAAAGGAGATTTTCTGATTTTATTTTACCACCTAAACATTTACATCTACTATTTAATTTCTAAATAGCAGATAATGGCGGACGGAGAGGGAAACACTGACCCCTTACAATCCGAGGATGTGGTCCAGACAGCCTTACACATTTTAACAAATTCAATTCTTGGCAAAACTTTGGAGGACTTGCAAGTCCTTGATGACGATCAAAGACATGAGGAGCTGCAGAGTTTATCAAGAGCAGCTACAGTGAAGGAGGACGCAAAATCAAGCCGCATACGGTTAGCAAAAATCTCTCTGCTTCTGAAGGCGGAATTAGACCGTTTGGTGGTAGAAAAGGGCGTGCTATTCAACGGATATAAGTCTGAAAAAGAGAGGTGTGACGAATTGATGAGTGAATCTGAGTTGCTGAAACAAAAGATTCAAACTGATAAGGACCTCTCAAAGAAAGAGCTGTCAGAACAGGCTCAATCATATGAGGAGAAGTGTGCCGAGCTGATAAGTGAATCTGAGTTGCTGAAACAAAAGATTCAAACTGATAAGGACCTCTCAAAGAGAGTGCTGTCAGAACAGGCTCGATCATATGGGGAGAAGATTGCGGATAAGGAACGAGCGTACCAAGACGCGTGTGCAGATAACAATGAGTTACAAGCACGGTTGCAAACCGCTTTAAGGGAGCTGGCCGATTGCAAGGCAGAAAAGGGGTTAATAACCCGGAGTTGGCTGACTTTACAAGATGAAAATCGGTCAACAAATAAGCGCCTGACAGCTTGTGAGGAGAATTTAGCTACAGCTACAAACCTGTTTTCTGACATGGAGCTAGCTGGCTCGAGACTCAGAGACGAGCAGGGTCAGCTACAACCACCCCAGACAGGTGCTGTTGCATCTCCTCCCCTTAGCCCCGTTACAACACCCCCAACCCGGGGGATAAGGACGGGTCTGCACCCACTTGCACCTCTTCCTCCTGACGCCAGGCAGTCACCTCCACCCCCATCTCGGGCGGTGGGGTTCGACCTGCACCGGTATACACCTCTTCCTCCTGACGCCAGGCAGTCAACTCCACCCCCATCTCAGGTGGGGTTCGACCTGCACCGGTATGCACCTCCTCCTCCTGACGCCAGGCAGTCAACTCCACCCCCATCTCGGAGGGTGGGGACAGACCTGCACCAATATGCACCTCCTCCTACCAACCCTTATCAGCCACCCCCACCCCCACCATGGGCAGTAGGGGCAGGACTTGATCAGTCTGCACCACCAGTCACACAAGTTAGACCGGTGATACAGTCTCCCTCAATGGATGACTTGCAGAAAATCTCAAAATATGTGCAACGCTTCGTTCCCGGCCCTATGGGGTCCGCAGGAACAAAAGCGTATCTCAAAGATCTGGAGTTCAGATTGAGATCTTATCCTAATGCTACGGTAGACGATAAGATAAGTCTGATACGGCTCACTTCAGACAGAGAGGTGTTCACCTTCATCGAGCGTCTACCTGATGCGACGAGGAGGGATTACAACCTTCTGTGTGAAGCTTTGATCAGAGAGTACGACCCCTGCGCGGGGCCTGCTGGTTTTCCAGCTGCAGACAAGGTCACGCAGGGCAAGACTGAACATCCAAAAGTTTATTACAAAAGAATCTTCCAAGCCTATTTTGGTAACAGAAATGAGACCGGAATGGAAGAAGATGATGGTTTTAAGTTTGTTTTCAGCAAAAATCTCCACTCTGATTTTAAAAAATCAGTACAGATGATGGCAAATTTCAGAGAAAAATCCATCAGTGAGATTAAACAGTGTGCTGTGAATGTGTTTGAAGCATGTTCTCATGCTAAGACGCCCATAGAAGTGTTTCCTAGTGTAAAGGTTAAACCCCTCCCTCTTGAACTAGAAGGACGACGTGCTTCGCCGCCTCCTCCTAAGAAGAAAGAGAGAAAACAGTCTGTTCAAGCTAACAAACCGCGTCCTGAAGGTGCACGCTGGGACAAAAAGGCTCCTCTTTCAGAGGAAGCCAGTGATTATCGAAAAATGGGTGAACGCAGGACGCAACGATATGAGAAACCATATCGGCAGGGGCAGTACGTAAAGGAAACCCCGCAAGACGTACCTGACCGTCCCCCACCTCGGACGAAACGAACCGAGGCGAAAAAATCACAAAAGTTCCAAAAGCAAGGCCCTACACCTCTGAGCTCGGAAGAGACAGAGAAACTACGCAGGTTGTTAGAGACTTTGAAACACACTGACACGGGAACCCAACCAGGAGCACTTTGCAGTAATGTAATTCCTATTACATCTGAGGGCGCGAATGACAACATAACAGATGTCGGTGGAACACACCAAGACGTTGCTGTGGTTGCCTCAAACAACCCCTCATCGGAAGAAGGGGGGGTAAACACACACACGAACGATGACGTGTCATCACAGGCTGAACACTCAGAAACAGCTTCTGCTGTGCTGACGGTTCAGGCAAACCAAAATTACACAGATAAGTCTGAACGCGTGAAAAAGCGTCAGAAAAAACCCAAGAGGTTTCTGTGTAACTTTATCAGAAGGGGGGTCGCCAAAAAGGCGTACCTGTCAGTAACACTCGAAGGTGTCCTCACACACGAAGCACTCTTGGACGGTGGGGCAGACATAACAATCATGTCAGCTAAACTGTTCGAGGAGCTGAGGACGGCCGCTGCCAGTGTTAACAGGATAATACCTCTCTCTGAATGTGCTATAGAAATGCAGGGTCTCTCAGAAATGAAAACAACCCTGACAGCTATAGCAATGGTTCACATGCAGATTGGCAATATGACACTGTACCACCCGGTACACGTGACCCATGTTGACTCATTCCCATTTTTGGTTGGCCAGGATTTTATAAATCGCTTCGGCGCGATTATAGATTATGGTGATCAAACAATGTGGACAACAGTGAGCAA
>NC_056514.1:20682522-20683733 GCF_014905685.2 Nematolebias whitei | reverse complement strand
TGGTCATGGGGGACCACGAACACAGGTGAGGACGTCCGTCCATGAGCAAAAGTTAGGATGCCCTTGAGTAGTTTTAGCTGTTTGCGCAGCTGAAAGAGGACTTTGAGGTCTGGATTGGAATCCAGCTCGACTTTCGATGGAGCGTATTTGTCAGGGTCAGTCAGATACAGCATCATCGAGTTAATTGCAGGATCCAACTTCTGAAGTTGGATGATGTCCGGGTCAGTCAGCATGGGGCGTACAGAAACTGTGTTATCAGCAGGTTTAGCTGCAGCTTGTGCGCGTGTGACTGCCATTACCTCAGTTGTAGCTTGTGACGACTGAGTGTTGAGTAGCCAGGAGGGGTTAAAGGACCACATGGATCCGTCAACGGCTCCTTCTTTGGCTAGGTAGTCTGCAAGGTCATTGTAGTACTTGTCATCGCCTGGGACTCTAGAGTGTCCTGGAACTTTCTTCCAGAAGATCTGTAGATCATGTGATGTCACCAAGTGATCACATGTCATGAAAAGCTCTTTGTGTTTTACCACCTTTTTGTTGCTTGTGAGAAAACCGTTCTGTTTCCACAGAGCGAGATGACACAAGAAACTGAGTCGAGCATAGTTAGAGTCAGTGCAGATGACTAGCGTCTGGATGGAGCGTTCCACTGCCATCTGTAGGCCTATTAGGATTGCAGCTATCTCGGCGTACTGAGAAGACTGAGAGCCCAATTTATAGCCAAATGTGACCTGTTCCAGGTCTTGGAGGAGAACTCCTCCAACACCTGCTTTGCAGACTTTCTCGTGGTGGAATGAACATCCATCCACGTACAATGTTGCCATATCTTTACAGATATTGCTATCAAAGAAGTGGTGATTTGGGTCCTCAGCAGCTGAGGGTTTGCTCACAACCGGCTGTTGGGTGGCTGGTACATCCTGTGTACATTCTTGGCAGATTGCCAAATCAGTGCCCAAGTGCGACTTCTTATTTTGACCGTAGCGGATGTCTAGGTTAAAACTTTGAAGTGCCATCAGCCATGTTGCAACACGTGAGTTTGTCACCACACCATCTCTGATGCGTTGGCTGTTCAGAAACGTTACTGGCTGGTGTTGTGTCTCAACAATGATCCTCTGTCCACCAATATAGCAGGAGAAATGTTTCACTGCCCACACAGTGGTCAATAGAGCCTTCTCACAGTCTGAATACCGTAATTCAGGGCCTGCCATCGTTTTGCT
>NC_056514.1:20681655-20682422 GCF_014905685.2 Nematolebias whitei | reverse complement strand
TGTCCACCAATATAGCAGGAGAAATGTTTCACTGCCCACACAGTGGTCAATAGAGCCTTCTCACAGTCTGAATACCGTAATTCAGGGCCTGCCATTGTTTTGCTGGCGTAGGCCACAACACGCTTGTCTTTGTCGTGTATTTGGTACAGACCTGCACTCATGCAGTAAGTTGAGAAGCCCACTTCCAAGTAGAACTCTTTGTCGTAGTCTGGGTAGACTAGACATGGGGCTAACTTGAGCCTGTCTTTGAGAGCGTTCATTGCCTGCTGCTGTGTATCAGTCCAGACAAAAGGAACGTCTTTCTTTAAGAGTTCAGTCAGTGGTTTTGCGAGGTCCGCATAATGATCTATGAACTGGCGAGAGTAATTACACACTCCCAAGAAACTCTGCAGTTCCTTGAGATTGGTTGGGACTTTGAGGTTGTCCAGGCCTTGGGTGTGAGTCAACTGTGGTTGTATTCCGTCCGGGCCTACTAGGAGGCCAACGTAATCCACCTTGGTTCTGCACCACTGGCATTTCGACAGTGAGATCTTAGCACCAGCAGTCGTTAGCTGATTGAGGACGTGGTCGATCTCAGCCAAATGAGAGTCCAGTGTCGGCTGCCTCAAAAGGATGTCGTCCACGTAGATCAGTGTCCCACGCTCGTGGGCGTCTGGACATGCTTTGTTCAAGAAGATGTTGAACTCTGCAGGTGAGTTAGCGTAGCCAAAGGGACACCTGGTAAAGGTGTATTGTCGGCTGCCAAAAGTGAAAGCTAGTTTGTGTTG
>NC_056514.1:20677858-20681555 GCF_014905685.2 Nematolebias whitei | reverse complement strand
ATCGACGACGTAAGTCCATAGTTGGAATTCATCTCCATGGACAGGTGATGATTTCCAAAGGGGGGACTGTAGTGGACTAAGCCTACGTCGAAACCCAGTCTAAGGTCAAAACTCTTGACCTTTAGAACCTTGTGGGACAGAAGCTGTCATTTCATGTATTTGACTCCATAAATACAGGTTCACCCATCCTGAGACTTTCTTTCTTGAAGATTCAAGTGAAAAGAACACTCTCTTTTTATTATCATTACTATCTTACAAATGTTGATAATCAAAGTGTCTTAGTTCAAACCATTTTAGATGTTGCAGTGAACTAATCAATTTTATTAACTGAGTAATGATTTTATTCTCATGTTAAAAGCTGTGGCAGAGTAATTATGCATTTCTCTGATTTCTGCTTTTGAATGAGCAAGTGTGTGCGTTTACAAGGTTACAGTCAAACGAAAAACAAGTTGTTATGTTAAAACTGTCATGTTTTAGAATCCTCTCAGACGTAAATAGAGATGTTTTGCACCTGTTTCTTAAGGCACGCCAAAACAGAACCCTCTCGGTCTGTGAGAACATTTCTGAGCTGTCTCATAACAATTCTCGCTGTCTCTAACCTCTTACGTCACAAAAACACACCCCTTCTGGTCGTTTCTGACCAATGAAAAATCCCAAAAAGTGAACCGGGAAAGAGTCTTTAAAATGTCAGTACTTCCTGGTCTACACAGACTCAGAGACTCACGGAGTTACAGAGTTGGAGAGTTGTCAGACTTCTAGAGTTCTGGAGTTCTGATGGAGTGCTGTTGGAGTTCCTGACATGACAACGAAGCTCTTCCGAGTTCCATGGGATTATAACATTTTCCACTGAGGTGAATATGTGTCGAACAGAGCCTCGCCACTACTTCTGACGGGCAACAGCCATTCTAAGGAGACGCTGGACCGGTAGCGTTAACGGAACACCATATCTGCTGATTATCATCAGAGAGGTAATGGGTCAAGTTTCCTACCAAGCGTACCGAGGCGAGCTGGGCTTCTGATGGAGAGTGTCGGTTCTGGCGAACATTCCTCCCCTCCCATTCAATCTTAACTCCCTCTAAACTTCTTCCCATCTTTAAACTTTTCTATCAAGTAGAAATTCTTCCAGATATTTAGAAATGTCTGTGTAAAATGCTCACCCACATTCATGTGGGCAAAAGATCATAGTTGTACAGTTTTATAAATGTCTGTGGTGCAGCAACGGAAAAATCATGGCCGTATGATTTTTCCTGATTGATTGCTTTGTTGTTATATTCATAATTTGCCAAATTAATGTACATGTTTGATGTTAAATTTGATTCTGTAAATAAATGACCGCATTCATTTTGATGGGTCAAATCTAAATGACGTCTCACGTTTGCATTTCCTTAAATTCAATGCACGTTTTATTCAGTCCAGAAAAATGAGGAACTCGCGTTAAATGATGAATATATCCCAGCATCTGTTCATCTACAGGAACTCGTAGGTTTGAGCACATTTCACGTTTTGTCATCCCTTCACTGGCTCCCTGTACATATCAGAATTGATTTAAAAATTCTGCTATTGACCTTTAAGTGCATTAATGACCTTGCACCCTCATATCTCTCTAACCTACTTCAACCACATGTTCCTTCTCGGGTGTTGAGATCATCTGACCAGCTGCTTTTGATTGTACCTAAAACCAGGATGAAGCTTTTTCAGTCATTGGCCCTAAACTTGGGAACAATCTGCCCCTCAACATTAGACAGATCACTTCACTTCCTGTTTTTAAATCTCTCCTAAAATCTCACCTGTTTTCACTGATTTAACACATTGTGACTTGATTTACTTTTTCATTGTTTTTTGTGCTTTGATGTTTTTATTTATGCTTTTTGATCTTATTGTTAAGCACTTGGTAACAGCTGCTGTTTTAAATGTGCTTTATAAAAAATGTGACTGACTGTGTGTTTCTGCTCAGGGTCTGCAGGAGATTATAAACTGGACGCTCATGGAGACAGAGACGTGAAGCTCACAGTCATTTACACCACAACGAACAACAAGGTAGACTGTTTGTGACTGTCTGGCTTTTAGTTCAAGACCTCACAAAGAACAAAACAAAAGACTTGATTTTTATTCTCTTAGCGTTGGTTTTGCATGAAATCTCTCGTTTTCTGTTCCTCTCATGTTGTCTTCAGTATAAAACTTTATTCACCTTTGACACTGAGTACAACCTAACCAAAGTGGTGGACAAGGATCCTCTTTACATTTGGGGAAAGAGACTTCCTGAGGGCAGGCCAGACAATGGTAATGATGAAACACACACTCTAATCTTTACCCCTTTACGGCCGCTCAGACAGACAAACAACACACCTGACAGGTGAGCTTTAATCTGCTGCCAACAAGATACAAGATCAGAGGGATAAAATGTCTTTAGTTATTTATGTAGTTGTTGACAATGTGCCAGGTAGAGTGAATTCAAAGTACAGAGATAAAAAAAAACAAACACACATTTATAGGCTTGTTAGTGCTGGGAAAAGGTCCTAAAGATTCAGGAGTAACTTCAGCTTGTAAAGGGTCCAAGCCTTGAAATAGAGAGACTTGAAATGGTTTGAGGGTCAGTTAGGAATCAGGCGCTCTCAGGTTAGACTTGATTAAACTGTTTCTGATGTTTCATTAATAAAACATCACAGGCCTCAGTTTGCTCGGCGTCTGCTTGATATAATGTTTATTCCTGTTCTTGTGTTGGCCCAGTGGTGTAGTCTACATTTTTGTAGTGGGTATACTGTGCTTAGAAACCAAAGTGCACTGATTTGTACAATGTCATCGTCAATTTATTTAGATTTTTAACCATATTGAACATTTCCAAATTTCTTTGATGCTTATATTTGAATAAATGAACAACAAACTTTGCACAACAGTTGACTTTGTATTAAAAACATGTTAGATAATTTATAAAACCATATCGAAGCAAAACATGTTCAAGTATTGAGTAGTAAGTACAGAATTATACAATAATTCTCTGGATAAGCACATGTAATAAACAAGCGCTGCATACAGACAGATTGTTACTGAAGTGTTTAACTGCAGTTTAACTTTAAATAAAACCTGGTTTAACATCAGATTTTAGAAATAATTTCCCTAAATGTGACTCTAAAGTGTCATCATGAAGGTTATTGAAGGACTTGTTGCTGTATTATTTATAGATTCATATTTCTGAGCTGTAATCCTACATTAAAGTGATATTGAAGCTATTTAAATGGTAAATGGACTGTACTTATATAGCGTCTTATTATTTTATCAAGATACTCAAAGTGCTTTACACTACAATCTGTGCCCTCATTTATCCATTCACATACACATTCATACAGCATACTAGATCTAAACAAAGACTAATCATTGCTTTAGATCAGGGGTTCCCAACCCTGGTCCTTGAGAAACACTGTCCTGCAGGTTTTACTTGGTTCCTTGATTTGACTTGCCTGATTTGAATGAATCGGTGATAAACAGGCTTCTGCAGAACTTGAGGAAGTAATGAAATCACTGAATCAGGTGTGCTGGAGCAGGAAATAATTGAAACATGCAGGATGGTGTTCCTCAGGGACCAGAGTTGGGAACAACTACTTTTGATCACATTCATACACCAATGGGACACATCAGAGGCAATGAGGGGTTCAGTGTCTTGCCCATGGACACTTCAGCATGTGACTGCTGGTGGAGTCCC
>NC_056514.1:20674734-20677758 GCF_014905685.2 Nematolebias whitei | reverse complement strand
CGCGACGGGACAGCCCAAAGGGAAGGGGGGGGGCGTTTGTTTCCCCCGCGACAACCCACATAGGGGTGCTGGGGGGGGGCCCCCCCCCCCCCCCCCCCCAGCTCTCCCACTGGAGGACAGCTGCTCTGACCACTCAGCCACAGCTGCCCCAACTAAGTGGGTTTCATAATGAACAATAACATTTTACCAGTTACAGACCACTTTATTTTTTCTATAGATTAACATGTAACCACGTTTATCTAACCCTGTGTTTTCCAGTTGCTTTACAAACCTTTTATAGTTTTTTTTTTCCACACATTCACTTCAATCCTACAAGGCACTCTGTGGAGTTGAAGCGTCCATTTGCTGCTATAAATTTTTTGTATTTTTCTTCTATGTTTTTTTCTTTCGTGAAGCTGCGTCTGCTTCATGTCTTAACTCTGACGGAAAACCTTGTCTTGTTTCCTGTCACCTGCAGGGCCTGCTCCTCATGACATCATCGTCGGCGTGTTGGCCGTCACGGTGGTTGTCGTGGCAACTGTTGCGTTTATTTTCTACAGGTAATCCCTCACACTGAAAAGGGTGCTGTGAAATGATTAAAAAACAATGTTAAAGGTCACTCACCCAAAATTTGGCTTCGGTAAAGATTTCTTTATTAGTTCGTAAATAAATACCATGAATGTTGTGAGGAAAGTAGGAAAACTTTGTTGCTTTCAATTGTTTTATACTGCTTGGCATCTATTTATAACCAAGTTATTTACCTTTTATTTTTAATGCTATCTCGCTGCTGCCTGTGATGCGTTTTATTTCGAATATTTTAAGAACAAATAAAAAATGTCTTAACTCTTGAATTAGACGTGTAAAGAAAACTAAGATAGAAATGTTAAAGCTGCTTCTGGCTCATTGTGTCACCATGGTGACCACACACCTGCTCTGTCACTGCCTGATAGCACTCCTAATAAGACAGGTAGACAGAATCGCTGACTAGAAATGAAGCCTCAAACCAACAGTGACGGTATAAAAACTATATGTTGTATTGATCAGTCCCTAAACTGTAAGCTGTAGCAGTGTCTGGTCTTCACTGAGGTCAATTTTTATGTGTATTTTTAAGTAGGAGATAATATGACAAGTTAAAATATGACAAGTTCTCCTCCAGTTTGGAGATAAGCTTCATGTTTCAGATTTATTGGAAATCAAAGGGCGCTTGAATGTGTGCACTCTAGAAGGACTTGAGAAAATAATTTGTCCTTTAGCAGTGAGAGGCACACTGAGTGAACGAAGACAAAAATGTATACATTCAGATGAATAAACTGTACAAGATGTGTAACTATTGTGAAAAGAGGAAGAGTTTGAAAAAATGCTGGAAAGTAAGGCAGCTCAAAAGTTAGTGTGACATAATCCCTATGTAGTAATATTTTCAGAACTTGTAAAACTGTTAATGTGTAAAAGATATATATATAAAATATATAAAAAAAATAAGAGCCCAGTCTTGTCAAGTTCAACTTTCAGTGACACGTTCAAAACAATGTTTCTACTAAGAAATATGTCTGAGCTACAGAGCATCAAAGAAGAAAACTGGCCAGAAGAGGAAATCTATGAACGAATCTATGAAATCTTAAACATATAAATCAATGCATGTATGGTCAAATTATGGATCCCTGCATACTTCACATACTTCGCTAAAGGTTTTTAATGATGTTGTTGAAGCTTTGGATGCCAAGGATTACTGTGCTGCACTTTACTTAGACCTGCCTTTGATACTGTACATCATGACATCTTATACCACAAGCTCTCAGATAGTGGCTTCTCACAACACTGTTGGTTGATTCTCAAATTATCTCTCAGGTCGGAGGCAATGCGTTCAACATAATGGTACTTCATCTAGCTACCTAATGGTCACTAAAGGGTGCCACAAGGCTCAGTTTTAGGACCCACTCTCTTTACAATCTACATAAGTAATGTAGGTCAAAACATTCCTGACGCATCCTTGCGTCTCTATGCTGGACAATACAATTGTTTATTGTCAAGCTAACACAGTTGCCAAGATTTTCTAGCTTCTACAGTCTGCATTTGACATCATTCAGTCAGACTTATTCCATCTCAAGCTGGTGCTAAATGCTGATAAAACCATGCAAATGTTGTTTTCAAACAGGAAGCTGGTACCATCAGTTCTTCCTCCAATCTCATCCACGCATGGTGTTCCTATTGAGCTTGTGGATTCCTACAAATACTTGGGAATTTTGGTTAATGCATAGTTCTCTTTTAAACAACATATCAAAATCTTGATAAAGAAATTGAAATTGAAACTGGGTTTCTTTTTCAGAAATAGATCTTGCTTAACTCTGAATGCCAGAAAATGCCTTGTAACCGCTACTTTCCTACCAACCACTGACTATGGTGACATTATTTACATGAATGCCCCTGCCAGCTGCTTGCAGATGTTGGATGCTGTCTACCATGGCACACTAAGATTCATAACTGGTTGTAACTTCATTCAACCTTTTTTTTTTCTTGCTTGCTCTCTGTGGAAGGCAGATGCGTCCTCCTCTACTCCATCCCTGCTTTGCTCTTTTGTCTTGTGAACCTTTTGTAGATGAACAGATGCTGGGATATATTCATCATTTAACGCGAGTTCCTCATTTTTCTGGACTGAATAAAACGTGCACTGAATTTAAGGAAATGCAAAGTGAGACGTCATTTAAATTTGACCCATCAAAATGAATGCGGTCATTTATTTACAGAATCAAATTTAACATCAAACATTTACATTAATTTGGCAAATTATGAAAATAACAATATAAGCAATCAATCAGGAAAAATCATACGGCCATGATTTTTCCGTTGCTGCACCACAGACATTTATAAAACTGTACAACTATGATCTTTTACCCACATGAATGTGGGTAAGCACTTTACACAGACATTTCTAAATATCTGGGAGAATTTCTACTTGATAGAAAAGTTTAAGATGAAAGATGAAGTTTAAAGGGAGTAAAGGATGGTGTGTGAGGGAAATTAAGTGTTTTCCAGAACCGACACTCTCCA
>NC_056514.1:20661377-20674634 GCF_014905685.2 Nematolebias whitei | reverse complement strand
TGGAGAGTGTCGGTTCTGGAAAACACTTAATTTCCCTCACACACCATTCTTTCTCCCCTTTAAACTTCATCTTTCATCTTAAACTTTTCTATCAAGTAGAAATTCTCCCAGATAATTAGAAATGTCTGTGTAAAGTGCTTACCCACATTCATGTGGGTAAAAGATCATAGTTGTACAGTTATAAATGTCTGTTGGTGCAGCAACGGAGAAATCATGGCCGTATGATTTTTCCTGATTGATTGCTTTGTTGTTATTTTCATAATTTGCCAAATTAATGTAAATGTTTGATGTTAAATTTGATTCTGTAAATAAATGACCGCATTCATTTTGATGGGTCAAATTTAAATGACGTCTCACTTTGCATTTCCTTAAATTCAGTGCACGTTTTATTCAGTCCAGAAAAATGAGGAACTCGCGTTAAATGATGAATATATCCCAGCATCTGTTCATCTACACTTTTTCAGAGCCTCTTTTTTTGCATACTTTCCGAATTGTTAACAATGGATTTGGTCAGCCGATCTCTCAAAGAAATTGATCAATTTTTTCAGGGTGAAGGAGGACCCTCTTACCTCGACAGAAATATAACTGGATCTATGATAACTGGACGTTACTGTTTGGAGTTGGTGGAAATCTGAATTGTCGACAAATTATGTGGAGAATGGGCTGAGTTTGGCAGCACTCAGACTATGTACGACATGTTGTACTGTATCAAAGCTGAGCAGGCTGACCCTTACCAGAACTGTGGAACTTTCTGGTGGTGTCCACGAACGATTGGAAGGAATAAATCTTGGAGAAG
This sequence comes from Nematolebias whitei, assembly GCF_014905685.2. Classification (NCBI taxonomy): domain Eukaryota; kingdom Metazoa; phylum Chordata; class Actinopteri; order Cyprinodontiformes; family Rivulidae; genus Nematolebias; species Nematolebias whitei. The sequence continues at coordinate 20,673,838 of NC_056514.1, read as the reverse complement.
CTGTAAGTGCGACTTGGTGTAAGTCATCAAATTTGGCAGTTTGGAGTCACCGTGAGAGAATGTGCTAGCGAGACTGTTAAGGCAGAAACAGAAATTTACGAGTTCAGCATGACCCAAAACAATTTTGATATCTGAATCTGGACCTGGCCTTGGAAGACGGACTAGTTTCTCCTTGGATGTTATGGAAACAAAGATATATGTCACCCCCACCCCCACCCCTCCAACCCCCCACCATCATAAAAAAGCATAAAATTTGATAAATGAATGTAAGAAAATTGTATTAACAATAGTTACATTATAAAGTGAAGTAAAATACTAAAAACAGGGAAATGTCTGCATTGGTTTTTGCCATGAACTTGGCAAATGTTTGAAGCCACTTAGAGAGGTCAATGTCGAGAGCTTTAGATCTTTTTGCAAGATATTCCAGGAAACAGGAGCGGAGTAGGAGAAGGCTTTTTTGCCAAGTTCAGTCCTCACTGAGGGAACACTGCATGTAATAATGTCCTGAGAGCGCATGCTGTAGCTACACTCACGTGATGACATGTACGAGGAGATGTATGAAGGAGGCAACAGACCAAGAAGTGATTTAAAGATGAAAATGTACCAGTGAGAGAGTCTATGTGAAGTTAATGATGACCAGTTAACCAGTGAATACAGGGTGCAGTGATGGGTACGGTTGCAGCCAGTTATGAATCTAAGTACACTGTGATAGACAGTGCCCAACATTTGCAAGATGCTTATAGGGGCGTTCATGTAAATAATGTCACCATAGTCACCATGCCTTCATACTGTACATCTCCTCCTATATGTCACTGCATGAGTGCAGCTACAGCGTGCACTCTCAGGACATTATTACATGCAGTGTTCCCTCAGTGAGGACTGAACTAGGCAAGAGGGCCTTCTCCTACTCTGCTCCTGTTTCCTGGAATATCTTGCAAAAAGATCTGAAGCTCTCGACCTTGACCTCTCTAAGTGGTTTCAAACATTTGCTAAGTTCCTGGGAAAAACCAATGCAGACTGGTCTGAATGACTATCGGCCAGTAGCCCTCACTCCAATAGTCGCTAAATGCTTCAAAAAACTGGTCATGATCCACATCAAAACAATCATCAACATCAACGATGACCCTCATCAGTATGCATACCACGAGAACCAATCAACAGAGGATGCCATCTTCTCTGTGGTCCACACTGCGCTCAACCACCTGGAGCAGAAAGACTCCTATGTCCGTATGCTCTTTGTGGACTTCACATCTGCCTTCAACACCATGATCCCCCAAACCCTGATGAACAAACTATTCACACTAGAACTAAGCCCCTCCATTTGCAACTGGGTACTAGACTTCTTAACAAACAAACCACAGTCAATGAGGATCCATAACTTCTCCTCCTCCACCATAACCCTCAGCACTGGCTCTCCTCAGGGATGTGTGTTGAGCCCCCTCCTGTTACTTTGCTCACGTATGATTGTGCAGCTACCCATCCAGGCTGTCACATTGTAAAGTTTGCAGATGATACAGCGGTGGTGGGATGTATCACAAATAATGATGAGTCCAGCTACAGGCAGGAGGTGGAACACCTGGAGAGCTGGTGCAGGAAGAACAACCTTCACATCAATGTGAAGAAGACAAAGAAGATGATTGTGGACTTCAGAAGGAACAAACACACCTACACCCCCCTGAACATAAGAGGATCTGCGGTGGAAGTTGTGTCCAGCTACAAGTACTTGGGTGTGCACCTGAATGACAACCTCAGCTGAGACAACAACACCACTAGCCTGATCAAGAAAGCTCATCAGAGACTCTACTTCCTCAGACGGCTGAGACGAACTGGTCTGGGAAGCTCAGTCCTCACCTCCTTCTACAGGTGTGCAGTGGAGAGCATCCTGTGCTCCAGCATCCACATGTGGCATGGAGGCTGCACAGCTGCAGAAAGAAAAGCTTTGCGGAGAGTGGTGAAGGCTGCACAGAAGTCTGTTGGAGTCAGTGTCCCCACCATCAAAGACAGCTACACCTCCAGATGCAGAAAGAGGGCCACCTGCATCATGAAGGACCCTGTTCACCCAGCACACACACTTTTTGCCCCGCTGCCCTCAGGAAGAAGGTTGAGGAGCATTAAGTGTAGAACCACTAGACTGAGGAACAGCTTCTATCCTGAAGCTGTTAGACTCATGAATCTCTAACCAGAATAATTAATTTGAAAAATTACATCATGTTGTTGCTGATCTGTTTCATGTTGCTGTGTTCATGCGTGCTCATCTGCTCACACAGACTCATGTTCGTGCTGCTGTTTGACGTAATGTTTTTATGCTATTAGGCTTATTGTGTTTTTAGTTGATTTTTAAGTTTGAATCTTTCTTCCTGTGCAGACAGAACAGGAAGGATCGTCTGCTCAGGAAGCGTTGGTCCCACATTAACTTGGATCTCATCTCACTGCTGGAGGACACTGAACCCAACCTTATCTCCCTGAAGGTGAGGCCCTTTGTCTTACTGATCCAATAAGTTCTGGTTGCTGTGCTCTTCACACATCTCTTATCTTGACTTTATTGAGTTACACTGGCCTCCATCTACTTCTTTAGATAGAAGAAGAGAGGAAGAAGGTGAAGTTTAAGATCCGCCGTGCACTCTATGATAAGAAGGTATATATCTGGACTCAACAAAGTCTTTTTCACTCACTGGGAACAGCGAACAGATTGAGCTTGATTTTCATCACTGCAATAATTTCAGATTGTGATTCTGAAGGAGCTGAAAAACTCAGATGGGAACTTTAACAAAACCCAGAGGATAGAGCTAAATGCGGTAAGACGCAGCCGACGCCTTGTCTCGACACACTTTGAGATCTCGTTCATATTTTTATGGCTCCTTTAATTTTTGTCCACAAACATGTCCTGTCTCGCCACCTTTCCCATCAGCTTCTGCAGATCGACTATTACAGCCTCACAAAGTTTTATGGCACGGTCAAGCTGGATGAAGGAGTGTTTGGAGTGTTTGAGTACGGAGAGCGGGGCTCTCTCAAGGTAAGTAGAGCACCTTCAGTTCAGGTCAGTCCTGAGGCTTCCTTGGTAACGATCCCAGTTAATAGCAAAGCACGTGATAAAGTAGTAGTAGTATCCTCCCCCACCCCATGTAGAAACACTCTTTGTCCTCTTTGTTTTTCCAGTATGTGCTTAATGAAAAGGTGTCTTACCCAGAGGAGACGTTCATGGACTGGGAGTTCAAAATATCCGTCATGTACGACATCGCCAAGGTGAGAGCTGGTCTCCTGAAGAACAACACAACTGAACAACTTAATTCAATTCAGTCTATACAGTAGGTCCATAATTGGCTAGGATTCCTGAGTCAAGGTTATACTTACAGGATGGTTATCAAACACAGACTGGGCTTTAAAAGGAAACAGCCAGTAAAAAATCTCTTGAGTCGGCCAAGAAATGGTGTCATTTCAGTCAGAAACACAAAAAAGGCTAATTCAAAACAGCAACTAATGGAGGTGTGTCAGTAATATGTAGGCTTCCAAACTTTAATTTTATAGATGTATGAATACAAACAAACTATCTCCTCAAAATAAAGGCCACCCATAACACATTTTATTGAGTCTTCAGCTCTCCGAGCAACATAACTAGTTTTAGCCTTCCTTGCCAGAGTTTCAGATGAAGATCATTTCCTGTTGTGAAACTTTGTTGACGAGTCAAATCTGCGTCGACAAAATCTTGGCAATAATGTCAGTGACAATCTCACACACTCTAGCCTTCAGAGTATGTGTTGAGGATGACTCTCATCTACAGCCGCATGATGCTCAATATCTGAAAAGTAGTTAGTTATGTTTTGTGCTTGCTAAAGTCAAACAGCTGTAGCAGCCATCTTGTATTGGACTGAATTCAAAAGTTGTAGCTTTCCATCCAATTAGTACTTTTAAAGAGTTTACAAAATAATAAAGGTATACATCTGTTCAGTGGTTCATGAGATATTTTGCTAACAGATAAATGCCTTTCAGCAGCATACTATAATTAATGATGCAAGTGAACAGAATATAAACAATGTATTTAATGGCATTCTTTTTTCTTTCATTTATCCTTTATTTTTTACAGATAGTCTCACTGAGCCAAGAGAACTCATTTTCAAGAGAGACCTGTTTAGGGAGCAGATGGGGGTTAAGGGCCTTGCTCATGAGCCCAGAGTGGGGCGAATGAGGGTCTCTGGGCTCATGAGGGTGGAGGCATGTGTGGGTGCTTCACCTACCCCACCCACATTTTTTGATGTTGTCGGTACCGGGGCTTGAACCGGCGATCTTCCGATCACAGGCCCACCTTCTCTAACCTCTGCACCACCACTCCCCACTCATGTTGAAATCGTCATTAAATTAACGCACCTGTTATTAGATGCAGCACGGTGGCGCAGTTGGTAGAGCTGCTGCCTCTCAGCGAGCAGGTTGCCCCGGTTCAAATCCCGGTCCGGGTACCTTTCTGGGTGGAGTTTGCATGTTCTCTCCGTGCATGTGTGGGTTTTCTCCCGGTACTCCGGTTTCTTCCCACAGACTAAAAACATGCATGTTAGTCTGATTGGTAACTAAATTGTCTCTAGGTGTGAGTGAGAGAGTGAATGGTTGTTTGTCTCATTTGTCTCTACGTGTCCCTGTGATGGACTGGAGACATGTCCAGGGTGTCCCTCGCCTCTCACACAGTGACAGCTGGACACGGAAACCAGTGACCCCCGCGACACAAAAATGAAGAAGAAGATAAAGATAATGGATGGGTGCTCCAATGTAGGTCTGATCTGTAATGAGATGGATTTACTTATTAAAGAACTGCACACACCTAAGTCATAAAGATGTATAAAATAGATTTATAACACATTTAAAGTGATGGAAAACCTTTTGTAGTATCCTCATCTGTCAGCAGATGTCAGGAAAACTACAGATACAGTTGGTTTCAAAATATTCAACTGCATAATCCTTCTATTTTGTTGCTTCACAACCTGTAGTTTGAATGGTAGGACATGTGCAAAATGTTCTGGATTGTTTCATACATTTAAAGTAGTGGGGGAGTCTTGTTTTAAATACTTCTAAAAAATATTAAACAAAAACAAATTTACTGACTTTCGTTGGTTTGAAACCCCAATCATGACCTCCAAGAGCCAATTAGTTCAATAAGATCCACTTGAGTGTGAGCCCAGTTTACATACACCAGTTCTGACTGCCCCCAAGATCAACACCTGTAAGTAGAGCAGTCTCCCACCAAGAAGGGGCATTATGAAGACCAAGGAGCTCTCCACACAGATCAAAGTTGTCAAGGAGTACAGGTCATGGATGATTTGTTTAAGAAATCCTAATCTCAGATGAGAGGATCTGTTCTTAAGCTGCACAGAGCTGCGCTTCAAGGAATAGTGGAAGGAAAAGCCTCTTCGTGAATAAAAATTTAAAGCAGGCCGATGAAATTAGCCAAATATTATATTGGAGATTTGTCAAATACGTGGAAGGAGGTAATGTGGTCAGATGAGACTAAACTCAAACATTTAGGCCACCAAAGACGTGTGAGACAAATCTACCACCTTCTAAAGGTAAGAACATTATTCCCACAGTGAAGCATGGTGGCGGTAGCATCATGCTGTGGGGATGGTTTTCATCCGCAGGGACTGAGGAATATTCCATGAAAGGTGGATGGAGCAAACTGTAGAAAAAATCTTGAGGGAAAACTGTGAGTCTTCCAGAGAGTTCAAACTGGGATGAAGGTCATCGTCCAGCAGGACTCTGTCCCTAAACACACTACTGAAGCAACACTCCCGTGGTTTGAGGAGAACCTGTTAAAGGTCCTGGAATAGTCTGGTCAAAGCCCAGACCTCAGTCCAACTGAGTCGCTCTGGTTCGATTTAAAGACTCTTGGACATAAGCAGAGCTGGAGCAGTTTGGTCATGAAGAAAGGACAAAAATGACACGGGGTCAAACTCCTGGAGTCACTGTTGTAACTGAGGCAGCTCCAAAGAGTGCTGACAGTGTGTGTGTGTGTGTGTGTTTGTTTATGTTACCTTGTAAGACCCATTTTTCCAACAAATACTGCACTGTAAGGACCAGCTGCTCCTTATGGGGCCCAAAGCCCGGGTCTCATAAGAAGAAACCAGTTGGTGGATTAGGTTTAGGACTAAGGTGTGGATTGAGGATGGGTTAGATTTTGTTTCAATTCAGTTTATTTAAATAGCACCAAGTCACAACAGAAGTCTTCTCAGGGCACTGAACAGAAACATTCATATATAAAAATAATAATTTGACATTATTTATCTGAGGAGCAGACTGCTTTGAATTTAACTCATCACAGACTCTCATCTTGAGCATGAAGGCGACAGTGGAAAGGAAAAACTCCCTCATGAGGAAAAAACCTTTAGCAGAACCAGACTCAGGACAAACGGTCATCTGCTTCAACCAGCTGGGTTTGAGAGGAACAGATACACAATGGCAGGTCAAGAATCACATGTTAAGATAGAAATAATATCAAATGAAAACTATTCAATTTTAACAATTAATTTAAGGCAATGGGGTCACTTTGTCCTCCAGTAGTCAAAGCTTAAAACAGCATAACAAGCTAATCCTAACTATAGGATTTATCAAAAAGGAAAGTCTTGAGTCCAGTCTTAAAACTGGACACTGTGTCAGCCTCACGGACAGAAACTGGAAGTTTGTTCCACAAGAGAGGAGCCTGAGAACTGAAAGATCTTCCTCCCATTCTGCTTTTGGAAACTCTAGGAACCACAAGTAAACCTGCAGTCTGAGAGCAAAGTGCTCTGTTAGGAAAATATGGAACAATAAAGAATGGGAGACTGCAACAAAGCCAAGATTCAACTTGTCTGCTGGCCTCCTTAGATAGAGAACTTTACTAATTGGCTTTTACAAAGTATGTATGTGAATGTTTCTGTAAAGTGCCCTGAGACAACTTTGTTGTGATTTGGCGCTATAAATAAACTGAATTGAATTGAATTCAATAAGAACTCGAATATAAGATGGAGCTAGGTTGTTGAGAGCTTTGTAGGTTAGAAGTAAGTTTTTGAATTCAATTCTGGATTTGACAGGAAGCCAATAGAGAGGAGCTAAGCTAGGTTTCAGGTTAGGTATGTACTGGTAATGGTTAGGTTCAGGGTTAGGCTATAGAAATGAATGAAAAATGAATGGAAGTCAATGTCCCAGTAAAGATAGAAAGACAAACGTGCGTGCGTGCGTGCATACATACAGGTTGTAAGTCAGCAAAGTAGAAAGAAATCTAAGGAGGAAACTGAACACTTTTCCCACCCTCTGTAGCTCCTTAGCCTTCTGAGATCTCCTCCTCCACTCTTCCTTTAGAAGCTACTGTCTGCTCCTGCCTTACCATACAACATGGCTCCTCTGTGCAGGGCATGTCCTACCTTCATGCCAGCGACATCCAAGTCCACGGTCGCCTCAAGTCCACCAACTGCGTGGTGGACAATCGCATGGTGGTGAAGATCACAGACTTTGGTTGTAATGCCTTCCTTAGCAGCAGCAAAGGTAAACCCAGTCCCAGTAGGCCTACTTGTAACACTGAAGCACCTTCTCCTCTTTGATTTGTCCTCTCTCCTCTCAGATTTGTGGACAGCGCCGGAGCACCTGAGGAACCAGGGCACTTCTCAGAAGGGAGATATCTATAGCTTTGCCATCATCTGTCAGGAGATTATTCTCAGAAAGTGCACCTTCTACAGCCAGTCCTGCTCCAGCCGATCAGGTATCCAACTCCTCTACACACAACAAAAAGGGATTTACCCTCCAATAGAAACATATTTTTTCACTTTTGATAAATGATCACTCGAGTGTTTCCCAACAGAAAAGCTGTCCAGAGTGATGACGTCCTACTTCAGGCCCGATCTTTACTTTGAGACGGCTTCAGAGAAAGAATTTGAGGTTATTAATAAATTGTGAGCAAACTTTCTGCACATTTGTGTCGATATTTCTTTGAAGCTTGACGTCTCAAACTTTCAGGTGTACATGATGATCAAAAGCTGCTGGGATGAGGATCCAGAAAAAAGACCCGACTTTAAAAAAGTGGAAAACTGCCTGGAGAAAAACATCAGGTACTCCTTCTGCCTTCGAATGCTGCTGCTTAAACACAAGCCCGAGGCTCAGGAAGAAGAATCTGTTACTGTCTGTGCAGCAAAATTCACAACCAGGAGAACGAGAGCTACATGGACAACATGATCCGAAGGCTGCAGATGTACTCCAGAAACCTGGAGCACCTGGTGGAGGAAAGAACCGTCCTCTACAAAGCAGAGAGGGACCGGGCCGACTGCCTCAACTTCATGCTGCTTCCTGGGTCTGTTCAGAGGATCATAGTGATCCTATTTCCACTTCTAAATTCTTCCGTACGTTTTTCAGCACGATTCTCGTCCCGCAGTTTTCAAGCTATTTCAACAAATCATAAATCAAAACATTCAGCTCTTTCAGGACAATCCTGGTATGCCTTTTGGTATTGGTGCAGCTTTAGCTTTTTGAAATATTTAGCCTTTTCGGACATTGTTCCTCATAGAAAATGAATTGAGCTCATTTTACATCCTTCAAATGTTTAGATTTACAGCAATCTATAGCTGGTTATGATATGGTTTCGCTTTGATGAACTCGAATTATAGTTTTGGCAAAAGTGTTTTACATTGGATGTCGTTCCTGACACAACCCTCACCATTTACTCAAACTTGGGATCGGCATAAGAGACTGCTTGTGCTCTCTAGTGGCTGGTTTTGAGTGAAAAACTGTTGTTTTTTTTAAAGTTTATATAAATTGCTATAAAATTGTTGACATTAGTTGATTTTCAGTTGACAGAGGTCACCATACTGACAGCTGTTAGCTTGACTCTCTTTGTGAGAGTTATTATCCAAACTGAGATAGTTGCAGGTAAGATACTGACAGCTGATAACTAACACACATAACCACACTTAAAAAAATCTGAACTACTCATTTTAAATGACAGCTGAAATGGTGCAGAATGGACTCAGGATGAGCTTAAGGCAGACATTTTGTTCTGTATATGATGCTATACCTTCCAAGAAGAGCAGCAAGCTCTATCTACAACAAGTAAGATATTTATTAAGACCTTCTCACTAAACCTCACTTCAAAAGATCTGAACAATCACTTTGAAATTTTTCACAAAAGGCCAAAAGAAAGTCGAATTCCTGGTGAAGAACAAGTAATTGAACTAACATGCTGTACAAATACAATAAAATGTATTTCATTCAGAAACAACTTGTCAAAATGGACTGCTTACACAGAAACAAGTGACACTTTAATTTTTGACAGAACCAGTCAGTGTCATTGCCGATCTTCTTCTGCGGTTGTGTCGACAGCCCGGTGGTGAAAAGCCTAAAGGAGAGCGGTGTGGTGGAGCCAGAGCTGTACGACGAGGTGACCATTTATTTCAGCGACATCGTGGGCTTCACCACTCTGTGCCAGTACAGCACACCCATGGAGGTCGTGGACATGCTGAACGACATCTACAAGGGCTTTGACAGCATCGTCGACCACCACGATGTGTACAAGGTAGAGACAAAGACGCACCAGTAAAATATAATGGATGCTTTTTTCTAAAGAGTTAGTGATCGTCAGGTGGAGACGATCGGCGACGCCTACATGGTTGCCTCTGGCCTGCCGAAGAGAAACGGGAACAGACATGCGGTGGACATTTGCCACATGGCTCTGGACATTTTAGCCTTCATGGGCACCTTCCAGCTCCGACATCTGCCAGGTATCCCCGTGTGGATTCGCATTGGTGTGCACTCAGGTAATAATAATGGAAGTCCACCTGTTTCAGTTCAGTGCTTGAAAGTTAGAATGAGGTGTTTGGCGTACGATGATGCAGTGCATTATGGGTAAACTTATCTAATTGGTCTTGTGAGTATAACCAACAACGTTCCAGATGTTCATTTAGATGCAGCTTTACAAACCTTATTCGTGCTCCCATGTTCATTTTAGAGAACAAAGGGACGTCCTGTCTCAGACTAAAGAGCAGGAAAGTGATTGCTGATGTCTTTCCATCTTGATGTTGTGTTGTCACAAACCTGTACACTCCAGAGCAGAAAACTGACCATACACCTCCAACAATGTTCAGTCAGGTCATCTGGATGGTTTCTTTATTTGCTGAGATGTTTTGTCCTTCATTCAAAGGACTTCTTCAATCTGAGGAGCCACCAAACAAACTGATTCCCACAAATACTCCATAGTGGAAAAAAACAGTTTGCTGGTGCTAAAATGGCCTCCGGGGGCCTGCTCCCCACAAAATTGTTGGATTTTTTTTTACCTGGATGATTGAGTATGAACTTTGATGTTTTGAATCACTTTGGCATGACTGTTGCAGAGGAGTTGATGGGGGAGAGGGTGGGCCCCGGAGGCCATCTTAGCACCAGCAAACTGTTTTTTTTTTCCATTATGGGGTGATCTGTTTGTTGAAATCAGTTTGTTTGGTGGCTCCTCAGATTGAAGAAGTCCTTTGGATGAAGGATGAAACATCTCAACAACAAAAAAAAAACATCCAGATGACCTGACAACATTGTTGGATTATTACCTGGATTATTGAGCATGAACGCTGGTGCCCATACACCTGTTTAATAGACGTGTTCTCGCTGATGACGATCAATCAATACATCTGATCAGCAGCACCAAGCTGATACCGAACCTCTTATATCTTTTAGAAGCAGCAAGATGAACTTGTTTTTTTCTACACACAAGTTTCCATTGCAGCTTTGTTTTTATTTAATAAATAAGAGAAAGAGTGACTCTGCTGTGTGTTTTAGTTCACTTGAGGTTAGATTTAAATAACCTTCTAATAAAGACCAGATCATTCCATGTTACTTTATTCCACTCATCCTTCCCACTTTGATCTATAGCTTTATAGATTACCAGTAAAGTGGATGTTGTGTGTAGGTCCTTGTGCAGCAGGTGTTGTGGGGATGAAGATGCCCAGATACTGTTTGTTTGGAGACACAGTCAACACAGCGTCTCGCATGGAGTCTACCGGACACCGTAAGCAGAAAACAGACCCAGCCTGTCCATCCAGTGAATGTGAAAACTGATTTAGATCGACGTTTCCTGCAGCTATTCTTTCTGTTCTCGTTAATCTTTCTGTAAATTGCTTCGAGATCACAGAAGCTACTAGTTTACTCAGTTAAATGAATTAATTCTGTCGTGTCCGTTATAACCTGCAGCGCTGCGGATACATGTCAGCGAGCCTACCATAAATATTCTGCAGAGGACAGACTGCAAGTTTGAGTACGAGGTCAGAGGAGAGACGTATCTGAAGGTTTGTTCAACTCAGTAAACAAACAAATAATTCTTAGATTTAAGCTCTTGAAACTGGATCCTAAATGAGTTTACGTATGGATGTTTTTAGGGTAAAGGCACTGAAACAACTTACTGGTTGACTGGAGAAACTGGAGAAGACTACGACCTCCCTGCTCCACCCACAACGTGAGCAAACGCACACAAGAAGCACAAACCCCCCTAGACATAAATGACCTTTGAACTCAAGGACTAGGCTTGTTGGCTGCATCGCACCAAATGATTCCATCTTTATCAAGAAACTTTCCACACCCTTATTCTATAAAAGTTTTCACAGCAGATGAGGGCAACATACGGCCCGAGGGCCAAAAGTGGCCCTTGGACAATCTCCATATGGCCCTCAAAATTCTTAATGGAAACTTTTAAATAAGTTAATCAAAACCTGCATTTTATCAACAACACTTAAAATCTAAATTAAACATCTTGGACAAATACATTGAACACCTTTAGAGTAAGATGAGCTAAAAAAAAAGATTTTAGGTTGTTGAGTTTCTAGAACTTTACTGAACCTGAAAAACTCGAAAAAGCAAACAGTTTTTCGTATATTTAAGCTAAGTTAAGATGAGATAGAACATTATTGATCCTGCAATAAATTGTTGAGCCAGAGTTTCAATACAAAGGAGAATACACAAGGAATCACACAAGATATATAAAAAAACAACAGTTACGGTTCAAAACATGTCATAAACATTAAAGTGTTTATTGTGGTGCAGGATTAATTTTATTGTCCACTGTGACAAATATATTGTCACAAGAGTCCACTTACAGAAAGTATGTCTTATATTCCTTAAGAGTATTGGAGAGATATTTTCATCAAGCATGCTAACTGTGCTACAAGAAAAAGGCAGAAAAAAAGTCTTCAGGATTATTTGTCTTATAGAAAATGTATTTTCAAATTTTTTTTACATGACATTTCAATTGCTTTAAAAATGTTGATTTGGCTCTCTGGAAAGAAAATGTTGCCCACCATCGTTTTACAGTATCATTGGCCACGACACTGATGACACCACATGGCGCTGTGCAAGTGTCAATACAACTCTCATTTCTTAGTGTTTCATCCAAGAAGAAAAAACATCTTGTAATATTTTCAGGTGGTCCCAAACTCCTTCTTTTCTGTCTAAAGATCTTTGGAAGCATATATATATACTGT
>NC_056514.1:20653288-20661277 GCF_014905685.2 Nematolebias whitei | reverse complement strand
TTATATTCATTCATTACACACAGACTGATATATTTCAAATGTTTATTTATTTTAATGGTGATGATAATAACCAACAACTAATGAAAACCCCAAATTCAGTATCTCCGGAAATTAGAATATTGTGAAAAGGTTCAATATTGAAGACACCTGGTGCCACACTCTTTTTTTTTCCTTTTCTTTTCTTCTTCTTCTTTCGGCTGCTCCCTGCGTTAGGTGTCGCCACAGCGAACTAAGTTGCACGAAGACTTGGCAGTTATTTTTATGCCGGATGTCCTTCCTGACGCAACCACAGACCTCCAAGCTACCACAACCCTCTGTGTGGAGCAGAGAGCTGCTATCTAGGACACCCGTAGGAGAAGATGGTGGGGGTTAAGAGCCTTGCTCAAGGGCCCAGAGTGGGACGAATGAGGGTGGGGACAGGTGTAGGTGATTCACCTACCCCCCTTCATTTTTTTAATGTTGTCGGTACCGGAGCTTGAACCTGGTGCCACACTCTAATCAGCTAACTAACTCAAAACACTTGCAAAGGCCTTTATATGGTCTCTCAGTCTAGTTCTGTAGGCTACACAATCATGGGGAAGACTGCTGACTTGACAGTTGTCCAAAATCGACCATTGACACCTTGCACAAGGAGGGCAAGACACAAAAGGTCATTGTTAAATTGGCTGGCTGTTCACAGAGCTCTGTGTCCAAGCACATTACTAGAGAGGCGAAGGGAAGGGAAAGATGTGGTAGAAAAAAAGTGTACAAGCAATAGGGATAACTGCACCCTGGAAAGGATTATGAAACAAAACTCATTCCAAAATGTGGGGGAGATTCACAAATAGTGAACTGCAGCTGGAGTCAGTGCTTCAAGAACCACCACGCTCAGACGTATGCAAGACATGGGTTTCAATTGTCGCATTCCTTGTGTCAAGTCACTCTTGAACAGGAGACAGCGTCAGAAGCGTCTCACCTGGGACTGCTGCTGAGTGGTCCAAAGTTATGTTCTCTGATGAAAGTAAATTTTGCATTTCCTTTAGAAATCAAGGTCCCAGAGTCTGGAGGAAGAGAGGAGAGGCACAGAATCCATGTTGCTTGAGGTCCATTGTCAAGTTTCCACAGTCAGTGATGGTTTGGGGCCATGTCATCTGCTGGTGTTGGTCCACTGTGTTTTCTGAGGTCCAAGGTCAACACAGCCGTCTACCAGGAAGTTTTAGAGCACTTCATACTTCCTGCTGCTGACCAACTTTATGGAGATGCAGATTTCATTTTCCAACAGGACTTGGCACCTGCACACAGTGCCAAAGCTACCAGTACCTGGTTTAAGGACCATGGTATCCCTGTTCTTAACCGACCAGCAAACTCACCTGACCTTAACCCCACAGAAAATCTATGGAGTATTGTGAAGAGAAGATGTGATACACCAGACCCAACAATTCAGAAGAGCTGAAGGCCACTATCAGAGGAACCTGGGCTCTCATAACACCTGAGCAGTGCCACAGACTGATCGACTCCATGCCACGCTGCATTGCTGCAGTAATCCAGGCAAAAGGAGCCCCAGCTAAGTATTGAGTACTGTACATGCGCATACTTTTCATGTTCATACTTTTCAGTTGTACAACGTTTCTAAAAATCCTTTTTTTATTGGTTCTAAGTGGTATTCTAATTTTCTGAGATACTGGATTTGGGGTTTTCATTAGTTGTCAGTTATAATCATCAACATTAAAAGAAATAAATATTTGAAATATATTAATCTGTGTGTAATGAATGAATATAATATATAAGTTTCACTTTTTGAATGGAATTACTGAAATAAATTGACTTTTCATGATATTCTATTTTTATGACCAGCACCTTTATATATATAATGTTTTCATTCAGAAAAAGCTTCCCCTGATGCTGCTGTCCATCAGCATGGCTGAAAGCCTCAAAGACTTCGATGCAGCATCCTCAATCAGGTGACAGGTTTGCTCCTCAGCTCTTACCCAGCCACACGTACATTTATTTGTCATTTTTGACGAGACATTTTTGTGAAATCATTTTTATAGGGGGGGAAAATAATTTTACGTGCATCTATTTTGATGTATCCTCATTGGGTTAAATGGTAAACACACTTCTATCTGTGTGGGAGTTACAGGAGAGTGCTGGAGATGTGCTGCTTCATGGAGAAGATGCTGGCCAACATGCTGGCAGACTTTGAGGTGAAGGTGGAGAAGGAGGTTCTGGAGCCTCTCAATAAACTTAGTGAGGTAGAAACGGTTTCTGTTGTTTGAATCAACATTTTTTTATTATTATTTTATATATATATATATATATTTTTTTTTTTACATTAACACTCAAATTGTGTAAAATACATAAGGATAAAAAGGGATTTGGTAGGTTTGTTTGGGACAGCTTCCTGAAATGCTCTGTGTCCCTTCCAAAGGACTGGAGACCAGTCATAGTTGTTCCAACTAGTCACCTTTCTGACGTACAGTATTTTCTGTCTGCTGATAATGATGTGAGCCAGACTTACAAGGTTCTGGTCCATAGAGTAGAAAGACCAATGAGAGGTTTACTCAGGATAAAAACACTTTCATCATATCCCTTAACACTCGATCTGAAAAGGAGGAAATGAACAGTCTGAGTTGGAGTTGAACGTCTACCTCGAGCAAAGGGGCTTGGGTATCTGGGAGTCTTATTCTTGAGTGATGGCAGGATGGAGCAGGAGATAGATTAATAGATTGTGACCTCGTCCACAGTATTGAGAGTGTTGCATCTGTTTGTTGCTGTGCAGAAAGGTGAAGTTCTTCACTTACAGGTACATCTACATTCCAACCCTTCCCTTTGGTAATGAGGTATGGTTTATGACCACAAAAAAAATTCTGGCTACAAGCAGATGAAATGAACTTCCTTTGTAGGGTGGCCAGGGTGAGGAGCTCTGTCATCCTGGGGTGGTTCTGAGCAGATCCACTCTGCAGAAAAACGAATCATCTGTGGAGGTCTGGGTATCTGAAGAGAGCGAGACCCAGGACAGACCCAGAACTCACTGAAAGTGCCCCTTCTGGCCTTTAGATCTAATCTGGAGAGGGATGTGTGGTATTCCCTGCAGAACCTGTTGCCACCATGACTCAATGATTGGTAAATGGAACAAAAGAAAATGAATGCTAGGGTCTTCAAAGTTAAGACACCCCATGCTCCAAGCCAGTGGGAGGGTTAGGGCCATTTTGTTAGAGAGTACTTTCTACCACAACAATAGAACACAAATAATGAGAATATCAGTCAAACTTTTTATTAGTCACAAATCATTTATCTGTAGCTTTCTAGTCAATGCAATAGCTTCTAAATTATACATTTACTGTGAACCAAAACTATGCCTGTATCTCTTCTTTACACCCCCCCACCCCCCACACTGCACATACAAGTTTGTCCGTGGCTGATAATGATCAAATATTTGAATAAATTTACACCTCATTAGTTTTATTACATTTTCACAGTAAACTGTTGTGTGTTGTCAGTTTGCTTCATTCTGTCTAACCAGCTGGCTGCAGCTGGATGAGCACTGAAAGTATACATGCTCCCTTTAGGAAGATTTACCAGAGATCCTGAGGAACAAGAAGCAGTTTGCAAAGCTGACCACAGACTGGAACAGTGCCAGAATCAGGTGTGTAGTAGAGCTTTAATTAAAATGGCAAGCGTTAAATAGATCGTCCTCAAAAGTCAACAGATTTTTTTTGTTTTTGCAGGAGTCAAACCAGCACTGGCCCCCAGGCAAAGCAGGATGGCCTCAGGGAGGAAGTGGAAGAAGCATGGAGGAAGCTAGAGAGCATCAAGGTAACTAGAAAATTCCTGGAGAAACTTTGACGGGGACTGCCACGCTACTGCCAATGTAAAGTTTTGATTTGACATTACTGTATGTTTGAGTTTGCTCTCAGCTACCACTATACCAAATTTCAGTTGATTATCTCTAAAAATGACAAAGTTATCATATTTTTTCCCTTTTAGCTAATGCCGCCATCTTGGATTTTTTATTTGGATTTGGTATGTGATTAGAAACGTTTTCAGCGATAACCTCACCAAATTTCAGCTCTGCATATAAAAATGGCGGATATAATTCCATTTAAATGTAGCTTTTGCGTCCATCTTGAATTTTTAGATTTTAATATAGTATTTAATGTGCATTGCTCTCAGCTACCACCACGCCAAATTTCAGCTTAATATGTTTTAAAATGCCTGATTTATAGTATTTTTTTCTTTTTAGTTCATATGGCCATCTTGGATTTGTGATTTGCAGTTAGTGTGAGAAGTGTTCGGTCAGTCGTTTTGTATGGGGAAAATGGCGTCTTTGTTAGCAAATTACGTCACCATGGGAACTCGAAACGCTAATAAAAGCAATAGCACACATCATGGTGACGAGCCGGTCATTTTGATACAACATTTAGGGGGTACACGTTGCGGTTCAGATCTCATTAAAGTTGACGGAAGAGTAAGATATAAAGTTAAGAAACCCAAGTCAGGTGGATAATAATAGGTGGCTGCCTTTCTACAGTGCTGTAGAATCTGGCAGTCCCCAATAAGATGAATTGTTTACAACCGTCTTTTCTGTTGGGTTAGTGAGCGACAATCAAAACCTTTCTTGCCCCGTGAAATCCCAACCCCTCACCTTCCTGTTGTTTCGTCCCTATAGGACCAGTACTCCGCTGACCTGTACCACTTCGCAACCAAGGAAGATGATTATGCTAACTATTTCATCCGTGTGAGTTGTAGTGCTGTACTGACATCAGAGCTGCACTGATACCAACGATGGCTTTTTATAACCACTGCGTGGCTTGTTTTAACAATTGACAGCTTCTTGAGCTGCAAGCCGAGTACCACAAGAATTCACTCGAGTTCCTGAACAAAAACATCAACGAGCTCAAAGACAGTCACAGTGAACAAGGTGATGCTGTGTTTCTTTGCTCTCTGGTGCAGTTCTCATGCATGTCTTTTAGATTTCATCTGTACCTGTCTGTCTCTGTAGGCCCAACACAAAGTCTGTCTGACCAGAAGGTCTACGGGGAACCTCTGCTCTCACATTTGACTCGAAGCAACAGAGAAATCGCAGCTCCCATCCAAGAGTGTATTCAGATGCTGCTGACAACAGGCATGAGAGAAGAGGTAGATCACAGACTTTTAAAGATGGATAAATTCAAGAAATAAAAGCAACTTTAAACCAAATCTTTTTAGACTTGCTTAAACAGGCTTCTTCTTGTCTCTCAGTACTACAACCTGATTCATCTAAATTCTAGAATTGCGCCGCTCAAGGTGGCTGCATGTTGGAGCAGCTCTGTTACTTTCATTCTGAGATTTTGCTTTTGGAAACTTTAATTCCTCTTTTTCTGGATGTAAATCACATTTTTTTGGATGATTGTTTCCTCTGGTATCAGATGCTGTGCAGCTGGAAGGATTTTTACTGAAACTTTTTTAGTTTTGGACATTTGTTATGATGCGTAACCATGGCAACAAGGCAGTTTTCTACAACCAACAGCAGCTGATTAACATCTCAAAAGATCAAATAATATCTCAACTACAGCCCCAAATCTCAAATGATGAGTTGAAAAGGATGTTCTGTGGATGCATTCTCATCTACCTGCCAGCTGTGCTCGAGTGCCTGACCACTGAGATCCTGGAACTAGCAGGAAACACGGCTCATGACAATGGAAAGACAGGATCGTCCCTCGGCACCTACAGTTGGCTGTCCGCAGCGACGAGGAGCTCGGCAGACTGCTGGGAGGTGTGGCCATCGCTCTGGGAGGAGTTCTGCCTGGCATTCGGGCGATCCTACAGCCCGGGGGAACTGAGAGGCCAGAAGAGTCTGGGTGGACTGATCAGACAGCATCTGCAGCCAGTTTCGTAGGATCCACTGTGGGCTGGACCTTTACAAGAGATCCTTCCTGCCTACAGCCTCAGTATCTGTAACATCTCTTAATGAAGCGAGGATAACAAGTTACAACAACAAATAATTTCCCTTTGGGATTAATAAAGTATTTTTGAATTGAATTGCATTGAATCTCCAACTGCCACCCTCGGTCATGGCTTTCTCTATTGCTTCACCGCATTTTGTGTCTTTTTGTCTCTTCGCAGGGTCTGTTTCGTCTCGCTGCAGCAGCTTCAGTGGTGAAGCGGCTGAAGACGTGTCTAGATCAAGGAACGGTTGACCACAGCGAGTTCAGCATGGACTCCCATGCCGTCGCCGGTATAAATTCATCATCTTCCTTTCCTCCTGAGTTTATTTTCCTGTTTGGAGCCCAGGTTTCTGTCATGGGTGCTCTTCCTCGTTTGTTTGGCCCATGTGACTTTCGCAGCTCATTCTAGCAACTCAGTTCCTCTTCTATGGCCTACAGCAACACCTGCGGTTGCAGTTTTTAGAAAAAAGAAAGTGTAGCAGTAGAAATGTGAAGACTTTCAGAAGCAAGATATTGCCTAAAATATTAATTGTGTTATGAAAGATACCTTATTGTGTGCACAGTTTTTCTGTGTACATGACACTTGTTAGGAACAAAGGTGTTAAATGAGACTGATGTGATAACTGGGATTTTCTTCTTAATTTGTTGACAGGAGCTCTGAAGTGTTACCTTCGAGAACTTCCTGAACCTCTGCTGACGTATGAACTTTACAGCGACTGGTTTCAAGCAGCAGGGTGTGCATGCTGGCTGCTGCAGAAGTTCTACATTTCATTTTATTGTGGTGGGCTGTTCCTTTAGTTTGCTCTCTGCTCTCACAGGGAAAAGGACCTGACAGAGAGAATGGAGAAGTTCAGGGCCCTGCTGAAGAAACTGCCGCCTGAAAACTACCACAACCTCAGGTGTGTGGCTGGTCTATACATGTTTGTGGTGTATTTACTTTATATATTGGTATCAAAATACATTATTTCCAAGGAATTTCAAAGTAAAGCATGATTACTTTGAACTTAATTGTCCTTTGTCGCAGAGGGAAGAGGGGGGAACTGAAAATACCCTCTGCCCGTTTTTTGGTCTGTGCATGTTGTGCACATGAAAACTTGAAACATAAGTGAGCTGCAAACTTCCATTTCAGTGTGTAGCTACATCTAACATAAAAAAGGTCCATCCATCCATTTTCTTCTGCTTATCTAGGGTCGGGTCGTGGGGGTGGCAGCTTGGGTGGGGAGGCCCAGACTTCCCTCTCCCCAGCTACTTGGGCCAGCTCCTCCGGGAGAATTCCGAGGCGTTCCCAGGCCAGCCGAGAAACATAGTCCCTCCAGTGTGTCCTGGGTCTCCTCCCAGTGGGAGGTGTCCAGGAGGCATCCTAATCAGATGCCCGAGCCACCTCAACTGGCTCCTCTCGATGTGGAGAAGCAGCGGCTCTACTCTGAGTCCCTCCTGGATGACCGAGCTTCTCACTCAAACTGTCCAGATTACCTGATTGAAAATTGTTGGATTGTATACCTGGATTATTGAGCATGGACTTTGTTGTTTTTAACCAATTTGACATGACTGTTGACGAGGGAGAGGGTCGGCAACGGAGGCGTGCCAAAGGGGGTGTGCCAAAGAGACCATCTTAGCACCAACATAACTGGTTTGTTCCACTTTGGAGAAAGCTGTTGAGGGAAGAATCAGTTTTGTGTTGTGTGTTTCCTTGACTGATGAAGCCTTCTGGATGGAAGGTGAAATGTTTCAGCAAAAAAAGAAACTGTCCAGATGACCTGACTGAAAAATGCTGGATTCTCACCCTATCTCTAAGGGAGAGTCCAGCCAGCGTGCCCCACCTCCAGGCCCAGCTCCAGAGTGGGGCCTCGGTGACCCATGTCCGGGCGAGAGAACATTGTTTCCATTTGTTTGACTCGTTGTAAGGGGTCATAAGAAAGTTTCCCTTCAAAAATAGGGTTGTCAGATCAAAATCCAAGATGGCCACCACTAATCTATCTATCTATCTATCTATCTATCTATCTATCTATCTATCTATCTATCTATCTATCTATCTATCTATCTATCTATCTATCTATCTATCTATCTATCTATCTATCTATCT
>NC_056514.1:20633238-20653188 GCF_014905685.2 Nematolebias whitei | reverse complement strand
GATCCCCTCAACACCTTGGCTGCGCCTAGAAATTCTGTCCATAAAAGTTATGAACAGAATCGTGACAAAGGGCAACCTTGGTGGAGTCCAACTCTCACTGGGACCAAGCCCGACTTACTGCTGGCAATGTGGACCAGGCTCTGACACCGGTCATACAGGGACCTAACAGCCCCTATCAAAGGACCTGGTACCCCATACTCCCAGAGTTTCCCCCACAGGGCTCCCCGAGGGACGCGGTCGAACGCCTTCTCCAAGTCCACAAAGCACATGTAGACTGGTTGGGCAAACTCCCATGCACCCTCCAGGACCCTGCTGAGGGTGTAGAGCTGGTCCAGTGTTCCATGACCAGGACGAAAACCGCACTGCTTCTCCTGAATCTGAGGTTCGACTATCCGATGGACCCTCCTCTCCAGAACCCCCGAATAGACCGTACCAGGGAGGCTTAAGAGCGTGATTCCCCTGTAGTTGGAACACACTCTACGGTCCCCCTTTTTAAATAGTGGGACCACCACCCCAGTCTGCCAATCCAGGGGAACTGCCCCCGATGTCCATACAATATTGCAGAGTTGTGTAAGCCAACACAACCTTACAACATCCAGAGCCTTAAGGAACTCCGGGTGAATCTCATCCACCCCTGGGGCCCTGCCACCAAGGAGCTTTTTATCCACCTCGGTGACCTCAACACCAGAGATTGGAGGGCCCGACCCAGAGTCCCTAGGCTCCACTTCCTCAGTGGAAGACGTGCCGGTGGGATTGAAGAGGTCTTCAAAGTATTCTGCCCACCGACCCACCACATCTCTAGTTGAGGTCAGCAGCACACCACCCCTACTATAAACAGTGTTGGTGGCGTACTGCATACTGCCCCCCCCCCCCCCCCCCCCCCCGAATCACCTCAAAGCTGTACGGAAGTCATTCTCCATGGCCTGTCATTCTCCATGGCCTCTCCGAACTCCTCCCATGCCCGACTTTTTGCCTCAGCAACCACCCGAGCTGCATGCTGCTTGGACTGCCTGTAAGCATCAGCTGCTTCCGGGGTCCCACAGGCCAAAAAGGCCCGATAGGACTCCTTCTTCAGCCTGATAGTATCCCTTTCTGCCAGTGTCCACCACCGGGTTCGAGGGTTACCGCTGCGACAGGCACTGACAACCTTGCGGCCACAGCTCCGATAAGCTGCCTCGACAATAGAGGCTGTCCCTCGCCTCCCCCAGAATGTGTTTGAAGCTCTCCTGGAGGTGGGAGTTAAAGCTCCGTCCCAGAGACCCAGGACATGCTGGAGGGACTATGTTTCTCAGCTGGCCTGGGAACGCCTTGGGATTCCCCTGGAGGAGCTGGCCCAAGTGGCTGTGGAGAGGGAAGTCTGGGCCTCCCTTCTTAAGCTGCTACCACTGTGACCCGACCCCGGATAAGCGGAAGAAAATGGATGAATGGATGTTTTTCATTTTGTTCAGCAGTTAAGCTGCTCTTCATACATCTTCTGCGTTTACTTCTTCTAAACGTCTCCTCTCCTGCCCGCCCACCTTCTTGAGAAGCAGAAGGAAGGGAGTGCAGCTGAGGGGCTGGGTTTGTGTTCAAGGAGGGGGGCCGCGTGGGAGAAAGAGACAGCAAGAGGATTTCCAAGTATAAAACTATATCATTTTATATCGATATAGTCTCAACTTATATCGGAAAAAAACAAATGCTATT
Organism: Nematolebias whitei; assembly: GCF_014905685.2. Taxonomy (NCBI): domain Eukaryota; kingdom Metazoa; phylum Chordata; class Actinopteri; order Cyprinodontiformes; family Rivulidae; genus Nematolebias; species Nematolebias whitei. The sequence continues at coordinate 20,651,505 of NC_056514.1, read as the reverse complement.
GATATTTTTAAAATATCGAGATATCACCCAGCTCTACTGGTAACTCTAAATTGTCCCTAGGTGTGAGTGAGAGAGTGAATGGTTGTTTGTTTGTCTCATTTGTCTCTGTGTCCCTGTGATGGACTGGAGACCTGTCCAGGTGTCCCCCGCCTCTCGCACAGTGATGGCTGGACATGGGCACCAGTGACTCCCATGACCTGAAAAGGAAGAAGCGAATAAAGATAAAGGATGGATGGTGTCCCTCCCCCTGCTTCAGCTCCTGCGCTCCCATCTGTTACTGATTGTCTCTTCCCCAGGTGTTTGTCATTATCTGTTGTTAGCGTGTGTATAAGTCTTTGTCTCTGTGTTCTTCTTTGTCTGGGCATTGTCTGTTTCTGTCTCCCTTCATGTCTTTCCCAAGATCATATGGGTTGTTGCTGACACATCAGCCCTTTTTCCAACAATTTTCAGTCAGGTCATCTGGACAGTTTCTTTTTTTGCTGAAACGTTTCACCTTCCATCCAGAAGGCTTCATCAGTCAAGGAAACACACAACACAAAACTGATTCTTCCCCCAACCAGCTTACTCCAAAGTGGAACAAACCAGTTTTGTTAGTGCTAAGATGGTGTCTTTGGCGCGCCCCCTCCTGTGGTGCCGGCCCTCTTCCTCGTCGACAGTCATGTCAAACTGGTTCAAAACCAAAAAAGTCCATGCTCAATAATCCAGGTATACAGGTATCCAGGTTTTTTTTTTTTTTTTGATCAGCCCTTTTTGTTTACTCTAATAAAAAAAAACTTAAATTTAATCCTGAGTTCTCTGAGTCCTACCTGCAAATGGGTTCTACCAAACAGCAGAAACTCGACAGTGTTGACACAACTTAAAGAACCATTTTTAAACCAGATCTTGGATGTTGATGATGTTTCACTGGAGCCCCAGACACGAAGATCTGCAGCAGACAGTGTACAGGAAGTGTTTTTATACACGCTTATCAGCATGACGACCTCAGCTCACAGACTCGGAGGTGACCTTGGAGTACCAGCTGCACATGCAGCTCCTCTCTGAGGAAAACAACTCTCTGAACTCACAAACATGGTTCAACATTAAATGAATGTTAACGGTGATAAACGTCCATAAACCTTTAGCTAAATTTCCCTGATGATGCACCTCTCAGGTCCTTTTTCCATGTTATTACTTTGAGATATTGTTCATCTGCTGGAAACCTGTCATTATCAGGTCTAAGGACTGAAGATAAATAAATAAACAAATAACTTTAAAAGGTCAGAAGGTCTTATGACATTTTGCAACACCTTGCTGGTTCTGCAGCATCATCTTCAAGGACTTGTTCTAACCTGCCTTCTTTCTCCATGTTCTGGTTTTTCTCTTTCCCAGAGAGAACTTCCAGCGTCTGCAGCAGGACCTGGCCCACATGATCCTGGCGTGTCTGGAACGCCGCCCTCGAAGGTCAGTGAGGAGGAAGAGGACGTACCGGAGTGGAGGGAAGGCGGACGATGAAGACCAGGAGTCGGAGAGCGAGAGCAGCCACCCTGAGTACCTGCACCTGGCCACCGTGGACAACACCCTCAGCACCTTCCTGTAGGGGACAGTGTGAGGTCCTGCAGGGCTCTGTGCAGAGACCAGCCACAGAAGAACAGGACCTTCTCATCGTTTCCAACCTTCAACCTCAAACACAGACTTTGAAATATGTATATTTATCGTCAGCTTGTTACTTTCTATTATTGTTAAAGTTTCTATTTGAAGACGATGATCTCCATTAACCTTTCTTTGTGCACGTTTGTGTAGCTTATGCACACGTTGTTAAATCACATTGTTTTTTTGTGAATGCTTATTAAACATTCACACTATTGGGATCCTGTTTATACAGTATTTTTCTTATAGTTACCATACTTCTTTCATACGTTTTTTGGCATCTTCATCGTTCAACAGTTTTTGTTCTACTTCAATAAGTCATTTGTCAAAACATTCAGCTCTTTCAGGATAATCCTGCTATGATCTTTGATATTTGTGCAACTTTAGCTCTTTGAAACATTTAGCCTTTTCTGACATTTTTTCCTTATAGAAAATGAATTGACATCTTTTTAAATGGTTTATGGTTGGCCAGTTTAATGGTCTGGACACCTTGTAACAGGTGTTTATGCTAACCGTTCAAAGTTATGTAATAAATGTTGAGCGACCGCAATCAAAAGAATAATGCGAGTCCTTGGCAACGTCGTTATCCCCTCACTCGAATAAACACTCAAAAATTGGGTCAGTTAAAATCAGAATTTTGTGACGTTAATTTTCAGTTTGAATAATGATAATAAGCTCCACAAGGATCCATTTTGGGTCCACTATTGTTTTTCATATACATTAATGATCTACCAAAAGCATCTAGTATTCTGACACCGATCTTATTTGCTGATGACACCAATCTTTTTGTTGCTGATGGTAACTTTTGACTCACTTATTGATAAGGCAAATTATGGGCTCATTCAATTTGCTCAGTGGTTTCAGTTAAATAGACTATCACTTAATGTTAAAAACATCTAATTTCATCTTATTTAAGAATAAGAATAAAAATTACAATCCAGAAAAAAAACAAAATTTATATTAATAACAATTTACTTTCTAATGTTTCGTCAAAGTTTTTAGGTGTCTATATTGATGAGAAACTTTGTTTTAAGAATCGCTGTGAATCAGTGTATAAGAAGATTTCAAAATCGTTTGGTATTATATAAAAGGTTAAACCATATTTAAAAACAAGTACTTTATTGACTTTGTACAGTAGTTTAATTTATCCCTATATTTCTTACTGTAATTTAATTTGGGTTAGTACCTATCCTTCTTACTTGCAGTCAATCCATAAAGTTCAAAAATGTTTTGTAAGAATTGTCACTAACTCTCCGTATTTAGCTCCATCCACACCTCTCTTAAAAAAATGAGAAATTCTTACAATCTGTGATGTGAATAAGTATCAAACAGGAATCCTGATGTATAAAGTTAAATGTATTCCATTTTCTTCACCTAAATATTTTCATAATTTCTTTGAGTTTAATTCTTATTATCATTCATACTCTACAAGAAGGAGGGATGATTTACACATCCCCTTCTGTAGAACCACTGTTGCTAAATGTTCATCCATGCATCAGGTGTTGTGCTGTGGAACAGTTTAAAACAATTAGGTGAATCATGTACAACAATATCTGTATTTAAAAGAAAGTTTAAACAAACTTTATAGATTTTCTAACACATTCTTTTTTCTTGTTTTTTTAATTTATCATTTTAATATCTTTTGACAATTTAAATTTATTTAATATAAACTATTATCTTTTGCTTTGGTATGCAATTGTGTGTGTTTAAAGTAAGATGTAGCTTATGTATAAAGCATTTGATTTTTTTCTTTATTTTTTAGAAGGGGGGGAGGGGGCGCTTGTAAGATCAAATAGGGTTTTTATGACCTCTCCTGCACATTTTTTTTTTACTTTTCTTTTATGTGTGTTGTTTTTTTGTGTGCAAACAAATAAACAAATTATGGCAAATTTGAATGAATAACCAAATAGTGTTATTTCAAAAGGATAAATAGTATAAAATAACTTGAAACTTTGAGAAGAGGTATATTCAATTGAGGAGTAAAGTTTAGAATTTAGGTAAACTTGATCTCAGATTCATGAACTTCAATTATGTCTAAGAAAACTCTAGTTGGCACTTGTTCTTCGCATCAGCTGTTTTATTCTACCACAAAAGTTATCCATCTCCTCTCATTACCACTATGGATGTGATACGAAAGCTGGAGGTCCATGGAGCTGTTTTTTTGTTGTTGTTGCTACTTTGTTTTTTTCAGCTGATTTCCTCATTTTTGTGCTCATTTGTACTTTTTTCGACCTAATTCAGCAAATGTGTTCTTTCTGCTTTCTTCTGCTAGTTGAGGCTTGTTCTTCCAGTTCAGCTACATTTAGCATGCTTTGAGTTAATTTCAGCTGTTTTTCAGCAAGTTCTTCTGCAATAAGCATTCACACTGTATTTTTGCAGGAAATGCAATTTCTCTCTTTATATTTCAGATCCTTAAAGGGAAATAAGAGCCATTTTAAACACACGTCCCAAACCAAACAAATCTTTATTCTTGTAGGCAATGGTGACAAATCATCTAGTTAAAAAAAATAACTTCTGGTTTTGTTGTAGTGTTTTGCTCAGATCCTGATCAAACTTATTACTATCTATAAAAATCAAAACAGTTTTTTAAAACTCGTGTTACAATTCGTGTGTCACATGGTTTTATGTTAAGTACATGAACAGGTGACAAAAACCACTGACAGTGAGAACTGTGTCACTTATATCAGTCGTATACAGCTTAGATTTTTTTGCACAAAATAATAAAAATACACAGCTGGGTTGAGCTTTCTGCATCAAATGTGATGTGAAAACACTAAAGTACAGCAGAAACAGATCATAGTGAATTAAAACATCTTATTACACAGAAAACAGCATGTTCCACAAACCTTATAACTATTTATAAATTGTTTATAATATCGCAGTAAAAAAAATACACACAAATAAAAAAAACTAAAGTTTTCAAGAAGAAATGTTCAACAAATAATTTAAAACAAAATGTACAAACAAAATCAAGTTTATACGATTTGTTCAAGACGGTTTGGATGTACGAGCACAAAGCACTTTCCCTCAGAGCTGCTCGCCGTCCACGTTTGTTCCAACACCTTCAAACGAACGCACAGGAAGTAAAAACAGCACGTGAGCAGGACGGCGACCCAAACAGCAGCTTACAAAATGTCATGTGTATGAAAACAGTGCGGCGTCGGTCGGTTTTGCGGCTCGAACTCAAGGCACTGAATGATCCAAGTTCAAACAGCAGCAGTAACAAAAACGAGTCATTCTGATAAATACACAAGTTCAGGAAGAGGAACTCAACATTTACTGAGTACTGTTTATAATCCTATAGTTTCTAATCAACACGGTCAACCAGTCCTACACACAGACGTGCTATAAGCTCTACTTTAATTCTCGATCGTCTCTGGTCGGGTTCATTTCCTGGACGTTACAGCTTGACGTTCCTCGAGAGGAGCCAAACAACAGGAGGAGATCCTCTGACAGACAACACGTCGTCTCAGAGGGAAAAGATCACACCGCTCTGTTGTGGTAAACCTCACACGGATGAATCCAGAAACTGGACTTTAAATGTTAACCTGTACACAGTAGTTTAATTACTTAAATTGAATAATTAAGATGAGGACATTCTCCTAAAGCTGGTGTGACACCATCATCTAGCTCAGGCGTGTCCAAACTTGATCATCCTGCAGCTACTTTTAAAATGACCAGGTCAAAGTGATCACGAGAACCTCTGGAAACATTACTGGTTTTTTATGTTTATTGGGAGAAATAAACAAAAAAACGAGCGGGTTTATATGAAAACGTTATAGTTGCTCTGTCAGTTGGGTTGCCAGATAAGAAATTTTGAACTATAGTACTGTGGCTTTAAAATGAAAGTATTTTGACCTAACCTAACAAGGTTCAGTCAGGTCATCTGGATAGGTTTTTTTTTTTTGCTGAGACGTTTTGTCCTTCATCCAAAGGACTTCTTCAATCTGAGGAGCCACCAAACAAACTGATTCCCACGAACAGTATACACCAAAGTGGAATAAAAACAGTTTGCTGGTGCTAAGATGGCCTCCGGGGTCTGCCCTCTCCACCCTCAACTCCACTGAGACGGTCACACCAACGTGGATTATTGAGCATGAACTTCGGTGTTTCTGAACCACTTCGGCAGGACTGCCTCAGAGGAGTTAACGGTAGAGATGCAACAGGGTCCAAGAAAATCAGACCCGGCCACAGCCCGTAGGCATCATTTCCGAACCCCATCCAATCCAACTAATTAATAGTTAATTACAGGTCCAATCCCCCCCCCCCCCCCCCCCCCCAAAAAAAAAAATCTGACATTTTTAATTATTATGGATTATGGACCAGCCTGGCCCTAATCCAGGTCGGGCTCCAGGTTAGAAATGACAGCTCTAGATTACGGGGGAGAGGGCGGGCCCCGGAGGACATATTAGCACCAGCAAAATGTTTTTTTTTTCACTACAGAGTATGCTGTTTGTGGGAATCAGCTTGTTTTGGTGGCTCCTCAGATTGAAGAAGTCCTTTGGATGAAGGACGAAATGTCTCAGCAAATAAAGCAACCGTCCAGATGACCTGACTGAACATTGCTGGATTTTATACCTGGATTATTGAACATAAACTTTAGTATTTTGACCTAAACTGTCATATGCGCTGGTTGAACATGTGCACAGAAAAGGAAGGGGTACATAAAATTTTTTTAATTTATCTGGTAACCCTGATTGCCGGCTCAGCTGCATTCATTGTGCAATAAATAAATAAATAAATACATTTGTATGCATTGTTTATGATTGTCTATTGTTGTCTGCTGTTGTCATCACTCTTTGTTAAAATCAGGTCTCTCTTGTAAATGAGTCCCCGAGGCTCACTGAGACTAAGCTGTGTAAATAAAGGTTGAATGAATGAATGCAGCCTCTGATCACAAGATCCCAGTTAGTTCAACTGGTAAAACACACTACGTCTCTTTGGACCCTGGATTTTATTAGTTTTGCTCCAACATGTTGAAAAAGGGTGAATAGAACAAAAACTCTCTTCTCTCTGCCATTTATTAAAACTGTTGTTAGTTCTGAACTGAAGTATGTTTTTATTTAGATAATATATTAGCTTAATGAAATGTGTGGATATATGCATTTCTTTTTTTTTTTTTTATTTAGTATGATATCGTGTTATATCGTGTGTTTTTTCCCTCCCAGGCTCTCATCCAGGTGGCAGCTTCTGTTTCTCCTCCCCCCGTTTTTTTTCCTTCTTCCTGCTCTGCTCTCTGTGTGTCTGAAGCGCCTGGGTCTCATCTCCCGAACATAAATTAAGAAGATTATGGATTTGGTATCGTGGGCGTTCAACTCTATTGATAAGATTTTTTCATCAAAGCAACAAGGTCCTGGAGAACCGGCGTGTCCAGCTGAGACTCACACTGTGGGGTACGTCATGGATTCGTGGGGAGTGTGGCAATCGATGTGCAATACAGTTTTGTCTCAGGAGGATGTTGAAGACGTTTACATATTTGGATTTATGATAGCAGGGACTCTGCTTTTTGGCATCGGCGGGGCTCTGTTTTATCGACTTTTGAAGAAGACAGCGGGAGCAGTTTTGGCCATGGAAAAGCTTCCGACAAGTGTGAAGTTCTGGTCCTTGCTGTGGGAACTTTAAATCGTTTGGTCTACGAGCTTAACCGTAAGGTGGAGGCGATTAAGAATCGCAGACCACCTGCGACTTCTGGGACTCGTCAGCGTGGTGGGTTCGACCTTGAAGGAGACTCATAGCATGGATCAGTGGAATGGAATCTTAGGCATTTTCGCAACCAGAACGCCCAGATGGACTCAAGGCTGAAGGAAATGCTATGAAATCAGTTTCTGCAGCTATTTAAGCCTCGAGGAAGCTCCACCTTATCTTATGTTTGTTTATATGGTTAAAAAAAAAAAACAGGAACTTTTCCATCAAATCAAAACTGCACTAAGACAGAAAAGTCTAGAAAAAAAAACACAAAACGTGCACAATTATTGGGTAAATTATTATTTTCCACACATATTTCTAACGAACACTTAAATTCACAACTGTCAAGTATATCCATTAATGCACTACTACTTATGCACTTTTCACTTGTCACTTATGAACAGGTTCAGTTTAGATTTATGACAATTTACAAATGTGCACTGTTCAAGTGTTGTCATCGTGTTAGAGAGAGTAAATGTCGTAAATAAATTTTACATTAAACATAATCCAAGTTGAAGTGTTTAATCATTTTTAGCCCCTTTATGGCATCTGCATTTGGCAGCAGGCTAAAGTGACAAATATGCAGAATGATGTAGTATTTTAATTCCACAGCAGACAAAGTTATGTAGTCTCTGTAAGTCGGTCTAGGGAAAAAAAATATCAGTAATGGTATCAGTTATTGGCCAAATAAGGTTTAACATATCGATATATCAGATATCGGCCAAAAATCCAATATTGTGCATCCCTAAAAAACACACCAAACAAAATTAAAACTTCCTTTTCTAAAAAATAAAAAAAGAAGTTACATAACCTGAAGTCACAGCAGAAAATCTGTGTTAAATATCCAGAGTAACGTGGATTGGGTCTATTTTAGCCATTTAATGTTAGAAAAATGTTTTTTTTGTGTGTGTAAATGATTTGCTGTACTTTACAGAATATATTTTATGTTGCTACGTAGGAAAGCTGACTTTTTGTGTACTTGCTCTGAAAAAAATCCCTGAAAAGACTCATCTAAGACAATAAAGAAAATAAAACTTGAATTGACTGAGCTGATCATGGAAAGCACGATTTGCCTGATAATTGTGCACGTTGTTGTCGTACCACCAGTCTGATGTCACTGGGACTTGTGTCTTAACGGAAAAATGTACGTAACCCTCCTGATCTGATGAAAAGCCTCAACTAAACAGCAGCAAAACATAATCAAAGTGGTTATCCATGAAAAACGACGTGCAGAAACAGTAGAATAAACAAGTCCACCCTGTGACCCTTCAACCACATTTAGCAGAAGTAAAAGTCTTCTAAACATCCTGATCCGTGTTTTATGACCGTTTGAACGACGCTGCCTCGGTTCTTCTATGTTTAAGAGCTTTTGTTTTTGCAGAATTCCATTAAGGTCCCACCACAGCATTTTAAATAAACTGAAATCTGAACCAGTAAAAACTTTGACTCTTTAGATCAGTTGTAGATCTGCTGCTGGTTTCTGCTCCTACAGATGATCAATTAATCAATAATCTGATTGGCTGCTATTTAACCTCTTCATTCCCAGGACAGAGATATGGGCGCACGTTGTTTGTCACACACTGCTTCTACATTTTTTCTGTATTTCACTCACAGTGAATTTGTCTGGCTTACCTGATTAGAAACCTTTTGAGGACCAAATGACATCATCTAGTTTTCTGATAAAACATTTGACTTTAAAGTGGACATCCTTCATCGTTTTGTTTTATTTTTCTTTAACGTTTCGGAGATTGTGTCTGAGCCGAAGGACTGCCTCCGTCACTGGGATGAACGAGGATGACAGAGAACTGACAGCTGCCACGTTAGGAAATGTCACGATCCAGATGTTGAACGACACATGTGCATCTCTTCACACCATCTGTCAAATCAGAGTGACGTAGCGACAGCTCCGCTCTGGGTCTGCTGCGTTCAGTACCGCGAGTCTTTGGTGAGAATTTACTAAGCTCCACAGCTGCCTTGATACACATAAAACTACACGGAGAAGATGGATCGTATTGCTGCAGCTGAACGCGATCGTTTCATCATTTGGTAATCATTACTGACATCTTGTAGATAAACTGCTAATAACCGTATACATTTTGACGACGGCTCACTGATGCGACACACACGTACACGAAGTCACCAGCCTGGGAACAAGCAGTCTTGGTGCCTCTACATCCTGGACCCATGGATCTGGAAAAGCTGTGAAAGAACAACACACTTCAGTTTTGTTCCAATTGGATCAGCTGAACTAAAATATGTTTTTATTCATCATGCACAGTCTGAGCTGTGATTTGGCTGCAGTGATGATGATGATGGGTATGGTGTGAGGATGAGAGTAAATAACTGACAAAAAGACCAACGAGACATGTTTATAAACTGATCATCTCTGTAAGCTTGGGTCGTTTTGACTGGTTGTTCATTACGTTGTGTTTTAACAAGTTTATTTTAAAGACTGGGAGCATGACTGAAGACTACAAAGTCAATAGTTCATGTCCCAGATGCTGAAGCAGCATTTGAAGGGCTCTTATACATCAAACTGAAAATAGTTGGCACAAAAGACTCATCTGCTGCGACTCCATAAGATGTCCCAAAGAAAAAATAGCACTTGAACGCACCACGACGCCTCCCTGTTACCTCTGACGTGCAGTCTATAACTGCATGAGTGGATGTGAGCTTGGAGTAGGAGCTCATTTATAATTCAATGAAAACTATGTTTGTGTGCAGCGAGGTCAGCTTGAACCAAACCCCCGGGATTCAGCTAAAACTCACACTTCACTTCACCGTGTCATGCCTTAATGTTTTAATAAAACATCTGGAGCTGCATTAATAATCAGTAAATCAGAGTAATCTCTCTCTTTGACAGACTGGATCCAACATCGCTGCCTGGTGTATAAGAGTCCTGAAGGTATGCTGTGTTTCTACTGGACCTAGGATCAAGTACCATTTTCACCCACTGGACAAATGGTAAAATAAATATTCTCAAAGAAATAAACACCTAGGATTTATTTTGGAACCAAGGACATAGACAAATCCATCTGGAGACTGAAATGAAAATAAATTTTAATCTGTTTTAGAAGTGGAGTTCACGATGGACTGTCTGAACAGACCTACGTACAAAATGGACTGCTGTCTTCCAAAAACTCTCATTTTATCTGTTCTGTTCTCATCTGAGTGACAGGAGTTTTTGTGTTAAGGTTGGTAATAATTTATCTGCTTCAGTGCCTCTTTCCGGCGGGGTCCCGCAAGACTCGATTCTTGGACCCCTTTTGTTTTCATTGTATCTGCTCCCCTTGGGGTCTATCCTGAGGAAACGTCTTTTGTTTCATTGCTATGCTGATGATTGTCAGATTTATCTGCCCTTAAAATCAAATAGTTCATGCACAATTCACCCTCTGTTAAAATGTCTTGATGACATCAAGGCATGGATGTCTTCAAACTTTTTGTTTCGTAAATCAGAAAACTGCAGCCATTGTGTTAGCTCTAGCTCTACTGTTGTCTCAGTTCCTGTTAACCTCGACTCTCTTGAGCTTGACATTTGGCTTTTTCAGTCATGGGTCCTAAACTTTGGAACAATCTGCCCCTCAACATTAGACAGACCACTTCACTCCCCGTTTTTAAATCTCTCCTAAAAACACACCTGTTTTCACTAATGTTTAACACAGTGTGATATTTACTATTTCATTTTTCTCATTGTTTTGTGTTTTTATTTTTAATACTTTTAATTACATCTTATTATACATTTTTTCTTTAATTACTGCCTTGATCTTACTGTTATGCACTTTGGTAACAGCTGCTGTTTTAAATGTGCTTCATAAAGAAATTTGACTCGACTTAAAAACTGCATAGAGGTTCAGGAGGACGCTCTCCTCTGACAAAAGTATTAAACTGCTACTTCAGCAGAAATATTGTGAACTCAATGTTGGGGTTGACCCTGGGCTGTACTGAAAGTGGTACATGTCTCTGTTTCTAGGGCTCACACACACATACACAAGCACACATGCATGTATGCACACACAAAAAAAACCCACACTAAAATCTACTAAGATCTACCCACTATCACATCTTTAGCACAATTCCTCACCCACTCCCGCCTCTCTTGGGAACAAACATGACTCCCTCATTCCCTAAGCCATTCATTTGGTGTAGTTTCTCTCCCTCCCTCCTGCTCCTCATTCTCCTCCTCCTCCTCTTCCTCTTCCTTTGCTGCTTCCTCCTCTTGCATCTCCGCCGGCTTCATTCAGTATGAAGGAGGGATGGGAGGAAGGAAAGGGGAACACAAAGGAAAGAAAAGGAGCAAACAAGACAGAAAATAAAAAATGAAAGCGCTGATGAGCGTCAGAGTGATCAGTGAGATGTGAAACAGATAAACAGCAACGTATTCATGTGGCCGAGGACCCGGGGAGGCAGAGCTCTGTCAGCGATGGAGTGTGAGTGACATTTTGAGGCGAGTGACATTTGGAGCTTTTGGTGGAGGATCAAAGCGCACACACATCTACTCAAATGACAGGAGGCAGCTCACTTCTGTTCAACAACACACACAGCGAGGGCATTAAGTGTTCTGAAAGACATTTGCACGTGTGGAATATTTCACCTTGGTTTTGTGGCTCTGTTCTGTGCTCAGGCCCGATCCGGCCGTGTGAAGCTCCTTGGACACGACACACAGGAACTCAGCCTGGTCTTCGGTTCCATAGCTGTATGAGGAGCCGATGTTCACCATCTGAACAGGAGCCAGGAAGACGCCCAGAGACCAGAGACAAAGGAGGCGTCAGTAAGAATCCCATGTAACAGCAGAGAAAACAACAGGTGCTTAAAGAGCAGAGACTCGGTACAAAAACAAGAAACCATTTCTGTGCTCGTGCAAGGTTTAGTTTTGGGGAGGAGGTGAAGGGGGAGATAAAAAGCAGGTAGCTTATGATTCATGCAGCAGTGGCCTCTACAAGAACTACTGCTAGTCGAGTTTCATCTGGAGCTGTGCAGCATGCAGAGGAGCTGGGAGGCAAAGCAGAAGCCTGGAGGAGGGAAACACCTACGTGTTTTTACTCTGAAGTTTGTCTTTAGGCTATTAATTCTGAGAAGGCGTAAACAAGACGCTAAACTAGAGGAAATGCAGTTCCTGAGAAAATACAGCATGAATGCTTATTGCTTAAGAACTTGCTGAAAAACAGCAGAAATTAGCTAAAAACATGTTGAAGTGTAGCTGAAATGGAAGAACAAGCCTAAGTTAGAAGAAAAAATCAGAAAGAACACATATTTGCTGAAGAAGTTTTAAATAAGTAGAAATTATCACAAAAAATTGGAAATTAGCTAAAAAAAAAGGCTGAAATTAGCAACAAAAAAAGCTGAGAAGTAGCTGAAAAGGCAGAAAGAAACTTAAACTACTAGAAGGCAATGGAAAGAGCTAAAATGAGCTAGAAACGTGGAATTAGCTGAAAAAACTAAAAGAAAAAAAACAAACAGCTAAATAGTAGCTGAAACAGAAGAAAATGTTGAAATTAGCAGAAAAAAGCTGAAAGGAGCATAACAAGCTGAAATTAGCATGAAGAAGTTAGTTAGGCTGAAAGTAGCAGAAATTACCACCAAAAACTTGAATTTATCAGAAAGCAGCTGAAATTAGCTAAACCATGCTAAACAGTTAGCTGAAAAGGTAGAACAAGCTTAAATAAGCATAAGAAAGCAGAAATAAAGTGTTTACCCAATTAGGTTGAAAGAAGCACAAATAAATGAAAATTGTCTGAAAAAAGCTGAAATTAGCAAAATACAGTGGAAAAGTAGCTAAAAAAGCAAAAAGAAGCTTAAATTACCAAAAGAACATGGAGAAAACACATTTTTGCTGAATTAGGCTGAAAAGGTAGAAATGAGTGTGAAAAATGTGAAATTAGAATTAATGAATGCAAATCATTGAGGAAATGAGGGATTAATGAAAAAGCTAAAATTTGCACACACAAAAAAGAGCTAAATAGTAGTTGAAATCAGAAAAAGCTGAAACTTGCAGAAATAAACTGAAAGTAGCATAATAAGCTAAAATTAGCAGAAAGAGGGTAGAAGCACAAAAATGTTGTAGTTAGTAGAACGAATCTTAAAGAAGCACAAAACAGCTGAAAGTAGCTGAAAATAAGTTTCAGTTTGCAGAAGGATAGCTGTTTTATGCTAAGTTTAGCTTTTTCAGCCAATTCCACATTTTTACACTTATGTAAAAAAATTCTGCCTAATTCAGCAAAAATGTGCTCTCTCCACTTCCTTCTGGTAATTTAAGCTTCTTTCTGCTTTTTGGAGCTACTTTTCAGCTGTTTTTGTGTGTGCAAATTTCATCTTTTTTCAGATAATTTTCCCTTTTTTGTGCTCATTTCTGCTTCTTTCAGCCTATATTTGCAAACATAGGTTCATTCTGCTTTCTTCTAATTTAAGCTCGTCCTACCTTTTTAGCTAACTTTTAAAAAGTATTTTAAAACTTATTTCAGCTGTTTTCTGATAAATTTAAGTTTTCCCTGGAAATTTCTGCTACTTTCAGCCTAATTAACTTCTTTCTGCTCTTTCAGCTAGTTATGCTCCTTTCAGCCTAATTCTGCTAGTTTCAGTTATTTCAGCTACTTTTTACCGGTAGCTGTTTTATGCTAATTTTAGCTTTGTATTAGCTAATTCACCATTTTAGCACTTCTTTCAACTTTTTCAGCCTAATTCAGCAAAAATTTGCTCTCTCCACTTCTGGTAATTTAAGCTTCTTCAGCTGTTTTTTTCCCCCAGCTTTTTTAGACAATTTCCTAATTTTGGTGCTCATTTCTGCTTATTTAAACCAAAATCAGCTAATATGTGTTGTTTCTGCTTTCTTCTGCTAATTTAGGCTTGTTCTTTAATTTCTGCTACATTTCACCATGTTTTAGCTAATTTCAGCTGTTTTTCAGCAAGTTCTTCTGCAATAAGCACTCCCATTGCATTTTTGCAGGAAAAGCAATTTGTTTTCTGGTTCTAATCCCCGTCAGAGTTCAAGAGTCCTAATATTTTGAATCTTTTGCTACCTTTTTTATAAACAGCTCATGGAGGAGAAAGTGTTTATTCCCTTCATTGTTTCAGTTTTCTTGGTGATTATTTATACATGAAAAAGCCGCACTTTGTGTCTGCATGTGTGAAATATGACTGGTCCTGTGACTTGAGAACCACAGCTCTGTCATCCTTATTACTGGGTGTGCTCTTGTCTAAAGACCAGTTCGTTTCCTTTTGATATATTTTTTAACATACATGCTTTTATTGTTTGATTTGTATCTAAATTGAAGCACATGGAATCTTCTATAAGGAGACGGAGCAGACTTTCTAAATAGGATCAAATTTAGAATCACTAGTTGCCTAATTTCTTTTAGATGAGACAAACATGAAACACCCTGTCAAAATAAAAGGCCTGCTTGTTGGAAAAAAGCTAAAATGATTTAATGAGTTCCAGCTATTTTTTTTAATTTTGAAAGTTTATCATCAGGCTTCTGATCCAGCTGTTTATAGCTGGATGATGAACAGAGAACCCTGGTTTTAATAAAACAATCGATCGATAGCTTCGCTCTGTGTGACGACATTTAAAGGAAAACTAGCTTAAACGGGAAATTGTTGGAAAACCAATCACTGCTCAGAATGCTCTCGGCTGACAGGACCTCGTGCTTTAGGATTAAAGTGGTGACAGACTGGACATGGTGCGATTGACAGGTAGCTAGGTCTGGTTCTGGCAGTAGGGCAGACCGGTCATCAAATGGGGTGGAGAGACCAGAGGGGAACCCTGGAATAACCCAGCAGAGGAGCCCATGAGAAGAGCAACAGAGAGGAACCTGAAAGCAGGAAAGATGCTTCCTGTGCAACACTGGCACCAGACCCTCAACCAAAAACTGTCAGCAGCATTTAAAAATCAAACTATACACACAGTACACAAGGAACTTGTATTTAATTTGTTTAAATGAGCTGCATTTATGGGACACACTTCATTGTAAATATTGAGTTGATAAAAACATGTTGCTGTCAGAAGAAAGTGATCAGATCATTAATGTGGCAGATGTGCTGAGCAGTTAACAGGACAGGTCACTCAGACTGATTGATTTCATCTCAACTGCAGCTCATTAATGTTGTCGTAAAGGAGACTTGGGCTCAAAGAAATAGTAAACTGATGTTTCCACTGGAAAGGAATGGATCGTTAGGAAGGATGTCAATATTCATCCATTATCTTTACTCACTTCTTCCTTTTCGGTTCATAGGGGTCACTGGTGCTCATGTCCAGCAGTCACTGTGTGAGAGGCGGGGGACACCCTGGACAGGTCTCCTGTCCATCACAGGGACACACTAAGACAAACAACCATTCACTCTCACTCTCACCGAGAGACAATTTAGTTACCAGTCAGTCTAACATGCATGTTTTTGGTCTGTGGGAGGAAACCGGAGTATCTGGAGAAAACCCACGCAGCACGGAGAGAACATAAAACTCCACCCGCAAAGACCCCCAGCCGGGATTTTAACTGGCAACCTTCTCGCTGAGAGGAAACAGCTCTACCGACTGCACCACTGTGCCACGCGGACGTCAATATTTTACATTAAAACCACATTCTAGAATAACAACAAAGTCCATGCTCAATAATCCAGGAATACAATCCAACATTTTTCAGTCAGGTCACCTGGACAGTTTCTTTATTTTGTGCTGAAACGTTTCGCCTTCGATCCAGAAGGCTTCATCAGTCAACATTCTAGGATGTTCTTCCAAATTAAAAACCGTTTTGGTTATTTAAAACTAATTTAATCAGCATCGCAGTCAAGATATTAACATATTTAGAAGTATTGTGCTGTCGTTTGAAGTGGGGCTTCTAATTATTGCTTTTTTTATTCTTCTCCGTTTTCAGAGCACCAGAGCTGTTAATTGTTTAAAAAATAAAGATATCCTAGGAGGCAGATTATTAGGATTTTTATTTCATTCATTTTTATTTTATGCGATATCAAAAGTGGCCCTGAGTGTGTCATGTGGTAACTGGTGTGAAATGTTTGTACCGTAAACCTGTGGTCATTTTGCAGTCAGAAAATGAATGGTTATATTTAGAGGGACTACCTGGAGTTAACAGATTAAGTGCTATTTAAAGCTAAAGATTTAAACAAACGGCCGGATGTTTTTGGTTTTAAGTTTTGGTAGGACAGAGGGCAGGGTTTGAGTTGGGGCCAAGGGATCAGACCAGGGGTCAAAACTGAAGGGTCAGCAGCAGCGTGAGTCCAACCCACAGTCCAGAGCAGTCCGGTGCGGGGCTTTCTGCAGGCGCGCACGCTGACCTGCTCAAACTTCCAGCCATCCGACATCGTGGAGACCATCTGGGTCAGCTCCTCCTCCTGGCACTGCAGGACTCTGTAGACGTGCTTGGGGGGCACCTGCTGGAGAAAAACAGGAGAGTTGAGCAAATAAAAAAACACTTTAAAAACGACAAAAATTTTAGATTAAAAAAATAAATAACTTTTTCAGCTATTTTTTTTTTTGGAAGAAGCATCAGAGTGTTTTGCCCTTTATCAAATACAGGTAAAAAAAAATAAAACTGTAAAAACCCAGAAGAAGATGAGCTGATGAAGATGCTCAGCTCTTCTACTCTAATGTTTGCACTATATTTATCTCAAGGCACAGCAGTGAGTTTGTTCCAGTAAAATACACAAAGTGGGTGTTTGAGAGACCAGAGGCATTGTGTAGGAGTGAGTGGGAAAAGAGAAGAAAAAGATTTCTAAAGAACAGATTATTTGAGAATAATCTTGGTGAATATTTTATGCCGTTGGAGTTGCCTTTTTTGTGTAGATACAGCTTAAGAAATAGCATCAAGTTATTTTCTGTGACAGGCTGCTTGTGACAATGTTTAGATTAGTTTTTTTTACATTTGTATTAGGCAAATATTTTCTCTCGCATAAGTCTGGCACAAAATACGAATTATTTTAAGATAATATTGTATGGTGTTCCTCAAGGTTCAGTCTTCGGTGCTGTTTTGTTCCTGTTATACATCAGACCCCTTGGAAAGATTATCAGTAGCTTCAGTAATGTGTTTTACCATTTGTATGTTGATGACATTCAGCTGTACTCTTCCTTCTATGACTTGGAATTACACAAATTAGCTGAATTACTAAATTGTGTTTCCCATATTAAGGCATGGCTAGCTAACAACTGCCTTCAGTTAAATTCTAACAAGACTGAAACTCTGATCATTGCTCCTGAACAGAAAGTTCCTTGGATCAAGCAACACCTCAGTTCTCTGGGCTCCTCTTCTCAGCCGAGCCTCAGACACCTTGGTGTTCTGTTTGACCAGTCAATTTCTTTGGAAAAACAGTCAAGACTTCTGGGAAAACATTGCTTTTATCATTTGAGAAACATTTCTAAATTAAGGGCAAGGTTACCCAAATCTGACCTGGAGATGGTTATTCATGTTTTTATCTCTTCTTGTGTAGATTATTGTAATTCCCTTTTTACTCGTTTTAAAAAATCTGCTGTCTCTTGTCTACAGTTGGTCCAGAACGTTGCTGCAAGGCAACAGGAACGAATAGATGGTCACACATTACACCAGTTTTATCTTCTCTTCATTGGCTAGTTAGATTTAGATATAATTTTTAAATTTTAGTCTTGACTTTTAGAGCTTTAAATAGACAGGCCCCCCAATATATCACCGAAATGTCGATCCCTTATGCTCCAGCCCGCCCTTCAGTCTTCAGCGCTGAAACTCCTAAAGGTTCCCAAGACCCAGTTTAAAACTGGGGTTGACCGATCTTTTCAGGCCGTAGCCCCCAGACTGTGGCCTGCCCGGACCCTGTCTCTTCGTGTGACCCTCTCTGTTGATTCCTTTAAAAAGCAGCTCAAGACAGTTTTATTCAGACAAGCTTTTAGTTAAATGTTTTACTTTGTTTTTTATCCGCTTTTTTTACTGTTTTTATCGGCTGTTCTTACTGTTTTCATTGGCTGTTCTTACTGGTTTTATCTGC
>NC_056514.1:20624017-20633228 GCF_014905685.2 Nematolebias whitei | reverse complement strand
TCGGCTGTTCTTACTGGTTTTATCTGCTGTTCTTACTGTTTTCATTGACTGTTCTTACTGGTTTTATCTGCTGTTCTTACTGTTTTTATAGGCTGTTCTTACTGTTTTTATCGGCTGTTCTTACTGTTTTCATTGGCTGTTCTTACTGTTTTCATTGGCTGTTCTTACTGGTTTTATCTGCTGTTCTTACTGTTTTTATCGGCTGTTCTTACCGTTTTCATTGGCTGTTCTTACTGGTTTTATCTGCTGTTCTTACTGTTTTTATAGGCTGTTCTTACTGTTTTTATCGGCTGTTCTTACTGTTTTCATTGGCTGTTCTTACTGGTTTTATCTGCTGTTTTTACTGTTTTTATCCGCAGTTCTTACTGTTTTTATCTGCTGTTCTTACTGTTTTTATAGGCTGTTCTTACTGTTTTTATCGGCTGTTCTTACTGTTTTCATTGGCTGTTCTTACTGGTTTTATCTGCTGTTTTTACTGTTTTTATCAGCTGTTCTTACTGTTGTTTGTCAGCTGTTCTTACTGTTTTTATCAGCTGTTCTTACTGTATTTATCAGCTGTTTTTACCGTTTTTGTTTTATTTTAAGCCTGTATTCTGTAAACCATTTTGTGATTTCATCTATGATAGGTGCTATATAAAGTTTATTTACTTACTTTCAAACATAACTTACATGGAAAATGAATAAAGACCTTCAGAAAGCTTAAAAACTACACCAGTAATACTTTAAATACCAGAAAATGATTGCATCATAAAACCTATAAAGAAATAAAGAGTGGCTGTAGACTTTTGGAAAGTACTGTGTCAGAACAGGTTCTGAATTTACCTGTGTGGCTTTCGAGTCCCGCTCTATAATCCTCTCCTTTATCAGTTTGATCAGTGGGGTGATGTTGTAAAACTCTGCCTCCTCTAGGACACCTTGAAGCAAACGAACAAACAAAAACAAGCGGCTACAGTTGGACTTTATAATGCAGTGGCACAATGGATTCCCATTAGGTGGAACAGAGTGCACTGTTGCACTCTGTTTGAAGTAGGCGTCAAACCTCTGTAGTGAGGTCATGGTGGTGTACTCTCCTGGGTGGAGAGTAGTCGCAACATATTCATAACCAGGGCCTGCGTGTGGCGTTAGTGGTATAACTGCTACATTCTTCGTACCACACTGCTGCTCTCGCTATGACCATCAGGACCACTATAGTCCTTCACCACGCTCTCGCCCTGTGCCATCAACAACCAACACAAGCTTTCCTCGTATCAGTAGATACCACCATGCTCAGCTGTCTTTCATTCATCATGTGAACACAAAGTAAGAACAAGAAGCACTTGTTCTCATCATGGCCAGGCCATGACAAGGACAAGAAAAGAATAAGGATGGATGAATTCAAGGTCCTGAACAGAAAGCCCCTTCACCTGCGTTCTCTCATGCTGCTGAGTTCTGTTGCCTTCTCCGCAGCGAGCATGAAACTGTTGGTGGAGGCCAAGACACTTCACATATAAAAAAAATAGAAAGGTTTTGCAGATCATGACATGATAATAGAAACAAGCTAGAGCAGAAGCGATACGCGTGGCAGGAGCGTCGTGCTGGCATGGAACTCTCCCAAGTACGTAACTACATAAAAAAATAAAAAAAAACTTTCTGCACACTTATTAAAAATACATTTTGTCTGGTGCCTATTGTCATCTTTTCCATTCTGATCAAAGCTCAAAGTAACAAATCCAAAATCCATCAGAGAAGAGTAAAAACATCTGAGACCTTCCTCTGCAAGCTCCTTGTTGTACACCAATTTGCCGTGCCGCAAGTAGTTCAGGATGGGGCCGAAGTAGGTGGGGTCTCTGTCGATCACATAGGCTCCAGTTTCATCCTGTAACAGAAACAAAGAGAAACAAGAGCAAGTTAGAACACATCCACAACCTAAACGGACAGAAAAAACTAAGATGACATTAGCTTCAGAGTCACATTTTTAGAAAATTGTAACATGTTACTCAACATAACTTTCAGGTATTTTAGTGCATTGAATTTTTAATAGTCAAGTCACTTTTCAAATGTACCGGTGGTTTTTCCACTTTTTTTTTTGTCTTGTGACCTTTATAATGTATCCTCTATTTTTAGACACAAAGGCTGGAAGATAAAATCCTAGCTAGATTAATATGTTTTAAACATGTTGTAATAGTGGTAACAACTGCAAAACAAACAAACAAAAAAAAAAACCTAACAACACATATATATATATGTCAGAACTAGAGCCTTGCTGATAATTCGGCAAGGCCGATATAGACATTTGGGGACATACGATAATTCTGATAATTGGTGATAATTGGCCCATTATGCGTCAATATAAACACTTCTAATTTTCACCTCTAAATGCTGGGAACAAGTCCAGTCCTTACTTGTGTAACCCCCATGAAACATTGGGCTACTGAACCCATATCTGTAATTTAGGTTGTTATACCGGGAAGGTCCAGCAGAGGGCACTCCGTTTTTACTGAGTTGAATTTAACCAACGTGGTTTGGTCATATTTCCCTATATTCTGAGGCACGCTCTTTACACGTGCACTGACCGACCAAAGTGTGGACCTTACAACCTGTCTATGAGTGACAGAAGTGACCACACATCGAGAATTATCTGTGGAAATCCCAGTGAGAGACCGAGGTGACCGCTTGTTGGGTGATAGCTTGTGGAAATCCCGGTGAGTGAATAACTCAGTTGAGCTCACGTAGCTTGCGGATAATGTATAGATAAGTTAAATATTAAACTGCCAGAGATATGTCTCTAAATAAACCAGTCGGGAGTTTGTTGAACTTTGTCCTAATGTTTTAATTTCTTTGGTGTGTTTTACATCATTGTACTGACAGAAATAAGAATAAAAATGCTAACCGAGCTAATGCTAGCACTAACCACAGATGTTAATGCTAAAGGCCTGTATCATTTTACAAGGTTAGAATTAGCTCTACAGTGACAAAGAATGTGCTTTTTGTATTCTAAATCATATTGGTTCATTAAAAATGCATGCAGTTCACAGTAAGCCATGTTAAAGCTACTATAAGTTGTTTTTGGTTAAAATAACAAATGTCGAAGTGTTATAAACTCATTAATCAACATTTTAAAAAGCAAAAGAAAGGGAAAATGTTTAATATGCCTGATATGTTATGCAGTCTAACATTGATTTAGATTAACTTACAAGTTATGCACTGCACATTTAAGTTGTCCATGTATTTGTTGGTTTAATACTAAGAATAGTTAACAGTTAACTACTGTTTACTGCATTTCATGGTAGTTTACCATAAACTTAAGCTGATTACGCTAAAAACTAAAAGGAGAAATATGTGAATGATTTGTATTCTTGAGAAAGGACATGGAATCTCTTAATTGAACGGGAACAGAACGATTTACTTTATTCACTTTATGCAGATTGTTTTTTATAGTAACTCTGGATTCTTTGATCGTGATGGCGAGCCGAGCCCATGCGAACTGTGGACAACACTACCTGGGTAGCAACGTTGCTAAAGAACTGAACTTTTTTTTATTTTTTTCAAAAGAGCTCTATTTAATTTTTGCTTGTAATTTTTTTCCCTCAATATTTGTATAAAGTTTGTTTCTAAATGTTTAATTGCATGTTGCGAAGCAATAAAATAATCAGTTCGGTATTCAGTGAGTGTGACATCATCTCTTGGCAGAACCTAGCATATGTTAGTGCCTGTCCTGGTCCATTTCCAGTGCGTTACGCTTGCAAAGGACATAATTGTACAATGTATCCAGCAGAGGGCGCATGCAAATTACTTTCAAGTCATGGCCATGCTGCACACGACTCAGAGCACAGCCAAAACAGGGAGCAACACTGTGTAGCGGTAAGTTTATTTTAACCGATCTGTAAAACAAATCTACAATAATAAATTATCTTCAATCCTTCAACTTGCTTGTCATTAACTACATGCGTCTCAAATTAGCAAGCCAACATTTAAATAACGTAGCATTGGCTATTGCTTTGTAAAACTTTACCAGAACAATAAATCTAACGTAGAGGTAAAATATATATCGGTATCAATAACGTTATATTTGTCGTCCTCGATGAAATGCATTGTTTGAAGTCTTTACTTCTCTGCAAAGAATCTTCACCCTACGTGACTGACTGTTTAAACAATGAACAAGGAAGGGTGCTTTTCTTTGTTTATTTTATATTCATGTAACACACTCGATAACTTTATGGTGAATAGCGGAGGATAGAACATGTCAACGCACGTTAGCAAAACTTGTTTCAAGACTTCAAGTGTTGAAACGTGTTCAAAAGTACCCGTTTACTTAGATTCTTGGGGGTGGACAAAGCTCAAACATTCTCAGGCAATATATTGGTTATCGGCATGAGCCTTCACATCCCAATGTCGGCAAAATCTCCATACTGGCTGGGCTCTAGTCAGAACCACTACACAATAGACCTGTCATGTAGTAGAAATGTTAAAATTATGTAATTTGTTTGTTCTCGCAGGAATATATTGTTTGTCATGTTGGTGTTCAAATGTAGCAAAACCTCAAGCAATTAACATGAAATTTCTCAACCGTAGTTAAAAAACAGTGTCTAGTTGTGGTTGAACTCTTCCACATGATTTTCCTTTGGGATCAACTTGTAAAAACAGCCATTTGGGGTGAGCTCGAGTCAGTACTAGTTAGTGGTGCTCAGTGTGAATACCATCAACCTTTGTGCACATGCACTGATTTTCTGCCTCTCATCCACATTCAGGCTGCTCCAACTGAGTCAAACCCACTGGTACATCAGAACTACTGTTCCTCCAACATGCACACACACACACACATCGTCCAACCGATACTTTATGTCATAAAAACTGAACAAAGCTTCTATGAGCTGAAGACTGAAGCAGTGCAGAAATTACACATGGATTATTTGTGCACAACCTGAAATCACATCACATTCACATGGGTTAAGATTTCCAACTCTTGTTTTTACTCTGAGAGCCAACCATAACTCCAGCAAGGAAACCGTTTGTGAGGCTGCTTCTTTGGGCTAAAACAGAAAAGATAAAACTTTGGCCGTAAGCAGCCTCTCATGAACGCACGTTAAACAGTAGTTTTTATCCGTGGGCCCGGAACGAACACAATGAAGACTGCCACTCGGATTAATCTTTCTTACGTAATCCAGAATAAAAAGACTTTACACAAAAGGATTCATTCACTTTAGAACATCGACTGAGATTTTTGGCTGCAAACTGAAACAGACAAAAGTTTAGCTTTAATTAAATTTATCTAACAAGGTTAAGACAGGTTCTCGGGGTGGATCTTCTTTGTTGAAACATGTCATCTTTAATCCAAAAGGGAAAAGATTTAAGAAGTCTTAAAGATGAAACATTTCAACGAAGAAGATCTGTCCAGAGAACCTGGCTTAACCTTGTTAGATTTATCTGCCTGGATTATTGAGCAGCATCAGGATTAAGTGTGTTAGTTTTTCCAACCAAGTTAAGTCAGGTTCTCTGGACGGTTTCTTTTTGTTGAAACGTTTCATCTTTCATCCAAAAGCCTAAAACAAGGAACCACTAATATGTTCGTTTTTCTTTCTGATTACAGTAGTTTTTTTGTCAAAATGCAGTGGATGTTTACAGAAATAAACATCCACAATAAATGGATGCAAGCAATAATTAAAAAAAATTAATTCCCTTGGTTTTTTTTTTCATGGATCCAAATAGTGACTTTCTTTTGTATATAACAGTGGTTCCCAACCCTGGTCCCTGAGGAACACCACCCTGCATGTTTTAGCCGTTTCCCTGCTTCAACACACCTGGTTCAGTGATTTAATTTCTTCCTCATGTTCTACCAAAGCCTGTTAATCATCAAATCGGGTCTGTCAAAGCAGGGAAACAGCTAAAACATGCAGGATGGCGTTCCTCAGGGACCAGAGTTGGGAACCTATACAACAATGTTAGGAAGTAAACATATAACTCAGCAAATACTGCAAAATATACCATAAACAAACATTTTTCCAAACATGGAATTGAAGAAATGACTTGCAGGTAGATTTTTTTAATGCGCCTAAATAAAGCACTGAATATTATGTTGAACTGTGTGATGTGTTTTTAGTCAAACACAAATATAATTATATTTTTAAAAATCATCATTAAATGGAAAAAATAACTCAATTTGGAAAAATAAAGCTAATTCAAAGGTACAGATATTTACTATATCTCCAATATTTAAAGGCTTTTTCTGGTCTACGTCAAAACTGTTTCATAAAAAAACTGCAATGCAATCTCACTACATGATAACTCCTGGTTAATTTGTTATGTGGTTAAAAAAAAAAAATCGACAACAGGCAAATGAGCTTGCAGGCAGTTCCAGCCGACCTGAGCCAGCAGTTTCCTGGAACTAACAATGATTTGCAAGAGAGGCCTGGATGAAAATCTACTTGAGGTTTGCAGAGTGGTAGAACTGGTCCGATGAAATCTGGAAAAGCATCGTCGTTTATATCTCGTCACTGACGATAAGTTTAAATACATGGAAACTGGGGAATCTTTTCATAGATGTTGCTAAACAAAATATCTCCAGGACATCTTTAGACAAGGTTGCTTGGTTCAACACACACATCATCTCAGCTCTAATTTTTCCAAACACTAAAGACAGTAGTAGTGAAAACAGTAAACCGAAAATAAACCGGTAACAAAACTAAACTAGAATGTTCTGCAGCAGAAAAACATTCAAATGACAGATGGTGTGCTGCCAGCCCAGCGCTCTTCAGGGAAATGGTTTTGTTCATGATTTTAGTCTTAAATTCCAGCAAGGCTTTATTCCATTTTCTGAGGAGTAATTTCAAATGTGTTTTGTGAAAAATATGTGAAAACTGCTCAGCAATGTTGCAACTTTAAACCAACAAAAGAGAAAATGAGAAAGGATATGCAGAATAACATACGACATTATATTTCAAATGAAGGGCACAGACATCCCACCAGATAAACTGTAAAGCAACACAGACTCATATCCGTACAGAGGAAAGACGACACGCTGGCTTTCAGTGCTTGAATCTGTAAAAGACACAAAGAGGACAGAAAGAAGACAGTAGAAGGATGTCAGGATATAAAAGACAGAGATTTTTGTTTGTGCTGGAAATGATAGTGATTAGAGCATGGAAGGGAAGTGACTGCAGCCCAGTGCACACATTACACACTTCCACTCTCACTCACACACGCACACACACACTATTTAAAAGGAGCAGAGCTGCCGTTGAGGAAAGATGGATGTCTCATAAGACGGTGTGGACAGTGTGGGCATGACAACATCAGAAGAAGCTCTCTGAAGGTGTCACAGCTCCAGTTTTTCTCTCACACATGAACACAACTTGTTTATTTTACAGGTTCGTTTCAGGCTCCGTCTCGTTTGTTATTGAAGTACATAATAAGTTGAGTATCTTTAACATGTTGTCCCTCGTCGCGAAGCGAAGAAGGAGCATTGAAAATGCCGTTTGTCTGTCCAGCCATCTTGTAAGTATGATCATTTGAAAAACAAATGATGTACCGTCCATTTTGGTGTGTGGCGACATCTAGACATAAGGAAGGTCATTTTTGATAATTGGGTTGCCATGTCAAAATCCAAAATGGCCACCACAAGTTTCTTCATATGAACTCATCAGTGTTTACCAGTAATACTTTGAACAGTTTATTACTCTTCTTGCTTATCTTGCTTGTAATTGTGTTTGATTGCCTTGTTTGTTTGCTTTGGGTTTTGTTATTGCCCACCATAAAAAGGTGAAAAACTGGCGATAATATGTTTTGCTTGTCTGTGTTTATCTATTACCAAAAATAGTTCCTGAACCACTTAATGGATTTAATGGCGTTGATCAGGCATGACGTGATGAGAATTGCGAGGAGTCCCCAAAGTCCTGAATGTCTGGCAACAACGCAGCAGCCTGTACGTATAATGACAACCACCTCAAATGCTTTCGTCCATGTAAACTTAAACGAAGACGACGTCCTCGGGGCCAAAACCGCCTTGGAATATATTGAAGAAAACAATGATACACAGCTCAAGAGTGGCTACGATGCAGGGGACCAGCAGTGTCCAGCAACTGGGCCGAATGGATAAAAAGTATGTGTGGTGTTTCTGTGCTGATTGGAGCTCTTTTGCCTCGGTGAAAAAAAGCACAGATGACAGAACATTTCATGTAGGATGCGTGATTCACCATGTGTTGTATAGACTTTTGACAGCAGGGTGAAGAATGATTTGGTCAGCCGCTTCTTTTATTTTACTTTGCTAGCTGATGTTCGCCGTTAGCGATCGGTTCTTTTACTCCATTTTTCAAAAGTGAAAACGTTCTGACACCAGTGTACTGGGGACGGTGTTGTACCATAATGTTAAGATGTTCAAAGCAGAGGAAGAAGCTGCAAAAAGCTACCAGTCATACAGTTTAGGAGTGACTCGGTATACAAGTCGCTGCCAAAAAGAAGTGATTTCCACAGTTTAGTTCATTTTTGGACTCTTGTATCTAATTTGTAAATAAATGTAGAGTTGCTCTATTTTATTTCAAAATTATGTCAGTGTCAAGACCATACAACAGTATTACAGTACAGTACTATTTCACCTTTTACTAACTCAGACACCATTAGCAGAATGATTCTTAAGTATTATAAAAACAGGTTTTGGTCAGCTGGTAGTCGTGACCTAAAGGACAGAAGCAGGAAGAAAACACTACATATGTGCAATTTCTAATTAGAGATGAGCCTGATTTACCATTTTTGGGATCACAGATGGTCTGCCTGAGTCATTAGCTACTCAGTGTTGTTGATGACACATTTTCATAATGATCCATCTAAGCAGCTTCTCACAGATAAAAAAAACAGATAATTCTGTACCATTCCATTTATTTACAACAAACTGTTTCTGTGTCCCCAAGTGAAGAAGCAATCACAATAAAGGTGAGCAACAAAAAAGGTTAAAGCATGTCATCTGGACCAGTTTCTTTAAGGGAAAAACATTTCCAACAAAGTCCATGCTCAATAATCCAGGTATACAATCCAACAATTTTCAGTCAATTCATCTGGGTCACAGAGGCTCATAATTTTTTCAGATCATTTTGAACATACAGGTCCTTCTCAAAAAATTAGCATATTGTGATAAAGGTAATTATTTTCCATAATGTAATGATAAAAATGAAACTTTCATATATTTCAGATTCATCGCACACCAACTGAAATATTTCAGGTCTTTAATTGTTTTAATACTGAT
>NC_056514.1:20608201-20623617 GCF_014905685.2 Nematolebias whitei | reverse complement strand
GCGTGGCATGGAGGCAATCAGCCTGTGGCACTGCTGAGGTGTTATGGAGGCCCAGGATGCTTCGATAGCGGCCTTAAGCTCATCCAGAGTGTTGGGTCTTGTGTCTCTCAACTTTCTCTTCACAATATCCCACAGGTTCTCTATGGGGTTCAGGTCAGGAGAGTTGGCAGGCCAATTGAGCACAGTAATACCATGGTCAGTAAACCATTTAGCAGTGGTTTTGGCACTGTGAGCAGGTGCCAGGTCGTGCTGAAAAATGAAATCTTCATCTCCATAAAGCTTTTCAGCAGATGGAAGCATGAAGTGCTCCAAAATCTCCTGATAGCTAGCTGCATTGACCCTGCCCTTGATAAAACACAGTGGACCAACACCAGCAGCTGACATGGCACCCCAGACCATCACTGACTGTGGGTGCTTCACACTGGACTTCTGGCATTTTGGTATTTCCTTCTCCCCAGTCTTCCTCCAGACTCTGGCATCTTGATTTCCGAATGACATGTAAAATTTGCTTTCATCCGAAAAAAGTACTTTGGACCACTGAGCAACAGTCCAGTGCTGCTTCTCTGTAGCCCAGGTCAGGCGCTTCTGACGCTGTTTCTGGTTCAAGAGTGGCTTGACCTGGGGAATGTGGCACCTGTAGCCCATTTCATGCACACGCCTGTGCACGGTGGCTCTGGATGTTTCTACTCCAGACTCAGTCCACTGCTTCCGCAGGTCCCCCAAGGTCTGGAATCAGCCCTTCTCCACAATCCTCCTCAGGGTCCGGTCACCTCTTCTCGTTGTGCAGCGTTTTCTGCCACACTTTTTCCTTCCCACAGACTTCCCACTGAGGTGCCTTGATACAGCACTCTGGGAACAGCCTATTCGTTCAGCAATTTCTTTCTGTGTCTTACCCTCTTGCTTGAGGGTGTCAATGATGGCCTTCTGGACAGCAGTCAGGTCGGCAGTCTTACCCATGATTGCGGTTTTGAGTAATGAACAAGGCTGGGAGTTTTTAAAAGCCTCAGGAATCTTTTGCAGGTGTTTAGAGTTACGTCATTGATTCAGATGGTTAGGTTAATAGCTTGTTTAGAGAACCTTTTCATGATATGCTAATTTTTTGGGACAGGCATTTTGGGTTTTCATGAGCTGTATGCCATAATCATCAGTATTAAAACAATTAAAGACCTGAAATATTTCAGTTGGTGTGCAATGAATCTGAAATATATGAAAGTTTTATTTTTATCATTACATTATGGAAAATAATGACCTTTATCACAATATGCTAATTTTTTGAGAAGGACCTGTATTCAAAATAAATTGTGAACAAAATTATCTTAAAATACATGGAGTTGCTGCGGATGTATCGAACTCATGAAATAATCCTCAATTTTGACATCCTTAACAAGAGCACTACAACTGTAGTTTGAGACCTGCATAGGAGACTTTTTACTATAATAAACTGCACTATGTGGAAATGCAAAATAAATAAATAAAAATTCATCATGTAAACAGAAACAACTTCATAAACAGTCTAAAATGTTATCTTTAATTCATCCATCCATTATCTTTACCCACTTCTTTGTTTTCAGGTCATGAGGGTCACTGTGCAAGAGGCGGGGGACACCCTGGACAGGTCTCCAGTCCATCGCAGGGACACCTGGACAGGTCTCCAGTCCATCACAGAGACACCAGGACAGGTCTCCAGTCCATCACAAGAACACATTGGACAGGTCTCCAGTCCATCACAGGGACACCTGGACAGGTCTCCAGTCCATCACACGGACACCTGGACAGGTCTCCAGTCCATCACAGGGACACCTGGACAGGTCTCCTGTCCATCACAGGGACACATTGAGACAAAGAGACAAACAAGCATTCACACCTAGAGACAATTTAGAGTTACTAATCAGCCTAACATGCATGTTTTGGTCTGTGGGAGGAAACCGGAGCACCTGGAGAAAACACATAGAACGGAGAGAACATGCAAACTCCACCCAGAATGTCCAGATGACATAACTGAAAAATGTTGGATTGTATACCTGGATTATTGAGCATGGACTTTGTTCCACCCAGAATGGTCCCCCCCCCCGGCCGAGATTCGATCCAACAACCTTCTCGCTAAGAGGTAGTAGCTCTACCAACTGCGCCACTGTGCCGCCCATCATTAGCAAAACTGTTAAGGTGTCAAGCAAATTCATGGCATTGATTTTTTTTCTCTCTCTGGCTCTCGCTCGAGGTGGCTGCTTGCCTTCCCTCTCCTGTTTTTCCCTTCCTCCTGCTCTGCTCTCTGTGTGTCTGAAGCGCCTGGTACACAACTCCTGAACGTAAATTAAGATTATGGATCTGGTATCCTGGACGTTCAACGTTATCGACAAGATTTTTTTTTTTAAAAACAACAAGGTCCTGGAGAGCCTGCGTGTCTAGCTGAGACACACACTGTGGGGCACGTCATGGATCTGTGGGGAGTGTGGCAGTTGATGTGCCTCTCAGTCCTGTCTCAGTAGAATGCTGAAGACGTTTACATATTTGGATTTATGATAGCATCAACTCTGCTTTTTGACACTGGCAGGGCTCTGTTTTATCGACTTTTGAAGAAGCCATCGGCAGCAGGTTCAGTCATGACAAAGCTTCTGAGTCAGTGTGATGGTTTGGTTCTTGCTGTGAGTTCTCAAAATCAGCTGATTTACAAGCTAAACCGTAAGGTGGAGGCGATTTATGAGAATTGCAGGCCACCTGCGGCTTCTGGGACTCATCAGCGTGGTAAACTGATGTAAACTGCTTCAAGTTGCTTCAAGTTGGTTTCAACTGGTAAATTGAGCAACAGTGAGCGTCAAGTTGGGACTTGCTGCCAAAGTCATAATTTTAAATGAGTCAGAATGATTTTAGGAACAAAGTCAATCTCCATCCCAATAGCTTTAGAAATGGAAAATCAAGGTTCAAGGTTCTTTATTGCCATTAGCATCACATGTGGTACAAGAGGTGGAATGAAACTGTGTACTCAACGTCCCAGTTACACCCAAATATAGAAGGCAGGATGCAATCAAGGAGATATATAGGACCTTTTTGATAGCTGTTCACCTCCTTAAAAATCTGTTACTGCAGACATCTGCGCATTTTATATTCTACATTCTGCTAAACAACACAATAAAACATAACCTGCCCCTTTTACACCCACAAGATAATTCTCCCCAGCCACTGCCTCATATTAGGCACATAAGACAGAATTGTGACTCCAGTCTAGGCATGTGATGGAAATCATACTTGCACTGTGAGATGTACTTGATAATATTCAAGTTAAAACAATAAGAGTTTAAAAATGGATCGAAAACCCAATCCTAGTACTAGATAATTAAAATCATTTTATTACCACTACAGTAAACAAATAAGAACCAAACCACTGACCAGCACATGTTCTTTTACTTGGTTGTGAGCAACAAGGATACAGCTGCATCCAACCAGCTAACAAGGTCAGTACCAGGGCTAAATTTTAGCCACATTATGTTATTGGCTTTGGAAGGCCTTGGGTCAGAAGGGGTCATACTGACAGAAGAGCTGGGTTTGGTTTGGTTCGTGGCGGTGGGGTGACATGACAGCTGAGGTGCCAGTAATCTCATTAAAACAGCCACTATGGCAATCTGTCTGTAAGGATTAAGGATTTGTGAAGAACCCCTGTGCAGAGACACTATGTCAGTGATTTAAAGGCAGATAAAGACAAAGAAAACACACTAGGTGAGCTGTGATCAACCGTATGATCCAACTTTGCATTGCTGTGCACTGCACAAGCCAAGCAGGGGCTGGTTTAAACCAGATCTTTTCTTGGTTAACCCAGTGTGATGACATGATGAAGTCTATTTAGAATGATTCATTGTCATTTTATTATTTTGCAGTTCAGTTTTGGAATTACATTATTTTGCGTCTTTTGTATCGTTTTCTTTTGTGGATCCTTAACAACATGAAAATACTGGAAGGTCAATGATTTAGTTTCTTCTGAACAACAAACCTAACCAGCCAGACATATTTGTCTTTGTGATCCATTTATTTAGAACTGCACAATTTCATTCCAAAACTGTGGCACATTTCACCAAAGCATTATTAATCTCTTCAAAACAAAATCTTTAATTTTATTTATTTATAGTAAATGTAATCGCTGAGAAAACCATATGGCTATTTTTGTGGACGTGTTCAGTTTAAAGTCAGATAACGATGTGATTTGACTAGGGATGGGCAATGATTTTTAAATATTCAAACCATCATTAAAGTATTCAAATTCAAATGACTGGTTTTGATAAGCAGATTTCTCCTTCCCCAGCACCTGATGTTAACATGAGTGGTCAAAGATTAATCTATGGTGGCCTTGGCTTGTTAAACATGGAAACCTCCACTGGGCTAAACACAGCAGCTGGTTTATTAAGTAGAGGTTAAGTGTCGGGTGTAACACGTGGAAAAAACAAGTTTTAACACAGCTAAAGGCATTGCAACATATTTTAAGTCATTAAGAACAATAAAGCAGCACCAACTGATGGGTTACACTAAGAGCAAATATTGAAGTGGATTTTGTTTGTTACTCTTATTGAAACATATGCAAAAAGTTTTTCCAGAGAAAGAGCTTTCAACACAGGAGGAACAGTATCACATAGTACTTAATAAAAAACACAACTCTGACAACAGACTGCTGTTCCTGGCTAAGAAACTTAAGCTGCTGTAGTTAGCTAAGAGCTCAAAGTGCTGTTCTATTATTTCATTTTTTTATCGTTTATATGTTGTTGCTTATGCGCACCACCTTTTAAGTATTTTCCCTTTAGTTTAATTTCTGAATGCATTGCATACAATGCAAGTTTTTACTTGAATACAACTTTTTTTTAGTTACCGTAATTTCCGGTGTACAAGCTGCCTTTTTTTCCTCATCCTTTGTGGCTTGTACACAGGAACAGCTAATTTATGTATATATATTTTTATTGTAGTATTTATTTTATTTTTATATTTTATTTTAACAGGCTGCTGAGCTTCTTGCCGGAGGATAACATTTTCCTTTGACACTCCTGGGCTCATATAGCTGGCCTGCACACGCCCATCATGGGGGTGGGTTTTCTTGACAAAGACAGAGTGTATGTAACAGGTACTCATGACATGTACATCTTGCTCATGGTTTGAATTTTGCTACTAAATATCCCACTACTAAAAATCCCACTCTGTCCATGTGACCAGAAGTCACTCTAATGACCACTGAGGTCTCTACTGTACTCTCATTGAGTCACGAGAACACACCCCAAGATAGACGTGTGTTGATCAGACTTCCTGTTAACTGACTACTTTTATGAATATTAACATCCGTTCATCACGGCAAAACTAAATCTGTCACCTCCAGACTGAGGAAACAATTTCACGTTCACTCAAGCGGAAAAATCCATCCGACTTGTTTTATTTAAACAGCTGTGTTAAAAAACATTTACCGTACTGTATGTAGCCTGTTTTTGTGTATGCGAGTGGTAAATATTTAAAGTTTAAAATATCTTTCTGTGTACAGTAGTGGTGTAACGGTACACATGGGTGTATTGAACTGTTTCGGTACAGCATGTTTGGTTCGGTCCACCTGCGTACTGTTTCGGCTATTTTTTTCACTCATTAAATTTTATTAACGAGAGATTATGTGCCGCGAAACTAAAGTTCCTAAGCATGTTTAAGCACGGCGCTATTTATTGTTGCATAGTCTCGCAGCACGCGTAGCATTAGCATTCTAGCATGTCGTTGCGGTCTCCTGTTTGGGAACATAATGGCTTTCTTGTTTAAAGACAAGTGTAAATCCAAAGCTGTGTGTCAACTTTGTTTCATGGAGATTGGATCTGCAGCAGGCAACACGTCTAACTTGTTAATGCACTTGAAACAACATCATCCGAACGTGAACCTCTCTTCTACAGAATAGCAGCTTGGTTGGTGTAAAGACCGATAACCGCAGCATTTAAACAACCTTTATCAGGTAATTCAGATCGTTCCAGAGCAATAACACAAGCTGTAGGAGTTTTTAAAACTCTGGATCAACGTACGAATGTTGTTGATGCATCGGCTTTAAAGTTCTTGAGCCCTGCTACAACATCCATCACGTCAACACTTCAGCCAAAAAGTTGTAGCAGCACTTTATGAAAAAGCTATAACTGATGTTGTCAACAAGTCTTGGACCAGATTAAAGCCCTGCCCTGATGATGATGACTGAGCGAATATTAATGATGAGCGTTCAAGAAGAGGTATTGTTATTATTATTATTATCTAACGAACAAATTTGAAATTGCCATCTTATTAGCTCAATTTATTTTTACCTCTTTGCGTTGTTTGCAGTCTGAGGATGTCACCGAGTTCCTCTTCAGGGAAATCATTCACCAGAGATCACATCCAGCTGAAAAGTCTGATGACTGAACTCTGAACTTTTCCAAGTACAGGTGGGAAGTAGCAAGTCCCTTCTGGAGCAGGTCCAAGAGGTTGTGAGTAAAAAAAACAAACAGTCTGTTGCTGCTTATTGTTCTGGTTCTGACTGTTATTGTATTTATTAAGATTTTTATTGTTGTTAGTATAGTTTATTTATTGTAAAACGTGACGTTTATTTAAAATATCATCCAAATGGGTCGCTTTTATTTATTTTTATACAGATGTATTGTTTACTTGGCATATTTTCAAAATAAACATTTTGTAAGTCTTTGTTTTGGCCGTTTTTGTAGCGAAAATTAACCGAACCGAGCCTTCCTTGAAATTGAACCGAACCAAAATGTGATTTTAGCGAACCGTTACACCCCCATCATCACAGTGAAAGAGAATGGGAGGGGGTCTCCCTCCTCTCCCTGTGAGTCATAACTCGTGTGCTGGTAATAAAAACCGGATTCCAAAAAAGATGGGACACTAAACAAATTGTGAATAAAAACTGAATGCAATGATGTGGAGGTGCCAACATCTAATATTTTATTCAGAATAGAACTCAAATCACAGATCAAAAGTTTAAACTGAGAGAATATATAATTTTAAGGGGAAAATCTGTTGTTTCCAAATTTCATGGCGTCAACAAATCCCAAAAAAGTTGGGACAAGTCCATTTTTACCACTATGTGGCATCCCCCCTTCTTCTTACAACACTCAACAGACGTCTGGGGACAGAGGAGACCAGTTTCTCAAGTTTAGAAATAGGAATGCTCTCCCATTCATGTCTAATACAGGCCTCTAACTGTTCAATCGTCTTGGGCCTTCTTTGTCGCACCTTCCTCTTTATGATGCGCCAAATGTTCTCTATAGGTGAAAGATCTGGACTGCAGGCTGGCCACTTCAGTACCCGGATCCTTCTCCTACGTAGCCATGATGTTGTGATTGCTGCAGAATGTGGTCTGGCATTATCGTATTGAAAAATGCAGGGTCTTCCCTGAAGGAGATGACGTCTAGATGGGAGCATATGTTGTTCTAGAACCTGAACATAGTTCTCTGCATTAATGGTGCCTTTCCAGACATGCAAGCTGCCCATGCCACAAGCGCTCATGCAACCGCGTACCATCAGTGATGCAGGCTTCTGAACGGAGAGTTGATAACAACTTGGGCAATCCTTGTCCTCTCTGGTCCAGATGACATGGTGTCCCAGTGTTCCATAAAGAACTTCAAATTGTGACTCATCTGACCACAGAACAGTCTTCCATTTTGCCACACTTCATTTTAAATGACCCCTGGCCCAGTGCAAACGTCTGAGCTTGTGGAGCTTGCTTAGAAATGGCTTCCTCTTTGCACTGTAGAGTTTCAGCTGGCAACGGCGGATGGCACGGTGGATTGCATTCGCTGACAATGCTTTCTGGAAGTATTCCTGAGCCCATTCTGTTATTTTCTTGACAGTGGCATTCCTGTTTGAGGTGCAGTGACATTTAAGGACCCGGAGATCACGAGCATCCAGTAGAGTTTTACAGCCTTGACCCTTACGCACAGCAATTGTTCCAGATTCTCTGAATCTTTTGATGATGTAAAGCACGGTTGATGATGATAACTTAAAAGTCTTTGCTATTTTACGCTGGGTAACACCATTCTGGTATTGCTGCACTATCTTTCTGCGCAACAATGGTGGAAATGGTGATCCTCTTACCATCTTGGCTTCTGAGAGACACTGACACTCTGAGAAGCTCTTTTTATACCCAATCATGTTGTCAATTGACCTAATTAGTGTTAATTGGTCTTCCAGCTGTTCGTTATATGCTCAATTTCCTTTTTCCAGCCACTTATTGCTACTTGTCTCAACTTTTTTGGGATTTGTTGACACTGTGAAATTTTGAATCAACATATTTTTCCTTTAAAATGTTACATTTACTCAGATTAAACTTTTGATCTGTCATCTATGTTATATCACGAATAAAATATTGACATTTGCCATCTCCACATCATTGCATTCAGTTTTTATTCACAATTTGTTTAGTGTCCCAACTTTTTTGGAATCCGGTTTGTACAAAATTGTGTTTTATTTTAAAATAAGTATGCACGGCTTAAGTCAGGTGCGTTCTATAGACCGTAAATTATGGTATTTGAGAATTGGGATCTCAATTCACACCAACAAAATTAGTAAACCATCCATCTATTATATTTACCTGCTTCTTCCTTTTCGGGTCACGGGGATCGCTGGTGCCCATACTGAACCAGTTTGGCAAAAAACACAGCCCTACTAGAATCAGGGTGCAAATAATAAACATGAACAATGTTTTCTTAAATCGGTCAAGTACATCTCTAACATATGTACACACAGGCCCACAGTACACGGAGAACATCATTTAGGCACTGAAAACAATGACACATTTATGTAGGATCAGTCATTATTTTATTTTTTTTATTTTTTTACTAACCTTTATTTAAATCCTACTGAGATCACAGATCTCTTTTGCAAGGGAGGCCTCGGCCTGAAGGCAGACTAACATGCATGTTTTTGGACTGTGGGAGGAAACCGGAGTACCAAGAGAAAACCCACACAAGCACGAGAAAAACATGCAAACTCCACACAGAAAGAACCCAGGTCCAACCGGGGATTGAACCCAGGACCTTTTTGCTGTGAAGCAACAGTGCTAACCACTGAGCCGTCGTGCTGCCTTAAATTAAATACTTCATAACAATTAAAACATCCTTTCCTGACTATAGGTCTGACTATAGACACCTCAGAGCAGAGGACAGGAACTGAAGACGGAATAAGCAAACAAAGGCAAAGATGTGTGTTTAAAATGTGTGTGTGTGTGTGTGTGTGTGTGTGTGTGTGTGTGTGTGTGTGTGTGTGTGTGTGTGCGTGTGTGTGTGTGTGTGTGTGTGTACGTTTGTGTGTGAGAGAGAGAGAGATGTGCAGTGCAGAGGGAGCTCCTCTCCGCTCACTGGTGAAGGTCACAGAAGAGTATTCTTTCCACACACAGCCTGTCAGTGCAGCAGGGGACATTCTCCTTTTGCTGATCGTTCCTGCTTTTGTTAATTTCCTTTCCAACATTTTTTTATTTTATTTTCCTAGCTGTAATCATTTATTCAAATTACGTTCCTCAAAACAAGCAAATCTCATAATAAAGTGTCATATGCTGTCATCATATGTTCCCATACAATGCTGAAATGAGTTCTCTGCATTTAACCCATCACACCTGAGATACACCCAGGTGGTGCAGTGGGCAGATATGCAAGCTGCCCAGGGAGCAATTAGGGATTAGGCGTCTTGCTCAGGGACACCATGGCATGTGGGCATGGCAGAGAGTCGAGCCGCGGCTTTCTGGTCCCAGCTCGGCTGCCCTACCTCTACAGAGTCTACACCAGGTGTGCCCAACCAGTCGCGCTGGTTCCCAGTCGCCCGCGAAGCGAAGCCTTGACTTGTATTCTCACAGACATAGTCTCGCGAGTTTTGGGTGCGGTGACACAGTGCTCTCACGAGACTTTAGGCTCAGTAGTTAATGTCGGTGCGCAGAAAACATGGATGGAAAACTAGCGAACAAGCAAACGAAAACTTATTATTTTCACACAGAGTGGGAGGAGGAGTATTTTTTTGTTTATTCTAATTCGAAGTCTATTTGCCTCATCTGTAATTCGAGCGTTGCCTTACCCAAAAAGTGTAACTTGGAGCGGCATTTCAAGACGATGCACAAACGGTTTGAGACAGATTTCCCACTTAAAAGTTCTTTACGGACTCAGAAAGTGCGGGAGCTAAAAAACAAGCTTGCAGCCCAGCAGTCAGTCTTCACTCGCCCCAGCACAAAAGGTAAAGCTGCTACGATAGCTTCCTACCGTGTTAGCCGCATCCTGGCTCAACATAAGAAGTCTTTCAGCGATGGACAAGTTATGAAAGAAGCGTTTATTGAGGCTGCAGATGCGTTTTTTCATGATTTTAAAAATAAAAGTGAGATCGTGGCTGCTATTAAAGACGTGCAGTTGTCCAGACAAACAGTGACACGGCGATGTGAGGGAATGGCTGTGGATGTGGAGGAGCAGCTAAA
This sequence comes from Nematolebias whitei, assembly GCF_014905685.2. NCBI lineage: Eukaryota > Metazoa > Chordata > Actinopteri > Cyprinodontiformes > Rivulidae > Nematolebias > Nematolebias whitei. Next base: position 20,613,179 of record NC_056514.1, on the reverse strand, counting down.
AAAGGACGTGGAACAATGCGAGTGTTTCTCTCTTCAGTTTGATGAGTCGACAGACATGGTGGATGTAGCCCAGCTGTGTGTTTTTATCAGAATGGCCTTTGCAGACATGAGTGCAAAAGAGGAGCTGCTCACCATCTTGCCTTTGAAGGGACACACAAGAGGAGAAGATATTTTTAATGCGTTTATGGAGTTTGTTAATAAAAGCAACTTGCCCCTCTTTAAACTAATTTCTATAACAACTGATGGCGCTCCAGCAATGACTGGTCACACCAGTGGATTTGTTGCACTCTGCAAGCAGAATGATGCTTTCCCAGACATTTTGCACTATCACTGCATCATCCACCAACAGGCCCTGTGTGGGAAGATTTTAAACATGAAGGAAGTGATGGATGTTGCCATGAAAACTGTGTGCTCTATAAGGGCCAGGAGTCTGCAGAGGAGGTTGTTCCGGGCTCACTTGGAGGAGGCAGGAGCAGACCACACAGACCTGCTGCTGCACGTGGACGTCAGGTGGCTAAGCAGAGGTAAATTTCTGGACAGATTCAGTGAGCTGTTGCCTGAGATCAGGGATTTTCTGAAGCTGTCAGATCATGGTGAACATTCAAAACTAGAGGACACCCAGTGGCTTTTGGATTTAGCCTTCCTCACAGATCTCACCAGCCTGCTCAATGAACTGAATTTGGAGCTTCAGGGAAAGGACAAAAACATAATCCACATGATCAGTTCTGTGAGCACCTTCAAAAGCAGGCTGCAACTGCTCACAAGTCAGCTGCAACGCAGGGACCTGCGAAACTTCCCACACATGGAGGCAGAGCTACAGCGCCAAGGGAAAGAGGTCCCACAACTGGACAGTGCACACTATTCTAAGCAGGTTCAGAGCATCTCAGCAGAATTTGAGAGACGATTTACTGACTTTTCCTCCATCGAGCCTGTTACCAGCTACATGTGTTATCCTTTTGGAAATGTTGATGTGGATGACATTGTGTCCAAATTGGTGTCCGTGTTTCAGCTGGACAGCTCTGGTGTTGAAAATGAGGTGTTGAGTCTGCAAAATGACATTGGGATCAAATCCAGAGCATCACCTGGCGTGGATGGAGAGTTCTGGAGTCTGCTGTCAGAAGAAAAGTATCCTAACATCCGAAGATGTGCTTTGAACTTAACAGCACTTTTTGGATCTACCTACCTGTGTGAGTCTGCTTTTTCACACATGAAAATCATCAAGTCCAAAAACAGATCCACAATGAATGATGATCATCTGGAGACCTGCCTGCGCCTCGCAACCACCTCATACTGCCCAGCTTATGAGACCCTGGCCTCCTCCTCTCAGTGTCAGAAGTCCCACTAAGGTAGAGACACATTTATTTTATACAGCTTGCATAAAAAGTTGTCTCCTATAGACACATCACGTTCTGTTTTATTTACTTTAAAGAAGTGAGGAGTAGGGATTGATGAAAAATTATGTTTGTTGATAATGAGACTGGACGAGTAAGCTCTCGGCAAATTGCCGACTTCAAAAGTAGCTCTTGGTTCAAAAAAGGTTGGGCACCCCTGGTCTACACCATCTCAGCCCCCTATCATCCTCATTAGATCCTTCCAGAAAAGGTTAGGAAGCAACATGGAAAAAGGAATTGAAGATCGACGATTTTATGCTTCAACTAGTGTCTAAATAGAAACAATTCAAGGAGTTCAGCAAAGGATCATGCTCCAACATATTTTGATCATGCAAATCATGTGTTTCAATGCAATGTTTCTTCACAACAAGATCCTGAAGCTGTCCACTTTGATTTCTGCAAGGGATTTTAAACATTTGATAAGGTCATTAGAAAAATCTACGCAAATGCTTTTAGTATTTTACTTTGTTTTATATGGCACCTTGATTTGACTGTTTTATAACACTAATTGATTTTTGATTGATTTTTGTTCAATCTTGTTGTCTGTACTTTATTTGTTGTCTGTTTAAAACAGGTCTCTTGTAAATGAGTCCTCGTGACTCAATGAGACTAACCTGGATAAATAAAGGTTGAATGAATGAATGAATGAATGAACGGTTAGACCTGTTGCTTTAAAGAAGGTTGTGAGTTAAGACGTGGGCTGCAGGCTACATGAATGCGTGGGTGTTTCCAAGTACTCTGGTTTCCTCCCTGTCAAAAAGTGAATGTATGTTAGGTCAATTAGATATTCTAAATTGCATTAGTGTGAGTGTGCATGGTTGTGTGTCATGTTTATCTCAGTGCGGTCCTGTGATACACTGTCCAGGATGAACCCTCTCTTTCTCCTGTTAGCTGCTGGAGATATAGGCACCAGCTCCATGAACAGAAAAGAGTGGGTATGGTGGACATGCCAGTAGCTTTCTTTAACTAGAATATTCCAGTACAAAGCTAGTTTAACTTAGCCAGGCTTACTTTGTGGTTGTCCTTATCAACAGGATTGTCGACTAGTTGGAACAAGCCATAAAAATGTTTTACCCACTCTGCCACCTCAACTAAATGTATGATCCTCAGGATAAGAGTTACACACATGTTGGTTTAAAGTAACCGTAAGGTTTCTTTGGTGCTATAAAAACAAACACCTTCAGCTTGTAGACCTGCATGTCATTAATTTAATAGAGTTCCTGACAATTTTCAAGAAAGTTGTACCAGGCTGGGCATAAAGAGTTTAGAGAGCACAAAAAAGAACTTTTTGGCAAGTACTAAAATTAATGTTATGGGTGCCTTCACACCAAAGGTAGGTAAGTGGAGTCATCATCCAGTATGAACAGGGTCTTAAGGGTGCATTCACACCAGCCCTGTTTAGACCGCTTTAATCGAACTCTAGCTCGTTTTCCTAGAAAGTCCAGTTTGTTTAGGGAGGTGTGAACGCACCATCGAACTCTGTCACGGAACAAAAAGGCGAACTCTGGCCTGGGCTAAAACCTAGGTCTCGGTCCGGTAGACGAGAACTCCAGCGCGGTTCGAGTACAGTGTGAATGTAAACAGACCGGGACCCGCTCCGCAGGGTAAACAAACACGCATTTCTCTGACCTGTTGGAGGCAGCTTAAGGTCGTTTTCACACCAGATAGTCCAGTAGACTCGGTTCGGGACCAATAGTCATGACCTTTTGTTTACATTTACGCTGGTGAGTTTGCATTCACACTGCACTGTGCAGTCGAGTCAACCTGTTGAACCAACCTGTTCCCCCGCTCGCCTGTGAAGAACTACTGAAAGAAACGACACAAAAACCTCTGAAGACACGTCTTCTTCTTCTTCTGTAAATAAAAATAAAAACGAAGTGGCATCAAGTTTTAGCAGTTTTAGGAGTTATATTTTGTCATTTTTCAAAAATGGACTTAGCATGAGCAGAAGATGAGACAGAAGACCGTGGAGAATATTGTTTTTCACACAAGACAGCTGACAGCTCCATATAAGGTTATGGGTTCAATTATTATAATGATGTAAAAAAAAAAAAAACATGTTTTGTGGCATCTAACAGATTACAGGCTACACATAACCTGAATAAACCATTATTCCTGCTTTGTAGCATCCTCCTGTGCTGCGGTATGGAGTGAAAGATGATGATCAGGGCTCTTTGCAAAAGGTTATCCATTGGCATGAGCTGGTTTCTGGTTTCAAGGTACACAATGTTAAAAAGATTAAAAACATTAAGTTTTTCATCATATCGTTCATGAGATTTAAATGGCTTTTAATAAAATAAGAGACAGTGGCACCGAAGTTCATGCTCATTAATGCAGGTATAATCCAACAATGTTCAGCCAGGTCATCTGTACGGTTTCTTTTGTTGCTGAGACGTTTCGTCCTTCATCCGAAGGACTTCTTCAGTCTGAGGAGCCCACCAAACTAAACTGAATTCCACAAACAGCTCACTAACAGAGTGGGAAAAACCAGTTTGCTGGTGATAAGATGGCCTAAGTTTCTGTTTTTTGTGCTGAAACGTTTCGCCTTTGATCCAGAAGGCTTCATCAGTCAAGGAAACGCACAACAAAACTGATTCTTCCCTCAACAGCTTACTCCAAAGTGGAACAAACCAGTTCTGCTTGTGATAAGATGGTCTCTTTGGTACGCCCCCTCCTCCATTGCCGGCCCTCTTCCTTGTTGACAGTCTTGTCAAACTGGTTGAAAACAACAAAGTCCATGCTCAATAATCCAGGTATACAATTAAAAAAAAAATTTAAATGTTGGATTGTATATCTGGATTATTGAGCATGGACTTTGTTGTATAAAAAGAGACAGTGAGTTTTTCCCCTCTACGGTCACATGGAGCACCAAATAGCACTCCCTCTGCCCTTCCTGTTGCTCTGAGCTTTATTCAGTAGCCAAAGGGGGACTTCCCCTAAACATGTATGCTTGTTTAAAAAAAATACTGCTGTATATTTATCAAGATAAACATTTCCCTTTTACCCAAGGGAGCACCCAGAGGAGGCAGTGTCACTGCAGTTTTTGTTACTTCAGTTAAAAACTTTACCCAGCCATGGCTTCATTGTTTTGGACTGAACATTAAAGTTAAATTATCAAACAGTAAATAAGCACAGATCAAGTGATCAAGTATGGGGGGGAGGGGGGTAAGCCCATAAAGTCTCTCTATTGCAGCATGTCATGGTGCACAGCCACAAGTCAGAAACAAGAGTGCTGCAGGACACAAGAAGGAGCGACCATAGTACCATAGGCGTCTTTTACCGATAACAATAACATAAATGTACATTAGTTAGTTTGTCAAAGAGTCTGTGTTTAACCACTGATGATGCCACAGAGAAGCTTCAATTTATCTGGTCCTTACAAAAACTTTGGGCTGTTTTATTATTTAAATTATTATTCAGAGCTTATGAATCAGGCAATCGAAAAGTGCATCTTCACCACATGTTGAGGGATGGCATACAGCAGAACTCCATCTGTAGAACAGTGGAGATGTGTGGACCTTCTCTATCCAATCAAACATTACACACACACACACACACACACACACACACACACACACACACACACA
>NC_056514.1:20562012-20608191 GCF_014905685.2 Nematolebias whitei | reverse complement strand
ACACACACACACACACACACACACACACACACACACACACACACACACACACACACACAAATTAAAACGGTAGCAGCTACAAAAGCCAACTGCTGTTGATAAAAGCAAAACATGATACAACTGAGTGTCAAGTTGTATGTATCCCTAACAATGATCATACATTTTAACAGAACTGAAAGATCTGACGTTACCAAGATGTGGGTCTTCACCAGGTTAAGCATGATGACCTACAGCCTATTCTCAAACACAATGGCATATCAAAGGCTGCAGCAAAATAGAAATCTGCATCATTTATGAGTCTCTTCGGGCCTTGCAGCATGTTCAGTTTGCATACGACTGGCAGGCGCACAACGCACCTCCCTCTCTTGGTTCCTATAAGATGCCAGCTGTACAGACCGTGCAGCTCCCTGCAGAAGAAGAGGCACATGTTCGTCCAGCTGAGCCAAGCTACACACACACGTGCGCACACACACATACAAACACACGCACACAAATGGGAGAGAGGAAAAGACTGCACTTATATTACCTCACTGCGAGGCTGACACCTACTCTGAAGCTCCAGCCATGTATTTCTGAGGCAGTCCAGCGTTGGAGAAATACGTTTTAAAATGAATTCAGCATTTCCCCTTGCATAATCCAAAGGATGGGGACTCTGCCCCCACAACAGCACCACCCGTCCCCTGATGAAGGTCATGGCATAAACGAATAAAATGTCTGCACATGTTGGCGCGTTACCAATTGACTTTGGCCAGGCGACATGCCAAAGCAGATACATCATCACCTCTTGTCTCAACGTAGAGACACACGCTGCGCCCTGACCTCCCCAGTACTTATATCTAGAGGACATTGTATTAAATGTGCGCCAACCAAAGCGATGTGTACTCTCCTTAGCGGATACGACTGCATCTCAAAAGGAGTGCCAAAGACTTGTCGCATGACTTTCACATGGTCTGGGCAACTTTGGACATTGTGTGTTATCAATGTTTTAATTACGAGTTACATTTTTTCACAAAACTTACATGTAACTTATATGTAAATCATGTGGAATTGACGCTTTAGTTGACACACAAATTCTTCCTGGTTCAGTCCCTTCTGGTCGACTGGACTTCCTGGTAGTTTGAATCTCATTGGCTGCTCAGATCCAAAGCTGAACCACTTTAACAAAAAGCGGGGGTGCCTCCCAACATTCAATGGCCAAATAACCTGCTGCTTTTTATTGTATCTTATCATTTAGTATTAAACTTAAACAGAATCATATTTTGAATATAGACATCAGATTTTATTTTATTGGCTTTGACCCTGCTGATAAAACACTGACATTAATGTTTGAAATATTATTATTAACATGGTTTTAAATATTAAAACCATGTAAAGCTTTTTCGTTATCACATCTGTTGCAATGGTGCTGAACAGTTTTTATTGGACTCGATTGATTTGTCTTTTTCATGGCAAACACAGTAGAAAAGTTAACTATGCACGAAAGAAGCCCGTCTTATCTTAAAGACAATTTTTCTTTCTTAATTAAGAAAAATAAGAGGAAATGTTCTGGGTAATACCTCAATTCATATGTATATTTAAAAACTATCAGCATCTTTTCGTACTAAGTGGTTCTGGAAATGTTTGTTTACAAGAAAATACTACATGGGGAAAAGCTGTATACTTTGTAAATAAATCATCTAATTCACAAAACTATTTACCTGAAATCCATCATCTTTTTTAAAACCTGCCAGTTTCCTTTGCCTCCAAGGCAAAAATTGTCATCCCTTGGCTTGCACAATTAAAATGTTTTACAACATAAGACACTTTTGCTAAATTAAGTCACATCATATGCATTATAAAAGCCTAAGTATGAAAGCATTGGCATCAGAAGCACTTGTACTGTGAGGGGGACACACGTCTGGGGGGTCCTCCCCCAGAAAATTTTGAGTAGATGCCACCTCCTGCATTCTGGTGTATTTTAACGGGTTGTTAAACACATGTAAACACATGTAAACACTCGATTCAATAACTACTTTAGAGACACCTCATTCAACTAGTCCATAAATGCATCATCCTGTTTTTAAACTCATTCCAATGGCAAAGATAATGAAATCAATATGACACAATTTATCACAAACAATGACTTTAGGGGTGTTTTTGACTTAGTTTTATTTGTAACACAACTTGTCATTGTGCTAAGCAATGGTGACACTGAACTGCAAGTTTGAAAATAAGAATATTAACTTTACCCAATGAACAGGTGACATTTTGAGCACCAACAGTGAATTTAGGGGGGCTTTTCACTTTTTTCTGATTTAGTGATAGACCTATAAAAATGGCCAGGCATCATGCAGCCTTCACAACACAAAAATACACTGTGCAAAGCACTAGTGACGCACACAAAAAAAACAAACACTTTTTAGTCAGTTTTGTCAACCTGAATATAATTATTAAAACAAAATAATTTACAGGTTCCTTCCTACCTTGGTGCCACCACAGTTCCTACACTTCATAACTTTTATTCCCCTATCCTTCACAATGCACTTGGAATAACATCCATCTCCTTCTCTCATTGTTTCTGTTGCGTTACGAGCTGACTGCGGGTCGTCAGTCACTGAAGCTAGCTACTGCTAGCCGTTGGGCCTTAGGCTTCCTCTCGGACCCTGGACCCGCACCCAGCCGCCACCACTTCCTCCGGCTCTATCTCCCTCAGAAGTGAAAACTCATACTAACAAATAAGTCAAGGAAGCGTGAATTCAGTTTTACCAATTGCATTAAAATCAAGGCAGGAAAAAGTTAAAATTTACAGCGCTGGACTCTCCAGTCTGTGACGTGTTCACAGACCCGGAAGAAGAGCCCCGATGTCCCGTGTCATTACTCATTTATAGGGTCCTGGACTCCTCCTTCGCAGAAGGGGAGCTCAACCTGTCAGTGTATGAGGGGGCGTGGCTAAGTGTGATCTCAATAGATCTTGTGTGGTTCTGATGTGTTAGGAAATATGAGACGGTGCTTCAAAAGCCTTTCTAGGTGATGTGGCAAGCAGATTAAATTCTATTCCTTGACCGATATTGAATCCCAGGGAGACTCTTTTTAAGCCCCTTATCCACGGGTCTTTTTGGTACTCCTATGTAACTAGTTGTGGCCGATTGCAGGATTTATCAACAATGCCTTTAACGGTGGAACCCACCCCATTTTTGGGACCTAAATCACTGAGGTCCCAGGTCTGGTTCTTGTAGGGTCTAGTTGTGACATCAGCGCACTGTAGGTCACTGATTGGTCAGGGGGCGTATTCATTGGTGGAGGGCGGAGATTCAGTCTTCCACCGGAAATCACAATCCACCATTTTCTTTTTCACCCGCATAACAGACAACAAGAAATTGGAGGAGCTTATTTTGGAATATTTTATAAGGTAAAACAAATAATCATGGCACAACCGTGGTCGAATGCTGAAGTTCAGGCATTTCTCTGTTTGCTGGCCGATGAACAAGTGCAGCGCGAGCTAGATGGAACGAAACGAAATGAAAAGATTTTTCAAGAGGTGTCTGCGCAGATGGCAGTGCAGGGCTTCCATCGCACACCAAAGCAAAGAGGAAAGCTTAAAAAACTAATAGTTGATGGTGAGTGTATTTTATTTACTTTAAGCATATTTCCTTTTCCTCATGCAACCGTTTCTTTGCGTTTTCTGAAAGTACTCTGAACAAACGAGGCTGACTCGGTTACGTCGTCATTAGTTAGCATCATTGCTAACTGTACTCTGTTGCTGTTTTTCCACTCTTATTTTGATGCAGAAAGTCCCACTGAACATGAAGGTTCGCCAGATTCTGCTTTTGACTGTCCAATCCTCCCCGCTTCTGACCCTTCCCGACCACACCAGCTCCGAGTACATGCACGCCACCGGGCAACACGCAGCAGAGCGGCACCGAACAGCACCCGTTAGTAGGTAAGAAGAAGCAACAATCGTGTTTAACATCACATTGATCCTGTTGATATGAATGTTGTTTTGTTTTTGTTGTAAAACACCTTGCATGTATTCAAACTACTTGTTTATTCAGTTGTAATGGATAAATGTTAAATTTAGTTATTCATTTATTACTTAAACTTTCATTTATGAAGTTTATTATTGAAATTATACAGGGTGTAGTGATTTTTGTTCAGATTAATGATGCTCTGTTCTTTTTCTAAATTAGCACAAACGGTTGTAAATGACTACATGTAGTTTATTTATGCCCACCTGCTTACTATCATTAAAGTACTAGACTGCTTTATGAACAGAATCATTTCTGATCTTGTAAACAAACACCTTTTGAAATTAGCAGGAACTCAAAATTAGCAGTAACTTAAAAACTCTACCTGTACTTCATCATCTAACAGCCATTTTCTTGTGTGTTATTCCTAGGCCATAGAAAGCGCAGATCAACAAGTGCAGCAGAGAGCTTTGTTTCTGCACATACTGAACAAGAGGAGATGAACCGGAAGCAGAGAGAGGAACACTTCCATTTTATTTGTGAGGATGTCAAAAAAGCAAGGCAAGAAGAAGCTGCAGAGAGGCAACGCCAAGCTGCAGTAACGAGGAAGCAGGAGAAAGCAATTAGGAGGGAGGAGATGGCCTTGAGGAGAGAGGAAGCAGATGTTCGCAGAGAGGAAGCAGCACAGCGATGGCAGGAGGCTGAACAGAGTGTTGCTTTCAGTCAGGCACTCCTTGGGGTGCTGGAATCCATTGCCCGTTCCATGGCAAACAGACATGTTTAAAAATATTTAGAGTAGATCATAGTTATCTATAGAAATGTAGATCCTGCAAGGTAAGCCCACAAATAGCCAAACATGTAGCTTGTTAAGGTTGCATATATAATTAGTGTATAATTGTTTTTTTTGTACAGGTCTTTATTTCTAATAAAAGAAACATTTTCAAGTCTTGAGCTTCCATCTGATCATCAAAAGTGAAGTGCTTACAGTGTTTTTTTACGTCAATAGTGTAGGATAAGTGAAGTAATTGTTTTTTTACCTGTAACAATGCTGGTGAAGATTCTCAGTTATCCTTGACACGGCAAATCCCCCCCAAAAAATATAAAAACAAAACCACAGGACTTTTTTTAAAACTGAAGACGTTTCGCTAATCATCCGAGGAGCACTCACAATTCAATGAAAAAAGGAATCTGGGATTAAAGTTATAAAGCTGTGGTGTTCTGTAAGCTTGCTGGAGGTTTTCAGTCATTGCATGTCAAACACCTCAGCCATGATGTCCATCTTGTGGATCTAGCAGCTTCTGCATCTTTTTCACCCAAGGTCAAAAATTCTCTCCACGACTTTCACTGTGGTACAAAGGAGCACTAACTTAATATTACTTAACAGCACTTCAATCATGAAGATAATTTGCGACAGCTTAATTTAAAGAGCTGCGTGGTAAGCATAAACTCTGAAAGAGTTGTTAAATATCAAATCAAATGTAGGTTATTATGTAATGTATGTAATAAATATATATATATATATATATATATATATATATATATACATACATACATACATATATAAAAATCAAATTACAAAAAGACTATTAATCCCAGAGGGAAATTAAATGTAATTCATCATCCTGGTTTCATTAAAGAGTTGTTCTAGATGCTGATGCTGTGGGCAGGAAGGATCTCTTGTAGCATCTGTCTTACAAGGGATCTGAAGAAGTCTCTGGCTGAAGACATATATATATATATATATATATATATATATATATATATTAAAATAGATTAATGTATATATGCATAAACAAATATAAAGTTCTTGTTGTAGGTTTTGGTTCTTTGTTAAAAACAAAAATTAAAGAGTATACAGTTTTTCTAAAACTACAGCCAGTAAAAAACGCAGCATATGTGATAGAAGCACAGCAGCAGTGTTTGTTTTGCCATTTTTACACGAACCTGGTAATAAGGCATGTCTGTACATTAAAAAAACAAGAATAATTATTAATCCATGTTTATTTTCAAATCAACACTTTAACGTTCACTTGTATCTAAGGAAGGCTGGGGAGGTAAAAAAAGATTAAGGGGTGGAATTAGGATAAGTTACAGCTCATGAGGTACTCCATCAGAGCATCTCTGACACCTCGGCCCTGCTCTCCATCTTGCGGGACAGCGACCAGGACAGGCTGTGCGGCTGGTTCTGCTCCAAGTTCACGGAGGTCATCCATTTTGGTTGTGTGTTGTTTTCCAGCTCTTCTTCTAATGCATGTTAGTGGTGCTTAGAAAAGAGCTTAATGTAGCACTACCGCCACCAGCTGGTAAGGTGCATTGATATTAATAATCCGCCCACTAGAGGTGAACAATACGCCCACTAGAGGTGAACAATCCGCCCACTAGAGGTGAACAATCCGCCCACTAAACGGGAACTATAGGCAAAGGTGAGACACAAAAATAGAGGTCCCACTAGAACCGGACACAACAGGCTACAACAAGAACCAGACCTGTGGATAAGGGGCTTTAGAGTTGCTGACCCAGTTTAACTCAGTCAGAACCGGACCATAATTTCATTATAATCCCGTCTCTGAGCAGATCAAAACCATAAGACCAGTACAAAAATATCTTAACATTTCCTTTCCGCTGTTCCTTCCCAATCACTGATTTGACCAATTTTCCAGAAAACTTGTTACTTGGGTTCTTTCTCTCTAACATGATATTTCTCCTTTAAGGTGTTCTCTATAACACTATCAGGTGGACTTAATCTGGACTGAATCTTAGAGCAAAGACCAGACAAAACAAGTTCTTCCTGCTCAGATTAGACAAAGCTTCCAAAAATGTGCTGCCTTCTGTCATTTACAGACAAAAGACTGGCAAATCTCTCTCATGTCTACCTGATCAAGTCTAGCTTGTTGTATGTGGCAGACAGCTACATTATTCAAACGTTGCCGTTTCATGGAGGAGTGAAGCCATGTTTTAAGCCTTCTTGAAGCTTTAAAACTTCCTTTCAGCCTCAGCTTAAGAGCGTGGCACACCAAGAAGTAGCCTGACCAACAGCTCTCCTTGTGTGAATAGAGTATTCTCCGCTTCTCTCACACATCCTAACACCCCACCCCAGTCAACAAATGCTGACACTAACATAGTGTTAAGATATTGCGCAAAACAGAGGTGTCTCCCCCTCCTCCCTCAGCCCCGTCCACAAAAAACCCCCAAAGAGATGAGCGCGCTGTCAAGGCACATGACCTAGGGGTGTCAAACTCAGTTACCAAAAGGAGCCAAAATTTAAATACTTTGTCTGAGGCATGGGCCACTTTCAGCTAATACATTAAATCAAGTCAGAAACTTGACATATTTTCTTGGTTGCAGGTTCAAAACAAGTGTTTGATCTGCCTCACTTGACGTTCTGCTACTCTTTCCACATGAAAATCAGTAATGACAGAATGAGCCAACCTTCTTTCTGGCTTCAAAGTTAGCCAGCTGGCAAGAGAAGTCTATACTAAATGATGATTTACCCTTTGTTTTAAAAAAAAATGAGAAGACATCCAATATTTTACATTTAAATTATCTTGGGGGACCAGATTTGGCTCGCAGCTTTTGAGTTTGACATTATGATAGTTGTTGTAGGTAACCAGGAAAACCCAGAGTGGATTATAGTGGTTTGAGTATGCTCCTGTTAATCCAGTGAAATGGATTACGTAGCAATGGAAACAGCGCTAGGTGAACAATATTTCATGGTAAATGTGTGTGCGCGGGGGGTCCAAATGAATAATTTTTAAATGTGAGGGGGACACGTCCCCTTCACAAACCGTTAATGTGACGCCTATGTGTGAAAGACATCTGGCACATAATAGGATTATTGTAAAGAAAAGGGAAAATCCTATGTTTTAGTCACAAGAGTCATTACAAAAATATGGTGTTTTACAGGAATTATATTTACAAGAATTGTAAAATATACGCTATAAACTTAAATCTTTAAGAATACTAATGCATAGGCATTAAAGCAACTTTAATACTGTTTAGCTGTTATTCTTTGGTTTTCTTCACAATTTTTTTTATGGATTGTTACATCAGTTGTGAGACTTTTAGTAGGACATCGTATAGCGTGGATAAAAAACACTGCAAAGAATTTCTACACACATCACACCAAGACAAAACACTGGGATTTTGGTGAAATGAGTGAGAAAAGCCATTACTCCTCAGAGCTCTATAGACATTTCATAAAAGAAACATAAAACAGGTCATGTGACTGTAGTGACATTTTGATGTGTATTTATTTTCACAAAGTGATGTTTGTTTAAGGCTTCCTCCTAGTCTGTGCTTCTGTCTGCATGTCTTATTAAAAGTGCTGTCAGGGTCTGTGTGGTTACCATGGTGACGCCATCTTTTGATCCTGGCTCTCCTCACTTATGTAAACTTGTTCTTCTTTTCCCTCTTCAGGGTCTCCACAGCAGAATCATCCTCCATCTCACTCTGTCCTCACTCCAACTACCTTCATGTCCTCTCTAACTGCATCCATACATCTCCTCTTTGTCTTTTTCCTGGAAGTTGCATTTCTAACATCATTCTACCAATACACCCACTGTCCCTCCTCTGGACATGTCCAAAGTTTCCAAACCATCTTGGTCTGGTCTCTAACTTTATCTCCCAGTTGTTCAACCTGTGCTGTACCTCTGATGATCTCATTCCTAATCTTCTCCATCCTTGTCACTCCTAAGGAGAACCTCAACATCTTCATTTCTGCTACTTCCAGTTGTTTCTCCTGTCTTTTTGTCCATGTCTCTGTCTCCAGACCATACAACATAGATGGTCTCACCACTGTCCTGTAAACGTTTTCTTTGACCTTTGCTGACACCCTTTTGTCTCAAATCACTTCTGAAACTTTTCTCCATCACTCCATCCTGCCTGGACTCTGCTTTTCACCTCTTTACCACACTCCCCATTTTCCTGGACAGTGGACCCCAAGTACTTGAAGTCCTGCACCTTTGTGACCTCTGCTCCTTGTAGCCTCACTGTTCCACCAGCCTCCCTCTCATTCACACACATGTACTCTGTCTTACTACGACTGACTTTCATTCCTCTTCCTCTTTTTTTCAAGTGCATACCTCCACCTCTCCAAGTTCTCTTCCACCCTGTTCTCACCACAGATCACAATGTCATCTGCAAACACCACCATCTGTTAGTCGGTCCATCACCAGAGCAAACAAGAAGGGGCTCAGAGCTGATCCTTGATGCACTCCCTCCTCCACCTTGAAGCTATCTGTCACTCCTACTGCACATCTCACCACTGTCCTGCTGTCATCATACATGTCCTGCTGTCCTCATACATGTCCTGCTGTCCTCATACATGTCCTGTATAACAATTAGGCGTTTTGCTGAAGAGCACTCCTCAGATTTTACTATTAGTCTTCATAAAACAAAGTGGATATATGTTGGGATTTCAGATAGTTTCTGCATGGACACATTTCAAAAGATCTCCATGTTCTTCTAGTTGATAAATGTAATTAATAAATAAATGCTAAAAATAAAGTGGTAATGCCAACAGGACATGACCTTGGTCCCATTAGGAGGAGGTCAAAGTGAACTTTCATGCGGAGCTCCTGCTGTCATAAAGAACATGTCGCCTGTGAGTGAAACGAGCTGAACTTTCCCGTCCGGACTGGACTCACCGTGTCGGAGTGCAGGTCCTGCTGCTGGCACAGCCGGTACAGAAACGAAGTTTGCTCCTTGAGGAGGGTCTGCCGCGTCGTGAGGAACACCGTTCCGCCGACGTTCAGCCGGACCCACTTCCCATTAGTCCCGCCGTTGGGAGTGATGACCGAGCGGACGCCGTTACCGACGCTCTGCGGCGCCGTCCCGCCGGGTTCCGCAGCGTTCGTGGCGGAGGTCGCGCTCTCTCCCGCCTCGCTGTCTTTGTTGTTGTTGTTATTATTATTGTTGTTGCTGTTGTGGCGCTGTAGTGACGGAGCAGAAAGCTCCGCTGGCTCCTGCTGGTCCTCTGCGGTCGTAGCCATTTACAGAAAGCCACGGAAGAGCTCCACGCGAACGAGCCGGACTGACCGCTCGACTCCTTTGCTCCGTTAACAACCGAACAAGCTCCGCCTACGAGCTGCGCAAGTGCGCATGCGCACCAAGAATGGAAGGTAAACATCCGGAAGAACTTTAAAAACAAAAGCAATTTTATACTTTAAATTATGTAATACTGTACGTAATATTTAATCTATGATTATGACTTGTACTAGTAATGAGTATTATTAATCATTAATGTATATACACAATGTCTTCCTGTGACCCTGTGCACACAATTTCGTTCCACCACATGTACCACATGTAATGCAAACA
The DNA here is from genome assembly GCF_014905685.2 of Nematolebias whitei. Taxonomy (NCBI): domain Eukaryota; kingdom Metazoa; phylum Chordata; class Actinopteri; order Cyprinodontiformes; family Rivulidae; genus Nematolebias; species Nematolebias whitei. The sequence goes on along the minus strand of NC_056514.1, from coordinate 20,597,929 downwards.
AATAAAGAACCTTTGACCTTTTTCAATAATCAACACTATTGTTTAGCGTTTATCTTAATTTATATCTTAGATCCTTATTTACTGTTACTTATTACACTTTTGCTAGTTTGGGTGTATCTGGGACCCTGTTTACACAATTTCGTTCCACCTCATAGATGAAATGGCAAAAAAACCCTACTTGAACTTGACCTTCATCATTACCAAAAATGGCAACAATGCACTGTTGCCTTTAAATTTGATATGTTAATTCCCATAACCTCTAAAATCTGCTGTTAGCCCAATTCCCTATTTTCATCACTGTGAAATTTTTAGAAAAAAGTTTGCCCCTGCTCAAATGCAGAAAAATCATTAACTGGCTAAATCAGATTTTTGGGACAGTGAACACTGAGCATTCACTGCTGTTCAGGTTGTTTTGGGGATCAAATGAAAAGCACATTGCTTAAAACTCTACGGACACCTCATGACGACAGCAGGAAATCTGAAGGTGTGTGGGAGAGTTCAATGAGCCATGAGGTTGAAGGACTGTCACAGAATGGACACAGTCTCCTCCTCTGCATCATGGATCACTTAATGTCTGGAGAGCCATCTGGTAGTCTGTCACCTGAGCCGTGACAGAGATGAGAGGGCAGAAAAGAAAGTGGACATTTAATAACGTTAATCCACATTAAAGCTTGTTGCCATTTTTGTAAGCTCTCAGTCCTGTTTTCAAAACTAATATCTCATTAAATATTTTTGGAATAATACAAAGTTTATTTTAGATTTGATACTTTTGTTTACTCTGATCTTTGTCTCATAGCAACCCCCTGGGTGTGGTCTCTACCTCAAGTCGCTATGGCAACAGATGGTTTCACGTGGATGACCCTTGGAGTATAAATCTCTCTTGTGATCAAAACAAATCGGTTTGGGCTTTAGCTCTGCTGTTTGCAATCTAAAGTGAGCTATATTATGACTTTTCACTCTGATCTCGAAAAAAAAATCATGTCACAAGAAGAAAAATTATGAATAATGTTACTCCTGTTGTGAATCACGCAATCAAATGTAACGTTTTAGGATGAATACTTTTGTGCTAAATAACACACACCAAACCAGGTAAAAGTCTAACAGTCATTCTTGATTAATCTATATTGTAACAAAGTATATAGGATGGGTGTTTTAAGCCTTTTTCAAACACCTACTGATATTAGACAAGGCAGATTTAAAAAGTTTTTGCCTGTGTGTGTGTCGTGTACCACCTACACATGTACTAATCAACATGTGTTTGTAGACTTGTCTCTTAATTACCGCACTTGTTTAGATTGAAATGTTTAGATTAGGTTAGATGTATTTTGCATTTATTATAGGTCTGTTTGTATTTATTGTACTGTTGTGTATCTGCACTGTGTGTTGTATTGTTTTGCACATTATGTTCTATGTTGCACCGTGATCCTGGATTTCAGCTGAAATGACAATAAAACCTCTCTAACTCGAACTCTCTGATCATAGCAAACAAAAACTAAACATATACAACCAGAAGTTGCAACATATATCTACGTATAAAACACAAAACATAGCACAACTAGCTTTAAGTCGGATTCAGAGTTTCTTTATTGTCATTCGCACCACATGTGGTACATGTGGTGGAACGTAATTATGTACACAGGGTCCCAGTTACATCCAACAATAAAATGTAAAAGAAAAACTGTAATAACATGTAAGATATGAACTAAGAAAAACATCAACTAAATACTGTAATACTTGTACACTAAGCACTAATAGTGTAGTGAACCTGGTCTGACCCTTATCTGACCTCAAATCTACCAGATGGACAGAGACTGTTATTTTCATTGATCTGAATAAGTCTGGGCCATCTGATGACTTTCTTTCTTGAATTAATCAAGCAGAAAAGACAATTCTTTATAATCATTACTGTCTTACAAATGTTTTGATAATCAAATTGTGTTAGTTCACTCAATGCTTTACAGGTTGAAAAGAACTACTCATTTTTATTCTACATAAACAGTAAGTAATGATTTTTATTCCTCATTCAGAGAAGAAATCACCTGAATATGCATTTCTTGATTTTCTGTCTGAAATGAGTCAAGTCGTAAGTATGTGAAAGGTTGGTTTTCGGTCAACTAAAATGTTTACCGAGAAAGATGTCATGTTTAAACTTTTTCAGAAGATTACCAAGAGTTGACTCCACGAAGTCTGCTCTCCTGCAATAATCTCTCTGTCAGTTGTTAAAACAATCTCATCCTCTGACCTTGGCTTAGATAACATCTTACGTCACAAAATCACTCCTCTTTCTGGTCTATCCACGAATCAGAAAGCTCTGAAGTAAACTCGGAAGTAAACTCATTTAAAATGTGACAACTTCCCGGTTCTATGAGTCTAGAGAGAGTTGGAATGGAGAATGGAAAAGTTCTGAAGGAGTTCAGAAGAGAACTAGAGTTATGGAGAGTTTTGGAGTTGGAGTCTGAGAAGATCTGAAAGAGTCTTAGAGCTGCTGACAATGAAGAGTCAGAGTTACGAGAATCCAGAGACGTTTGGAATTATAATTTCTGTTTGAGCTAACCACGCACGACTCTCTAAGGATTTTAGCAGTTCTCAACGGAGACGCTGATATCAGTTGAAAAGGATTCTTACTGAGGTGATCGATCGTCAACAAGGTAAAACTTCTTCTTCGACCAAGTGTACTGTGGGCAAAGCTGAGATCTGACGGAGCGTGCAATTTCTGGTCAAACAGATTAAATTCCCTCACATATTCCTCTGTAAGATAAATCTCAATTTCCTCTTAAACTCATCTCTCTCTCACAAAACTAGTACAGATATTTTAGAAATATCTGAAGCAAAGTCCTCAAATCACCGCCGAGTGACTTGAAGTTCATTTTCTGTGAAACTGTCTGTTATTATTTTCATATTTTGCCAAATTAATGTAAATGTTTGATGTTAAACTTTGATTCTGAAAATAAATGACTCCATTCATTTGATGGGTCAAAGGTAATGACGTCTCTCGTTACATTTCTGTTAAATTCAATGCACGGCATTACACAGTCAGAAAAATGAAGAACTCGTGAATATTGTATGCATATATATTTCATATATTTGCCATAAAACAAGTGACACGTACCTACGTGACTCACTACAATAGCATAAAATCAATAAACAAAATATGCCGAACAGCAGCACGAACATGAGTCTGTGTGAGCAGGTGAGCATGAATGAGCACAGTAACATGAAACAGATCAGCAGCAACATGAAATAGATCAGCAGCAACATGATGTGATTTTTCACAGTGATTATTCTAGTTAGAGATTCATGAGTCTAACAGCTTCAGGGTAGAAGCTGTTCCTCAGTCTAGTGGTTCTATACAAATGCTCCTCAACCTCCTTCCTGAGGGGAGAGGGGCATAAAGTGTGTGTGCTGGGTGAGTGGGGTCCTTCAAGATGCAGGTGGCCCTCTTCCTGCATCTGGAGGTGTAGCTGTCTGTGATGGTGGGGAGACTGACTCCAATAGACTTCTGTGCAGCCTTCACCACTCTCTGCAAAGCTTTTCTTTCTGCAGCTGTGCAGCCTCCATGCCACAATTTGATGCTGGAGCACAGGATGCTCTCCACTGCACACCTGTAGAAGGAGGTGAGGACTGAGCTTCCCAGAACAGGTCGTCTCAGCTGCCTGAGGAAGTAGAGTCTCTGATGAGTTTTCTTGATCAGGCTGGTGGTGTTGTTGCTCCAGCCGAGGTTGTCATTCAGGTGTACACCCAAGTACTTGTAGCTGGAGACCACTTCCACCACAGATCCTCTTATGTTCAGTGGGGGGAGGGTATGTGTGTTTGTTCCTTCTGAATTCCATGGCTATCTCCTTCTTCTTCACATTGATGTAAATGGTAAATGGTAAATGGACTGTACTTATATAGCGCCTTTCTATCTTATTTCAAGATACTCAAAGTGCTTTACACTACAATATGTGCCTCATTTACCCATTCATACAGTACTCTACTAGATCTCTACAAAGCTAATGGAACAAATCATTCTAATGAGACTAATCAGAGCTTTAGATCACATTCATACACCGATGGGACACACATCAGAGGCTATGAGGGGTTCAGTGTCTTGCCCAGGGACACTTCGACATGTGACTGCTGGTGGATTCGAACCCCCAACTCTTGCATTGGAGGACGACTGCTCTAACCACTCAGCCACAGCCGCCCCATTCATTGATGGGAAGGTTATTGTCCTTGCACCAGCTCTCCAGGTGTTTCACCTCTTGCCTGTAGCTGGACTCATAGTTATTTGTGATGCATCCCACCACCACTGTATCATCTGCAAACTTTACAATGTGATAGCCTGGATGGGTAGCTGCACAATCATACGTGAGCAGAGTGAACAGGAGAGGGCTCAGCACACATCCCTGAGGAGAGCCAGTGCTGAGGGTTATGATGGAGGAAGAGAAGTTGTGGATCCTCACTGACTGTGGTCTGTTTGTTAAGAAGTCTAGTACCCAGTTGCAAATGGAGGGGCTTAGTCCTAGTGTGAGTAGTTTGTCCATCAGGGTTTGGGGGATCATGGTGTTGAAGGCAGACGTGAAGTCCACAAAGAGCATACGGACGTAGGAGTCTTTCTGTTCCAGGTGGTTGAGAGCAGTGTGGACCACAGAGGAGATGGCATCCTCTGTTGATCGATTCTCGTGGTATGCATACTGATGAGGGTCCTTGTTGATGTTGATGGTTGTTTTGATGTGGGTCATGACCAGTGTTTTGAAGCATTTAGCGACTATCGGGGTGAGGGCTACTGGCCAAGAGTCATTCAGACCAGTCACTGTAGAGCTTGTTGGGACTGGGATGATGGTGGCAGTCTTCAGACAGGAGGGAACTGTTGCCAGGGTAAGTGAGGAGTTAAAGATGTCAGACAGCACCTCACAGAGCTGATCGGCACATTCTTTCAGCACCTTCCCATTAAACATTAAACATTAGCATGTTAACTTTAAGCATTCACCTTTAATTTAACCATTAACCATACAATGTAACTATGACAGAAAATGGAGGATTTACCTGCAGTTACCTTCGTACAGATGAACATGTGGTACTTCCTGCTTATAACTGTTGTAATCAGCTGCTCATGGGATCGGCCGCATGGCTTTATCCATCTTTTACATTTTTCCAAACGTTGTTTAGTTTTTGAAATGGAATAAACTGTAGTCCACTCAGAACGCTCAGAGTAACACTTTCTGAATGTTCTCCACTGACAATGTTTAACCATCTTTTTATGATGAATCTTCACGAAATCTCTCTGACGCAAAGCGTTCATAATGCAAAACCCCAACAATGTTGTTGGAGGAAAACTGGGCTGCAGCTCCTGCAGGTAAGTGGCATTCACTTCAGGACGCATTGAGGTCACTGATTGGTCAGTTGCTGACGTGCCTGCTGGATTGATTGGCAGGTGGCGATGAGGATCTGACCTGTGCCAAAAAAAATCAAAGATTTTACTTGTCTGTTTGAGTGGCATCATTTATTCCATATTTATTAAATATTTTGTTGAATCTAAGATCTGAGAACTGAGTTTCCTTACAAAATCCTTATGATGGTTTCTTTATTTTTCAGGGGTGCCGAGTAAAAATTTAAGTGTGCTTGAACACCCCCAAAAAGAGGCTAAAATTACCACTGGCCTCAACATTGCTTATTGGGCTTAACTGTACATTTTCATCCTCCTTCCTGAATTCTTCTCACCATCTTTGTTATAAAACTACAGCACTTCCCTCATCTGAACTGATATCTTCTCATCTGCATTTTGAATTTACTGCCCAACTTTTCTTTTCTCGTTTGTTTCCTCCCTTTCCTCTCCCTCATCCATTCACCTGAGACCATTTGTTAGTGTCCGTGTCCTGATCATCATCAACCTGAGTCGCCATTCCAGCCCAGTCGCAAACAAGCTTATGCTCAACGCCAAATTCAAAAGCTTTGTCCGCATCAAACTTGTTGCTTCTGTGTTCAATCAATCAATCAATCAATAAATAAATCAGTCAATCAGTCAATCAGTCAACCCCTCTGGCTCTAAGTCTTCATGTTCACAGTCCTTCCACCCAAGCAAAGAGCTGTGAGAAGTCTTCTGCTTAAATGCAGTCTCAGCTCATCAGGCCCTCAGCAGCAGCTGCTCTTGATGAGCACGCCTGTAGCTCATGAGCTGCAGGGAAACGTGTTAGCGACAGGAAACACCTCACAGTCCAATATTCAGTGTTTCTACATAAATCAAGCCTGATGCAGAGAAGCTACCAAGCAGAGTCATGCAGGCACCTCAGGGGTTTGGATCAGAGAAGAAACGCTGTAAATGTTTCTCCCATGCCTAACAAACTTGCACAGACAATAGTCTGAAATAAAGCGCAGGTAACTAAGGTTATTTCATGAATATGTAGAGTTTGCCACAGCTTGGTGTTTATGAGCGTGTAATCAGCTGAACAAGACCTGTCGTGCTTTCCTCCCATAGCAACATGATGCGTCAGGTTAAAGCAGCGTCCTAATTAACTAACAGCTGTGGTGTGAGTGCAAAAGGTGCTCAGCTCAGTCGCTTACGTTTTTATATCCTGCTTTTTATTTTAGAACGTGACAAAACAACATATTATCAACTAATGTGTCAAATGTCATTAATGGTATGGATGCTGATTCAGCATTCCCTTCCTCCAGGCTGGGGATGAGTCTTTGTCTCAAGCGGAGGAGTTCAAGTATCCACAAGACGTCTGCTTGAGCTCCTCCACTTGAGACAGTGGCCTCCTCCACAAGAACGGTCCGTTCTGTTGTAGTGAAAAGTAAAGATCTTGATTTACCAGGTCAGCTAGTTTCCAACTCTCACCTTTGGTTAAGGGACAAATGGTTATTGATAGATTATGATGAAAAAGAACAACAGATTGCACCAAATACAAGCAACAGAATGAAGGTTCCTATAGGGTGGCAGGGCTCATCTTAAAGATGATGAGGAGCTCTGTCATCCAGGAGGAGTTTAAATAATGCGGCTGTCAGACTCAAAGTTTTCCACAAGGCGTCACTGTTTGTCTTCAGCTTCTCCTGTCTTCAGGTTGTGTTAACAGTGGGTCACATCTGCTGCAGCAAGTTGGCCCACCGCTGTCATCAACGTCATTGCTGTCACTGATTGTCAAATGCTCTGGTAACTGCCTGATAACACTTTGATCATGACGCCACCACGGTTCTAGACACCTCAGCTTCTTGCAAAACCACAACAAAACATTTACATACCCATCACTGGCCACATGACATTCAAATCGTACTATTTATTCTGGGGGCTTAACTTTTTTTTGGTCTGGGAGTGTAATACAAAATTTTTATGAACTGTGTCTTGTTTGCTAAAAAGAAAGAATGAAAAATGAAGAAAAGACACAAAAAAGAAGGTCTTGTCTTTCATCAGGTTTGAATGGATTAGTTTTAGGGAGTTTTGAAGGGAAATAAAACCCTCTCGTCCTTTATTATTGGGAGTAACAACTGTCTGCAAAGGAGGGAGAAGTTTCAGGTCAAAGTTTTATGTGTAAATATTTATGTGTTTGTTATTTTATTATATTTTCTATGTGACTATCTGTCTATCTATCTATATCTGATTATGTTATATACACTACTACGCTTTATACCGTATACAGTAGTCTATTTTAAAAGAAAAAAATATACATTTCAAATAAATTATTGAATTGAGTGGCAGCAATAAAGACACTAAAGTTCTGGTTAGTTTTATTTAAAATAAATAAACAAACAGAGCACGCGTTTAATCTACAACCAAAAGGAAAATGTTATCCACCCCAGATGGGACTCGAACCCACAATCCCTGGCTTAGGAGGCCAGTGCCTTATCCATTAGGCCACTGGGGCTAGGTGCTTCAGCATACACTATAAATGATAGATAAATAAAATTATACACAAATACGGTAGAAGTAATTAGAAATTTATTTGTAAAAATCTTTTATTTAGGCTGACAAGTTTAAAATTAAAAGGTGGCAACACACAATATTTAACTATTCCTTAATTCCAAAACAGAGGTAACCAATTTATGTCGCCTTAAAGTCAGTGTGTGACAAAAATAAGTGAACAGTTTCAATAAAATAGAAAATAAAATATTTTAGTTGAAATGTAAATCTTTTAACCTAATACTTTCCTGGGCGCATGTGATCCTAAAATAAGCAGCATAACTGGAACCTAACGTAGCATAACCGCGCATGCGCATTCGGGACCATGTTCTGGAGCATAATCAACAGTCGCGTCCGGGCATTAAATAAATAGACTATATGGAGGTAAATACATTAGTTACATATTTTAAGTGGCCAAACGTTTATTTAATTACCTGATGTTCATGCTGTAGTTGTAATAAATGTGGGCTATATGTCATTTTTACGACGAGCTTTAGTTAGCTACATGGGATTAGCTTGGCACCGTTAAGCTAGCAGCGCTTAGCAACAATACAGTAAACTCAAAGTGCAGCGCTCGCAGGTCATTCATAGATGTGCCATCTCTTGTCAAGGACCTCAAAAAATCCCTGAAGATGCCGCTGTTTGGAAATACATTCAGTCCGAAGAAGATTCCTCCTCGGAAATCTGCATCTCTGTCCAGCCTGCATACGGTGAGCTTCAGTGTATTATCAATAAAAATGCATAGGTGTGTAAAAAAAAAAGTCTTTTTCATGTCTCTGGAGAATGTTAACATTTTAAGACTGTTAGAAACGAAACACAATGCTCGCAGTAAATACCTGAATCAATGGTGTGCTTCTGTTTTAGTTGGATCGATCAACAAGAGAAGTGGAGCTCGGTCTTGAGTATGGACCTCCTACAATGAACATTGGAGGCCAGAGCTGGAAATTTGAAGAAGGACAATGGATAACAGGTGATGGTGGTTTTATAAAACTCCAAGTCAGACTGTTTGTTTGTTTGCTCTTCTCTTTCTGAATGTGGTCCTTGTTTTTTGTTTGTTTTTCAGAATCTGGTGGAAATATGTCTAGTAGAGAAATGGTGCGGCTCAGGAAAAGAAATGTGCAGCTAGAGGAAGAAAACAACCTCCTGAAATTGAAGATAGAAGTCCTAATGGACATGGTGAGGTCTAAACTGCTTTTATTCTAGTGTCCCTAAATACTCAGTAACAAAGGGTTTATGAGGTACTGAAGAAAAGCTTTCAGAACCAATGTGCAGTAACTTTGAGTGTTGACAAGTTTGAAACTTTCAGAATTGCAGTTTTACTTTTGGCATTTAAATAACAATATTTAATCTTCCCTTTCAAGCTGACTGAAGCTACAGTAGAGTTTCACCTGATGGAGAAAGAAGTTGATGATCTAAAGACTCAACATCAAAGAAAGAAATGACCCATATTTTTCCCCACTGGCTTCTTATTATTAATGTTCTTTTAATTAAATAACCTATTTTTGTATTGATAATTTTTTAAGCTCATAAGAATTCAGTTTAAATACATTGTGTTCCTTTTTGTGTTTATTCTAGATTTGTTAAATTATTTTTATTTTATTCTAAATAGTAAGTGCATTTATGTTCTGTATACATCCATTTTCTACAAACTGTAAATCCTGTCTTATGTGTATTTACTGGATTTTTTTTTCCAGATTAAAATAAAATTTGATTGAGCATAAAAATGTTTTGTAGATTTTATAAAATTATATTGTCATTCCTTTATCTTGTACGTTGATATAATGTTGCTTTTCGTTTCACATATTGTACAATTCTTTATAACAAAATAAATGTGCACTTACTGCATACTTACATACACTAATTAAATTACCATGACCCTAAGCAAATAAACATATTGCACATTTTGATAAGATTATACACTGATATTCTATGAATGCAGTCATTTTAACTTGTGAAAGATATTTTACAATTCAGATCAAATATTTAGATTTAAATTTTTATTTGTTTATTTTGTCGCACAGTGCTCTTCAGGGTAGTTTTCCCAGAAACTGGAGGTCTTTATGTGGAACCATAATAAAGTAAATGTGAAGCGTTATAAATGTGAACAATATAATTAGCTACAATCAGCTACATTATCTATGGCTAAAATCATCAATCCATGTATGCGTCTCCTGATTGGTAGCTTCGCAGCACAGGCCAACGCTCTGATTGGTCAAACAAGATTTTTTGCGCATGCGCAAATAGTTTCGGGCGATTGCAAGGGGTTGCCAACAGCGGGAGAGACGAATCACTTTACCATTTTTCTGTCAGCACTTTAAACTTTTCTAATATTTCGAGACGGCCTGCTTATTTTTGTATCATCCTTATCCTTACCATAATGCCACGCGGCGGTAAGTATTTTTATTATAATTACCGTTTAATAGCAATGCCAAGGGCAGCAAAATGTTAGCTTAGGTTTCAGAAATTCTAGGTAACTCGCACATGTTTAGCTGTTAGCATGCTACGTGGCTAACAAAGTGGCTGACAGCGGCTTAAAATGGTATCAGGCAATATCAGCTGATAGATCTTATTTCATCATAAATGTAAACCTCACTCGTTTACGTAGGTTTTACTGATCATAGGTTCAGTATGTGGAGCTGTTTCGGCTACATTTTTGTTCGAACAATTTAAACGTCAACGACAGTAGCTGATGTGCAGCACGAAGGTTTGGTCAAACCAAATATAGTTTGCTAGTTAGCAAACAACCGAGGCTAGTTTTGCGTATAACCACAAACACCTGATGAGTGGCATGACTTTATTGTCATACATGACACGCATACATACATACATACACACACACACACATATATATATATATATATATATATATATATATATATATATATATATATATATATATACACACACACACACAAAATACTATTTTTGCCTAACGTTTTATAAAATGTATAAGTATTGATAAGATTTTTAAAAATTCATATAACCCTAACCCTTATGTCAGTAAAACAATATAAAATACACAAAACATATTTTAAGTTATTGCAATCCAGTGTTTTTTTATTCTTAAATTTCCCAACCACTCCCAGTACAACACACTGTGTTTTTGTTATAAGCAAACTTTGCATTATCCATATCTTCAAGTCAAAGTCACTTTATTGTCAAAAACTGCAATGTGTACAGGACATACACAGGATTGAAATTACATTCCTCTCAGACCCCGGTGCAACAAAACCATTTAACATTACAACATTTAATAAACATAAGCATAAAATGAAATAATAAAATCATGATACTGTCTTAAATTGTACTATAGTGGTATAAAAATATTTTAAAAAGTGTATCTATAAAAATAAAATGAAATAAAGTGAAGGACCTGACATTGATATTTGTAGTGAGTGGCAAAGCAGCATATGAAGTGAATGTACATAGTGCATGTATGAAGTCCTTGATATTGGTGTAGGTAAAGTGACATATGCAATAAAGCTAGTAAATATATATATATATATATATCGGTAAGAATATGAACAGTAGTTTGAATATGAACATTAGTGCAAATGTAAACAGTAGTGCAAATTGAATGAGCACATGAGCGTGTGTTGAGTGTGTAACCCGATTTTTAATGATGCAGAGTTCAGTGTTAAAAAGTTTTTGTCTTTTGTGGAAATGTGTGAAAGTTTTGGGTGTTAAGGTGGTACAAGATGGAGGGGAGGCAGAGCAGGCAGAGTTCAGCATCCCGACTGCCTGATGAACAGAGCTGTCTCTCAGTCTGCTAGTTGGAGCCTGGAGACTCCGCAGTCTCCTCCCTGATGGCAGCAGGCTGAAAACGCTGTGTAGTGGGTGTGTGGGATCACCCGCCATGCAGAGGGCTTTCCGAGTGAGGCGGGTACTGTGTAAGTCATGTAGTGAGGGGAAGGAGGTGCCGACGATCTTCTCGACTGCTCTCACGATGTGCTGGAGTGTCTTGCGGCAGAATGCAGTACATACACCGAACCACACCGTGATGCAGCTGGTCAGGACACTCTATGGCACCCCTGTAATAGGTGCACATGATGGGGGTTGGAGCTCCAGTATTCCCTGTGATGGTGCTGGATGTGTTACTGCCGACCCGTACTGCCTGTGGTCTCCCGGTCAGGAAATCTAGCAGACAGTTACACAATGAGGTGTTCAGCCCCAGACTGTCCAGTTTAAGGATGAGCTCTTGGGGATGATGGTGTTGAATGCTGAGCTGAAGTCAATGAACAGCATTCTAACATAAGAGTCCTTAGTGTCCAGATGTGTGAGGGCTGTGTGGAGGGCAGAGGAGATGGCGTTGTCGGTCGAACGATTTGGCCAATATGCAAACTGGAAGGGATCCAGGGAGGCAGGAAGGACAGAGTTGATGTGTTTCATGACTAGCCGTTCGAAGCACTTCATCAGGATGGGGATGAGTGCCACCGGACGATAGTCATTGAGGCAGGAGGGCAATGCCTTCTCTGGGACAGGGATGATGGGGGTGGCTTTGAAACAGGTGGGGACTATGGTCTGACTCAGCGAGATATTAAAGATATCCGTGAAGACCGCTTCAAGTTCCACTACACAGTCCTTCAGCACACGACCAGGTATGTTGTCAGGACCAGAAGCTTTTCGGGCATTGATCTTGATGAATGATCACCTTACACTGTTCGTGGACAGTGTCGGCACCTGGTCATCGGGAGAGGGTGAGAGTTTCTGTACAGGTGTGCTGTTACATGCTTCAAACCGAGCAAAGAAGTCATTCAGCTCATTCAGTGTAGTGGTTGTGCTGTCACAGGTTTGTGGGGCTGGCTTGTAGTTTGTGATGGTCTGTATTCCCTGCCACAGACTCTGTGTATCCTTGCTGTCACTGAAGCGATGAGCTATCTTCCTGGAATACTGCTTCTTGGCCTTTCTGATGCCCCGGGACAAGAAGTTTCTGGCTGAACTCAGGCCCACCTGATCTCCTGCTGTGAAGGTGGCGTTTCTGGCTCTCAGGAGTCTGTAGACCCCTGCGGTCAGCCATAGCTTCTGATTTGCCCGAACAGCAATGGTCTTGAGGTCAGTTACATCATCAATACACTTGGCGATGTTTGAGCATACAGTATCCGAGTACTCTTGAAGATCTGTGTTGTTGTTTTTGGTAGCAGCTTCTTTGAACATATTCCAATCTGTGGCGTCGAAACAGTCTTGAAGTGCTTCTGAAGGTCTCTCTGGCCACACTCGTACCTGTTTGCAGACTGGTTTGGTGACTTTAACCAGTGGTCTGTATGCTGGCATTAGCATAACACTGATGTGATCAGAGGCGCCGATGTGGGGGAGGGGAAGGGCCTTGTAGGCTCCTTTCATGGTGGTGTAAACTTGGTCCAGTGTATTGTTTCCTCTTGTTGGAAAGTCTTGTGTTTGTATGTCTTTGGAAACACATTTTTTAGATCTGCATGGTTAAAATCACCAGCCAAGACGAGAAAAGCACCAGGGTGGGCTGTCTGCTGCTCACTGATGTGCAGATACAGTTCATTTAGTGCCTCACTTCTGTTTTTGTTGCTGGAGCTTGGGGGTATATTAACAGCGACGATTATAACAGCTGTAAATTCCCTCGGTAAATAGAATGGTCGGCCTTTAATAACCATAAATTCCACTAAAAGTGAGCAGTGTTTGTTGACCACATCAGCATCACGACACCAAGCATTGTTGATATAAACACAGAGCCCCCGCCACGGGTCTTACCTCCCTCATTGAGAGCTCTGTCCGCTCTGTAGCATGTTAGCTGCTCGAGCTGAATAGCATGGTCTGGAACGTTGTTATTAAGCCATGTTTCCGTGAATACAAAAACACAATAGTCTCTCACAGTCTTCTGTGTTGTTCGTAGTAGTCATATATAATCCAATTTATTGTCCAAAGAGCGTACGTTAGCCAAAACCATGGATAGGACGTCCGGCTTGTGTGGGCTAGCTGCTAGCCTAGCTTGGATACCTCCTCGCTTACCCCGCTTCTGCTTCCTGTCGCGCCGCTTATGGCGCTTCCACTGTGGGCGTGATGAAGGAGTGAGGGTCTGTGATGGTACCGGCTTCCAGAGCAGGCCGTAGTCACGTAGCTCTTCTTCGAGTTTGCTGTTTATTCCTAAAAGTGTGGTTTTTCCGACATGAAGCAGGAACTCACGGCTCTACTTGCGCTTTAGGACATGTAGACATGACGAAGACGTACAAGCACATTCCGGCTTGCAGGACAAAGAAGACGAAAACACCGTTTTGTCTTGTGCTCAATCTTAAATTTTGTTTTCCACATATGGTCCTATATTACAAAAATAAAAATTAAATAAAAATGATTCTGAAAGTGTATAGGTGTTCAAATTTTTTTTAAAATATTTTTTATACTCCCCCCCCCCCCCCCTTTTTTTTTTTTTTTTGGTGTAAAAATTCCTATTCAACTTATTTTTCCAATTGCATTTTTCCAAACATTTTGTTATCCATGTTTTTGGTAAACGGTCTTAAGAACTATCAGAGAACAATTTTGGTTATAAAACAAAACAAACAAAGACAATATATATACAAACTGGATCCCAAAAAAGTTGGGACACTAAACAAATTGTGAATAAAAACTGAATGCAATGATGTGGAGGTGCCAACATCTAATATTTTATTCAGAATAGAACAAATTACAGATCAAAAGTTTAAACTGAGAGAATGTATCATTTTAAGGAAAAATCTGTTGTTTCCAAATTTTCATGGCGTCAACAAATCCTAAAAAAGTTGGGACAAGTCCATTTTTACCACTGTGTGGCATCCCCCCTTCTTCTTACAACACTCAACAGATGTCTGGGGACAGAGGAGACCAGTTTCTCAAGTTTAGAAATAGGAATGCTCTCCCATTCATGTCTAATACAGGCCTCTAATGCTCCTTTTGCACTGCCCCTAATCAGCCTCAACTCTGCTCAGCCCTGCACACCCCTACTCAGCCTGGATTTGCACCTGCACTTTAGGACCGATTCTGGAGGCGTGTCCAGAATCCAAGTCCTGCTAATGAGAGTTCTGCGATGAGTTACTCAAAGCAGTCTGCTCCTCAGATAAATAATATTAAATTATTATTTTTATATATGAATATTTCAGTTCAGTGCCCTGACACAACTTCTGTTGTGACTTGGCACTGTATAAATAAACTGAACTAAATTAAATCTGATGAACCAGATTCTACAAAAACATTATATTTAAATCTAAAAAAGTTAAGTCTGGTCCTCTGGACGTTCAAAAAACAAACAAAAAATGTAGAAATGGTTCGTCTTTCATCCGAAAGACTTAAGTCTGAGGAGCTGTATTCAGCTCATAGCTATTTATATAAGACTGAGCTGAATACAGCTCCTCAGACTGAAGTCTTTTGGATGAAAGAAGAAACATTTCTAGATTTTTTTTTTGTTTGTTTTTGTTTTTTTTGAATGTCCAGAGGACCAGACTTAACTTTTTTTTAGATTTTTCTACCTGGATTATTGAGCATGCATCAGGATATCTATATTTAAAATTCTATATTTTTCTTCATCATTTGATGTATTTGCACTCATTGTGATTTTGTTTCTTGTATACAGATTATTTTTAATTAGCTTTGAATTAAAGTTTAGCATTGATTTAAAGCTTTAATTTAAAGTGTAATGCTTGTTTTGTGATTTGTACATCTGTGGGTTAGAATAATGTTGAACCAAAGGCTGTAGCTCTTCTTTAAATATGTTTGAGGGAAATATGAGAGATTCAATAAATTTCTTTTTATAATTTTTCAGTTGAATTAACTTTAATTAACAGATTATTTAATAAAATCTAAAAGAAAACAGGATTTCATGATAAAGCCAGCACTGTTTATTTATTTTTAATCTTCACTGATTTAACAAAACTTATATTTTATACATAAATTGTAAAAAAAAAAAAAAAAGGTTTCCACCCTTCATCTCGGTCCTTCCGCCTGCCAGGGCTCAAATCCGGCCTTTGTGAGCAGGCGAGGCCGGGGCTTGGGGTCCGGCCTCACGGGATTCAACGGCTCGGCAGCTCGTATGATCCTCCGCGGTGACACTATTTGGTCGAATTTTATAGTCGGTCACCACAAAATACACCTGGACTTCAGAATTAAACACAGCGTTGTCATTGTTTTTAAAATCTTAAAAATAGATCCAGCCGCTGCTCCGCATCCAGAGAAATGGCAAATGGCAGCTCAGTGAAAATTTTCTGAGATCCAGTGACTCCTCCCCCTGACCAATCAGAGTCCTGCATTCACGTTTCGGTCCAGACTCAGCTCAACTGAGATCGCTCGGTCCCACCAGAGAAGCAGGGACGAAAAGAGGTCCTGAATCAGCCTCAAATCAGCTAAATATACTAGCTAAAGGGCTGGTGCAAAAGGGTTCTTTCTGTGGCGGGCTGCCCAGAATTGGGGCTTATTAGGGGCGGTGCTAAAGGGGCATAACTGTTCCATCGTCTTGGGCCTTCTTTGTCGCACCTTCCTCTTTATGATGCACCAAATGTTCTCTATAGGTGAAAGATCTGGACTGCAGGCTGGCCATTTCAGTACCCGGATCCTTCTCCTACGTAGCCATGATGTTGTGATTGCTGCAGAAAGTGGTCTGGCATTATCGTGTTGAAAAATGAAGGGTCTTCCCTGAAAGAGATGACGTCTAGATGGGAGCATATGTTGTTCTAGAACCTGAACATAGTTCTCTGCATTAATGGTGCCTTTCCAGACATGCTGCCCATGCCACAAGCGCTCATGCAACCCCAAACCATCAGTGATGCAGGCTTCTGAATGGAGCGTTGATAACAACTTGGGCTATCCTTGTCCTCTCTGGTCCGGATGACATGGTGTCCCAGTGTTCCATAAAGAACTTCAAATCGTGACTCATCTGACCACAGAACAGTCTTCCATTTTGCCACACTCCATTTTAAATGACCCCTGGCCCAGTGCAAACGTCTGAGCTTGTGGAGCTTGCTTAGAAATGGCTTCCTCTTTGCACTGTAGAGTTTCAGCTGGCAACGGTGGATGGCACGGTGGATTGTGTTCACTGACAATGCTTTCTGGAAGTATTCCTGAGCCCATTCTGTTATTTCCTTGACAGTGGCATTCCTGTTTGAGGTGCAGTGACGTTTAAGGGCCCGGAGATCACGAGCATCCAGTAGAGTTTTACGGCCTTGACCCTTATGCACATCGATTGTTCCAGATTCTCTGAATCTTTTGATGATGTTATGCACGGTTGATGATGATAACTTAAAAGTCTTTGCTATTTTACGCTGGGTAACACCATTCTGGTATTGCTGCACTATCTTTCTGCGCAACAATGGTGGAATTGGTGATCCTCTTACCATCTTGGCTTCTGAGAGACACTGACACTCTGAGAAGCTCTTTTTATACCCAATCATGTTGTCAGTTGACCTAATTAGTGTTGATTGGTCTTCCAGCTGTTCGTTATTTGCTCAATTTTCTTTTTCCAGCTACTTATTGCTACTTGTCCCAACTTCTTTGGGATTTGTTGACACTGAAATTTTGAATCAACATATTTTTCTTTTAAAATGTTACATTTACTCAGATTAAACTTTTGATCTGTCATCTATGTTATATTACGAATAAAATATTGACATTTGCCATCTCCACATCATTGCATTCAGTTTTTATTCACAATTTTAGTGTCCCAACTTTTTTGGAATCCGGTTTGTATATCTAAAGCTGCACAGTATGGATGATTAACAACATACACTTTTGGCCAGTCTTCTTCTTTCGGCTGCTCCCTTCTTTAGGGATTGCCACAGTAAACTAATTCGCACCAAGCTTGGTGATTGTTTTTATACCAGATGCCCTTCTTTACACAACCACAGGCCACTGAGCTACCACAGTCCTCTGTGTGGAGCAGAGCTGCTATCTGGGTAGCAGATGGTGGGGGTTAAGGCCCTTGATCAAGGGCCCAGAGTGGGGCAAATGAGCGTGGAGGCAGGTGTGTGTTTGTTGCACAATTTCCACTCACATTTTGCTGTAGTCTGTCTGGGGAGTTTAACCGGCGACCCTCCTATGGCAGGCCCTCCTTCTATAACCTCTGCACCACCACTCCCCAAATTTGGCAATCGTGGTTCAAGCCACAATTCCTTACAGCTTTGAAACAAGTTTACTTTTTAAAATTTTGACAAGTTATTCTTAAGAAGTCTATCACTGTGGATCACAGCAAAATCTTTTTTTAACGTTAACCTTCCTGCTGCCCTTGGGTCAAAATGACTCCTGAGGCCTCAGTTTTAAAACCAAGGGTTAAGCTTTTCTTCTGTTTAGTATTCACAGGTTACAATATTCTGGTAAAAAAAAAATCTCTCTGGATTAATGTTTTCTTTTGGCTACCCCTTTCTGAAGGGGTCATCACAGTGAATGATCTTGAGTGGTGGATTTGGCACAAAAATTTTTTAGTTTTTTGGATGATGCCCTTCCTGACACAACCAGGGCTCAAACCAACAGCCTCAGAATTAGTAAGGTGCAGCACCAACCACTGACCACTTTCGCAGCTTGGATCAATATCGCTGTGTCGACCTCTGAGGAAGGGAGCAGCTGAAAGAAGAAAAAAAAAAAGTAACACCGTTGTTACAGGATTATTGAGCATGCATCAGGGCAACACCGTTGTGTTGAATCTTATTAAACTAGCTTGACGGGATTGATGATTTAATTTTCCTCTCCATTACGGAGCTCCCATTCCAGAAATGCTATTCTGCATCAGTGTAGCTTGAAAACGGCTAGATCGAATGTAAACACTGGACAAGAAAGTATGGTAGATATTAACAATTTTAATTTTTCTGATTTTATAACTTCAGAACTCGCATGCTAACGTGTGTAGCATCCTGTTTTACTTCAGTGAACAGTGCCCTGCGTGTGATGTCACGTCTCTTGTGTGTCAATTTAAAAGCACTAACTCTTCACACTGGTGTCTGGTGGTGGAGGTCACATTTAAAATGCAATCTGAACGACCACGACAAAGTTATCTGAGCAGAAATCTGAATTAAGCATTAAGACCTACAGTGTGAACGTTGCTGTTTCCTGGTTTGCTTCTAAACACGCCGAGCGCTGCTGCAGCTGATTGACTCAAACAAATTGTGTTGCAGGAAAAAAGGGTCACAAGGGCCGAGGGAAACAGTTCAGCAACCCAGAGGAAATCGACCGGCAGATGAGAGCCCAGAGGGAGAAGGTGAGTGCACGATTTGAACGACGCAGAGTTCCCTTCAGTCCTGGTCCCGTCATGTGACTGTCTGTGTTTTAACAGGAGGCAAATGCTGGTGCTGAGAAGGAGAGCTCTGACGAGTCTGAGGAGGAGAGCAGCAGTGATGAGGAATCTGACGTGAGTGACGCCAAAAACATTTTAACAACTTTGTAAAACATTTCTCAGTTAAATCTCAGTGATTGTGGAAGAAATACAAAGTTTCTACATTATAATAATGTTTTTTTTTAAGGATTGGGTTTAGGTGTTTTTATTTGTCTGTCATTTTATAAGAAAAGTGACCCCTTCTTGATTTATTTTTTAATTTTTTAAATGCCTCTCAATGTGTATGGTAAGAATTGTACATCGATCCAGTGACGAAAAGTCACATATCACATCAAAAGCACATATCTGAGAGGTTACAGGACACACAAATTATAACAAACTGTTTTTCATAAATTGCTTTTTCTACAGCCCCATCAATAAAATAAACTTGCATAATTAGGAAAGAAGGTACAATTTACTGCCAGTTAAAGGGAAAATGAGTACCGTATTTTCCGCCGTACACGTCGCTCCGCCCTATAAGTTGCATCAGTCCATATTGGTCTAATAAAGTGGAAAAATTCATAAATATGTCGTCTCGCCATATAAGTTGCATTTATTATGCGTCACCACTGACCGCCCGGAAATGTGGGCCGGTGTTGTGCCAGAAATCAATGGGCTGCCAAATGGCGGCCACGAGAGCGTGCACGTGAGGATTTTAACAAGAATTTAACAAGATTAACACTTAAAAACAATTATTTGTTTGTGCAAAATTATAGTAAAGTTGTGTCTCAGTCTAACGTTTGCTTAATAAATGCACTTTAATGGTCAAATTAGCTGCATTTCTGGGACGGTGTAGCTGTTTTAACGGTTCCAAGCAGCAAGCAGAACGAAGGTGGGGGTAATACGGCAGGCCGATTGTGTCATTAACATCTGGTGAAAATTCTCTTTCATCCAGGACATGTTAAATTCATAAAAATTCAAGAAAAAACAATTAAGTATAATAAATAAAAGTCCAGTTGTTTTTGTATTGAACTTTTTTGAATTTGTGATTATAGTCACGTTTACCTATTACATGATACAAAGGCATACCATACTGCTACTACTACTACTCTGCTGCCATCTAGTGGCTGAAAATGTTACTGTCCAATGTTTTTTTTTTTCTTCGTCAGAATGAATGAAAACGGTCATGTCTCAGCCAAAAATTGGTTTATAAACATGGGAAAAAATCCATAAATATGTCGCTTCTGCCTATAAGTTGCAGGGCTTGTAAATTATGCAAAAAACTGTGACTTATAAGGCGAAAAATACGGTAGTTGTTTTGTTGATGTAAACTCAGCCAAAAATAAGTAAAGTACCGTAAGAAAGTAGCTTTAGCCATGTGCTGACGATGATGGAGAGTGAGTCATGGTTCAATGAAAATGAGCTCAGCAGGGTGATTTAAAAGAAATGCAATAAAATTCCCTGTTGGTTTCAACCTAATCTTAAGGTTTACTCGTTCTGAAAGTATGACCTGGCTGTAGCTGTCAAAAAACAAAAGTACCTTCAGGAGCTAAACATTGAAGCTAAACAGAGCCTGTGTTATGAACAACTAGTAAAAATAAAACGCTCTGTCGTATTTAATGCACCTCCTATCTATCATCCTTCACCAAACAGATTTGAGATTGTAAATAATTTGCTTATTCAGATGTTAAAACAACACATCGTCCATTAGGTTCATGGAAAGCGGTGCGTGGCCAAAAGCAACTTAGATTTTCTCTGGAACCGACTGGTAACGTGTTATCAGTGTGTTTGTTTGATAATGGTCCCAGAGTTCATCTTTCTACAATCTCAGTTATGTCTAGATTTAGCCGTGGCTCCTTTTTGCTGCCTCAGCATCTTGTACTTTTTGTATTTTATTGAATTTTGTGGCTGATGTTCAATGCTTTATTAAATTATCTGAGTATTTTTGAAAATGCCTTCTCAGCTATTTCCACAGAAATCGCATCAAATATCTCTAACAAATACTTTGCTTTGGCGTGTTTCGCCACCTAAAGCACTGATTATATTTGGCTTTGGGCAACAAATGTCTTCCAGATATTTTTCTAGCAGTGAGGCGTGTGGT
Source organism: Nematolebias whitei (assembly GCF_014905685.2). Taxonomy (NCBI): domain Eukaryota; kingdom Metazoa; phylum Chordata; class Actinopteri; order Cyprinodontiformes; family Rivulidae; genus Nematolebias; species Nematolebias whitei. The sequence continues at coordinate 20,576,725 of NC_056514.1, read as the reverse complement.
AGTATTGTGCTGTTTAACTGTGAGCTGGTAAATATTATAAAGAGAACAACTAAGGAGACAAAAATTAATTTCAAGGACAAAGCTAAGCTTGGCAGAAGTTTGTAATTACCTGTGATTGGCTTCAACTGGTGATTAAGGCTGAGAGTTTTCTTTTAATGGCAGAGAAAGAAAAGGAGTGGAGTGGAGGGGCTCATAGAGATTGAAAATCCCAACCGTGTTTCCCAGAAGAGCAAGAAGGTGGCTGAAGTCGACGTCGCTGCTCCCAGAGAGCTGTCTCGCAGAGAGAGGTGAGCGTCTCCCCAAGAATCAATATTTCTATGTTTGTCCCTCTTCTAAGGAGGTTTTAACTTTTTAAAGTTTTCCTTCTTTATCTGTCGTTCAGAGAGGAGATAGAGAAGCAGAAGTCAAAGGAACGCTACATGAAGCTCCATCTGGAGGGCAAGACCGAGCAGGCCAGGGCGGACTTGGCCCGACTGGCTATCATCAAAAAACAAAGAGAAGAAGCTTCCAAGAAGAGAGAGGAACTCAGGAAAGGTGAAAGAGAACAGCAAGAATCACACACACGTCAGGGAACCTGTTCACAAAAGTGGAAATCAAACAATTTATTAGTTGTGTAGTTGATGAGCATCCGGGAAGTTTTCACAGAGCTTCACTTTCCACATTTTATGTTACGGCTTATTCCAAATTGTATTAAATTAATCTCTTTCCTCAAAGTTCTACACGCAGTACTCCGTTATGAAACTGAATGTGATGCGAGACGCACAGAAACTGTGCAAGCAGCAGGCGGCTGTTTAGAGTTGGAGGTAACCAGGAAAACCTGGAGTGGAGTTTTAGTGTCCTGAGCATTCTCCTATTAATCAAGTGGAATGGATTCGTTCACGAAGAAAGAGAAACTGCACCGCCTGAACTAATGTTTCATAGTAAGTGTGTGTGTGTGTGTGGGGGGGGGACATGTCCCCTTCACATAAAATGGTTGCGACGCCTGTGGTATAGAGTGACTGATGGCAGACTGCTGTTGGTGTGACAGCCCGATCACTCACCCATAAATATTCTGCACATAAAAATTAATCCACCCATTTGTTTTTTGGAGCAATCATTGTCCGACACGCTGGCAGCCAAGTCCAGATGTTTCCAGCTGAAACGCCCTTTTTGAGAGTTGTGAAATGACGCGCGGCAGAGCAGCGAGGGGTGCGTCTTCTGACAGCTCGCCTGGAACCATCGGACTACTTGATCTTGGATCACCTGAGGGCTCGTCTGGCTCGCAACAGAAGCGTTTCTCTTTGTCTCTCCCAAGCATCGGTAGCTTGAGTGAAACAAATCAACCGGCTGCTGCTGCAGGTTGTTAAACTTTGTGTGCCACCGAGCACTGGAACTTCAATTAATTGACTATCGCTCGAGCCACGTTCTTCTTTAAGTTAAATAACTGATTATTATTGGATGAACTATTGTTTATTTGTGTGTAAATACATTCCCAACTTGTTGATATCTGCGGCTGCAGGTTGCTGAACTCTGGGTGCCGCTGAGCACCGTGCTGGTTGTGCCTCTGTGCAGTGTTTGGGACTGAAACTAAGTGATTGAATGATGCTCCAACCATGTCCCTCTTTACGTTAAAGGATCGATTATTATTGTATGAAGTATTATTTTTTGTGTCTGTGGGTAAATACATTTGAAACTTGTTGAGAAATTTTGTGGTTGTTGGGTTTTTTCCATTTAATGTTGAGGGTGTTAATCAAACACATCCTTTGTTCAAGGGTAAACGTATAAAATGAAACCTCTTGTCTGTCAGGAGAGAGACCTGGCTGGCACCCCAAAACCTTGATTTCACTTAACCGTTACATTGGTCCTTGGGCGCTCTGCAGCTCGCTGGTACATCTGGCTCAGTAAGAGGAATTAAATCTGCAACTAGCGTTGTCAACGAGTAGTTAAAGAAATTAATTATTAATAACCCCCCACTCACGAGTTTGACTGAAAACGAGGCGTTATTTTCCACTGCCAGCTCTAGAGACCCGGAGGTCCTCGCAAAACTCCAGACTGAAAGTTGTAAAAAATAAAAATCTTAGGGTACTAATGGGGAAAGTGCTTATTTTTTATTTTTTTGGAATAAAATATACAAAATATTTTGTCAATTAAAATATAGAAATTTGACATTATTGTAAAAGCAAAACCCCTAAAGAATTAAAAATTTAAGTTTTTTTTTTTTTTTTAAGTCATATTTCAGGCTGAGATGGCTCTAAAAGATTGAATAGTTTGTGTAAAACGTATTTAAAAATACTATTTTTAAACAAGTCCAATATATTTATAAAGCACATTTTAAAACAGCAGTTGTTACCAATAAAAAACAATGGCAGTAATTTAAAGAAAAAACATTTAAAGCATCAAAAGAAAAACAAACGCAAAACAATAAAATACTAAAAGTTAAAAATCAGTGAAAACAGGTGTTTTTTTAAGAGATTTAAAAATGGGAAGTGAAGTGGCCTGTAATGTAATAAGCAGTTAAATAAGGTGGTCAGTTTGTCTCTTAAGGAACACAAATGGCCATAAAGTTAAAGGACAATAAAATGGTAAAATATTGTGCTTGATAATATTTATAAGCTGTAATGGTCATCTTGAATTGGGTTGACCCCAAAAGTGAATGAATTGTAGATTTCCAATGTAAGTTTCATTCAATTCCCTTCAGTGGTTCATGAGATATTTTCAAATTCATATTTTATATCAAGTCTTCACCTGATCCAAAATGCTGCTGCCAGAGTTTTAACTGGAGTTAGTAGGAGAGATCATGTCTCTCCAGTTTTATCTTCTCTCCATTGGCTCCCTGTCAAATCCAGAATAGAATTCAAAATCTTCCTTCTAATCTACTTTGTAGAAAATGATGGCGTTCTGTAAGAAATGTGCTTTTCTTTTCTCGTGCAGCAGAAAGTGAGCTGCTTATTAGTTTTACTGGACGGAGACGTGTCTGTTGTGTGTGCCGACAGTTGTCGACGGGGGTGAAGGAAACGGCTCAGCGTGAGGGACATGGAGCACCATCCCTGTAGCTTTTAGCTAGCACGTGTGTTCTGTAGAGCGGGCCCTCCTTGTCTAATGTTAGAGGGACACTGATGATGTCCCAGCAGTTTTGAAAGTGAAACACGAGGAGCAGCTCAGGATTTTTACTGCTTCTATCAAGAGTTTCTCTGAAGAACTTCAGTTCCTGTCAGCAAACTTCTGAAGTCGTCTGAGAAGTTTAATTATTTACGACTTTAATGTTTTTCTTTTTTTCTGTCAGAGAAAGAAGCCGAAGAGGCCAAAGGAGCACGCTAATACCTCACCGGAAGACGTGCACGTCAGTCGTGGAGGGATGGAGATGATGTGAAGGGGAGCAGGAAGAGGACCGCCATGATCAGGGATCAGACTCCTGAGACTTTCACTTCAACGGAGGAACTTTTCTATTCAGACGAACGGGTGAAGCAAAGCGAAGAGGAATGCAACATTTAGGGTGCCTTTGGTCGTTCTTCAGATTGAGTCGAGCTTCAGGAGCAGAAGTGCTTTACAGCCTCCACTTTCATCACGTGCCAGGGTTTTAACTTTAAAGCTGCTAAATCTTCCATTCCTTTTGATTTGTGCGATTTTACAAGGTTTATATTTAGGTTTTCTAGACGGGGATTACAGCAAGGACTTCTCTGGTATTACACGTTTCCTTTAGCGTTTTATAAGTTAAGATTAGGACAAAAACAAACTGTTCTAATCGTTTGGAGGGTTAAAATGAGCTCAGTTTCTAATTTCATCTACAGTTTAACGTGCTGCTCAGTACTTTCTTCCTCATGATTTGAATAAAACAAGAATCTTTAGGGTTTTTCCTGTAACTTTATTATCTCAAGTTCTGGTCCGTTCTCATAAATGAGCTATTTTACACAGATGTGGGAATTTGCCGCCTTCCTTACGGGCACGTCGGTAACATCTACTCGTTTTATACACATTTCTGCCTCACAGATCTACATGTAGACACCTTTCAGTCAACTTGGTGTTAATGTCGGTCCTCGTGTTTCAGAACGTTTAAAGGACTTCCCTAAACATTTCAGTGAAACATGTTCCCTGCTGTTAACGACGGTCCTGTTTGGACTCTGCTGTCTGCTCTTGTTGCCTTTTTAAGGGTCACACAGGAAACTAAAGAAGTCTAGTGTTGCAAAGGGGTGGTCGGTTTGCAGAAACTTTCCATGTGAAGTGAAGCTGAGAAGCTTAAAATCTGTACCAAATTCTGACCTTTTCCTTCCTCATTTTTGTGAACGTGCACGAATGTTGGGATAAAATCAAAGAAATGTTTGTCACGCTACGACCTGGAAGACGCAACAACGTGAGATTAGATGATAAAATTAATTTGGATGATGCGTTGACATCACAGCAATGTTTTTACCCATTACTATCAGCAAAGCTTCACTTTATGTTGCTCCTTGAGCTCGGATGTTTAGCTTCACTAGTTTTATGCTCAAAGCTCAGAAATATGGTCCGGGTTTCTAGAAATCTGTGCACGTGTTGGAGGAACAGCATAGATCCACTCGTGTCCCTGCTTGAAACCATTTAGTCCAGTCTGTGTTCAAATATATTCTGCAACTGTACATCAAATCCTTGTAAAGGGCTGAGTTTTAGTAATCTGGATTGAAGGTTTATTCCCATAAGTTTCTGTTAATTCTCATGGAAAGTTTCCAACTCTTGAAAGTCCCACAATTTTCAACACACTGAGTGGTTCAAGTCACATCTACAGAAATTACACGTAAAAATGACACATTTGTTCTGTAACTGTCCCAAGAGATGAGCAGCGTGGTTCTCCAGGGTTGGAGGTAAACTGGTTGTAGGTACAGGTGGAGGTTTGTTCAACTGGCCTGAACACTTGTGTGTTTCTGCCGGGGATCATTAGTTGGACATTAACAGGTTTAGGAACCGATGGTTTAAATCATGGCAGAGTAAAACTCTGCTGACTTTACAACACAAACTAAACGCTGCAGGTGAACACGACGCACCTGCACTTTGGTTTGGAGTCACCGTCATGAAGAAGGTGACGGAGCCACGGGTGAACTCCAGCAGCAGGAAGAATAAACTTTCCATTATGTGTGTGCAAGCAGTTTTCAAAATAAAATGATTCATCTTAAGCTCGTTTCTCTGAGTATTTGTGTGTGTGTGTGTGTGTGTGTGTGTGAGAGAGCAGCTGCAGCTCGTTCAGTGAGCTGCAACAGGATTCACCCCTCCATCATATTTAGAATAAATTTTGAGTTTTTATTATGGACCTCCACAAAACACTCCAGATTTTAAATACAGGTGAACTTGTTTTAAAAACTAAGAAGTCGTGAGCGCATGTATTCATCCCCTTTGGCTTTAAAAGCATCAGTTAAGTAACATCTATGTGGTCAGATGAGTCATAGCACTGTCCCCATAGTGAAGCATGGTGGTGGCAGCATCATGCTGTGGGAGGGTTCTCTTCAGCGGGGACTATAAAACTGGTCAGAGTTGAAGGAAACTGAGCAAGATAGACAAATTATTGAAGAAAACCTGTATTTTTAGATATTCAGCCCCTGATTTTCTGTGTTTTTGAAATAAAGCCTATGTTGCATCTTCAAAGTAGTTTCTGCAAATGAAAAGATGCACCCTCTTAATGAGAAGTCTCGAAGGAGATTCACGATTCAGCATTTTCACGTGTACATACTTTTTAGAGACGCCTCCAAAATTGTACAGAAAAATGGACTGGTGAGACCTATTCCAAGTAAATGAAAATGCCATGTGCAAAGCAGAGTGATGTGTGTGCAGATGTCAGCAGCACACACACACACACACACACACACACTTAAATATTTAACAGCTGATGCTTCGAGACAAGTCACTGCCCCTCGGCTTCTGTTAAAGGCTCCTGTTGTAAGGAGCTGGTGTGGACTTGAAGTGGCACCAGCAGCGCACAGCTCTTACGTGTTTGCATTGATCAAAGATGCAGTGCTGTTGAATGTACCCTTGTGGTGTGACAGTTTTTACCATGTGGGAGAATAGCAACATGCTGGTGTACAGGATGTATCAACAAAACCTTCAACTTTTTTTAACCGTTTTTAAAATTGTTCTTAAAAATTGTGAAGTACCCCTAAAGTGAGTGGCAGCTCCACCGTCCACATGTATTTGGATGCATCAACAAAGTTGAGTCAGGTCTTCTGCATGGATTCTTCTTTGAAACATTTCGTCTTTTATCCAAAAGACTTCTTCAGCCTGAGGAGATGCAGCAAACTCAGTCTTATAAATAACATCTCAATGAGAAGGTTTTATTTATTCAAAATTCAAATAAAAATTCAAAATCTTCTAACCTACAAAGCCCTCAACAACCTAGCTCCATCTTAATCTTATTTTTCTATTTGACGTCATGTCTTTGGAAGCTTCTGATAGGTTCATTGATAACATCTGAGTCCATTAGAGACGCACCTGTGGATGTAAAGGAACACCTGAAACACTCTGCTTCTTTGTGCAACATGGTGGGAAAGTCAAAATAAATCAGCCGACATGTCAGGAAGAACTGTGGACTTGCACAAGTCTGGTTCATCCTTGGGTTCAATGTCCAGATGTTTGAAGGTGCCTCGTTCATCTGTACAAACAGTTATACACCAGTACAAACAAGATGGGAATGTCCAGCCATCATACGGCTCAGGAAGGAGACGGGTTCTGTGTCCCACAGATGAACGTGTTTTGGTCTGAAATGTGCAGATCAACCCAAGAACAAGAGAAAAGACCTGGTGAAGATGCTGGCTGAAGCTAAGACTCTGTCATCATCCACAGTGAAACTGTGTGGACATGAGCTGAAGGTCACTCTGCAGGAAGAAGACATGACTTCAAAAGAAACATAAAAACAGATTAATGTTTGTTAATGCACACAGGGACAAAGACCTGAACTTCTGGAGACATGTCCTGTGGTCTGAAGAAACTAAAACTGAACTGTTTGGAGGACAAACCCTGAGAACACCATCCAGACTGTGAAACACGGGGGTGGCAGCATCATGTTGAGGGGTTGTTTTGCTTCAGGAGGGACTGGTGCACTTCACAGAATAGATGACATCATGAGGAGAGAACAATATGTGGAAATACTGAAGCAACATCTCAAGACATCAGCAGGAAGTTAAAGCTTGGGTCTTCAAATGGACCATGACCTGAAGCATACTGGCAAACTGGTTCCAGAGTGGCTCAAGGAGAACAAAGTCAATGTTTTGGAGTGGCCATCACAAAGACCTCCAAACATGGCCCAGTTCCACCAGTTCTGTCAGGAGGAATGAGACAAAATTCCTGCCAACTATTGTGAGAAGCTCGAGGAAGGAGATCCACAACGTTTGATCCAAGTCATGCAGTTCAAGAACAATCGTACCAAATACTAATGACGTGTATTTAAACTTCTGACTTTGAAGAAAGTAATAAAAATTGTTGTAAAAAATTCTCTCTCTCATTATTCTGGCATTTTGTAAATAGAAACAATGTTTTTAATCCTAATTTATCTAAAACTGGAAAAGTTTATTCTGATTTCACATCGGTGTGAAAAAAAGTCTTTTTAAATGGTGTATGTAAACTTCTGGTTTCAGCTGAATGGATGTTTCTGTTCAGTGCCCTGAGATGACTTCTGTTGTGACTTGGTGCTATATAAATAAACTGAATTGGATTATTATACATGTATAAATAAAGAATAAATGAATGAATTATTGAGCTTCAGGGCTGTTTGAACACAGTTTGTCAGTTTCTCCTCTAGATGGTAGCACGTCTCAGGCAACACTTGTGATCTTCACTGCTCCCTTACATCTGCCAGATCTGTTTAAAGTTAATAAATGTGACAATTATAGAACATGCTTTTTTTTTGCTACAATGCAAAATGAAAATGTATTAATAAATTATACTGTAAACCAAATAAAATCTTGTGACAGAGGAGTCTTGAGTAGAACTGATGTGACAAACTGATGAGGGTCAGGACTGTAATGAACGTTATGTTGTCAGTTTTCCACAAGCTAAAGCTATAATATATTTAATGTCTTCAAAAGTTTGAAACCCTACTTTTTTCTTTTTTTTTGGTTTTGACTTGTCCAACAGTCCGACCAGAGCATGGTGGTGGTTAATGGAAAAACCAGAACCAGAGTTTCCCAAATCCTATTTCAGTTCAAGTTCAAGTGTTCTAGCATTTGTTCACATCAGAAGTCATCTCAGGTCAAGGCTGTGTGAAGTGGGGGTGCAACGGGTGCTGCAGCAGCTCCTGATGGATGCAAGACACGAGTGTAAAAAAACAAACCGGATTCCAAAAAAGTTGGGACACTAAACAAATTGTGAATAAAAACTGAATGCAATGATGTGGAGATGGCAAATGTCAATATTTTATTCGTAATATAACATAGATGACGGATCAAAAGTTTAATCTGAGTAAATGTAACGTTTTAAAGGAAAAATATGTTGATTCAAAATTTCACATTGTCAACAAATCCCAAAAAAGTTGGGACAAGTAGCAATAAGTGGCTGGAAAAAGGAAATTGAGCATATAACAAACAGCTGGAAGACCAATTAACACTAATTAGGTCAATTGACAACATGATTGGGTATAAAAAGAGCTTCTCAGAGTGTCAGTGTCTCTCAGAAGCCAAGATGGTAAGAGGATCACCAATTCCACCATTGTTGCACAGAAAGATGGTGCAGCAATACCAGAATGGTGTTACCCAGCGTAAAATAGCAAAGACTTTTAAGTTATCATCATCAACCGTGCATAACATCATCAAAAGATTCAGAGAATCTGGAACAATCGCTGTGCGTAAGGGTCAAGGCCGTAAAACTCTACTGGATGCTCGTGATCTCCGGACCCTTAAACGTCACTGCACCTCAAACAGGAATGCCACTGTCAAGGAAATAACAGAATGGGCTCAGGATTACTTCCAGAAAGCATCGTCAGTGAACACAATCCACCGTGCCATCCGCCGTTGCCAGCTGAAACTCTACAGTGCAAAGAGGAAGCCATTTCTAAGCAAGCTCCACAAGCTCAGACGTTTGCACTGGGCCAGGGGTCATTTAAAATGGAGTGTGGCAAAATGGAAGACTGTTCTGTGGTCAGATGAGTCACAATTTGAAGTTCTTTATGGAACACTGGGACGCCATGTCATCCGGACCAGAGAGGACAAGGATAGCCCAAGTTGTTATCAACGTTCTGTTCAGAAGCCTGCATCACTGATGGTATGGGGTTGCATGAGCGCTTGTGGCATGGGCAGCTTGCATGTCTGGAAAGGCACCATTAATGCAGAGAACTATGTTCAGGTTCTAGAACAACATATGCTCCCATCTAGAAGTCATCTCTTTCAGAGAAGACCCTGCATTTTTCAACATGATAATGCCAGACCACATTCTGCAGCAATCACAACATCATGGCTACGTAGGAGAAGGATCCGGGTACTGAAATGTCCAGCCTGCAGTCCAGATCTTTCACCTATAGAGAACATTTGGCGCATCATAAAGAGGAAGGGGCGACAAAGAAGGCCCAAGATGATTGAACAGTTAGAGGCCTGTATTAGACATGAATGGGAGAGCATTCCTATTTCTAAACTTGAGAAACTGGTCTCCTCTGTCCCCAGACGTCTGTTGAGTGTTGTAAGAAGAAGGGGGGATGCCACACGGTGGTAAAAATGGACTTGTCCCAACTTTTTTGGGATTTGTTGACGCCATGAAATTTGGAAACAACAGATTTTTCCCTTAAAATGATACATTCTCTCAGTTTAAACTTTTGATCTGTGATTTGTGTTCTATTCTGAATAAAATATTAGATGTTGGCACCTCCACATCATTGCATTCAGTTTTTATTCACAATTTGTTTAGTGTCCCAACTTTTTTGGAATCTGGTTTGTACACTAATAGTAATAAAGACAATAATAAAACACTTTTTGTGTGGCCCATGTTTGAATTCTACTGTTTTGAAATGACTGAGATTTGTCAGCTGGTGAATAAACTAACGCATGTGCAAATGTTACATTAGCATGTGGTCATGAGTGCAAGATCGTGTTTTTCAAAGTGTGGGCCGCGGCCCCCTGGGCGGCCGCCAGGGGGTGTTAGAGGGGCCCCAGAAAGATGGAGAGAAGATTTAAAAAAAAAGCAAAAATAAAAAATAGTAATAATAATAATAATTGCACACTAGGACAATCTGTATCTGTCATTTCCAAACAAACACACTTGATAGAGAGGTTAGATTTATTTTGTTTTGTTCCTCTGCTCAAAAGTTTGTTGAAAAGTTGTTGTTTTTTAGTGGGAATATAATGCAACGTGTTAGTTAATAACATTTTTTTATGCTCAGCAGCTGTAATAATTAATTGAATATAGTGAATAAAGTTAAAACATTCTAATAATCTATGTTTCTTTACATATTTTGTAGCGAGGGGGCCTCGGGCAGCAGCTAATGCTGTTTGGGGGGCCATGGCATGGAAACGTTTGGGAACCCCTGGATTAGACAATATTCAAAATGTGCAGTATATTTTAAATGTCTATTGTCAGATGCGACAACATGCACTGCTAGTGTGCATTTCACTGAATATACTTGGTATTATACTGTTCTATTTAGGGCCGTACAGAATAGCACACAACACCCCCCGACTGAAGCATGATGGCATCGATGTCTCAGGACATGAAACTAAAAGAAAACAAATGGCTGCATTTGGTATTTCAATATACTTCAGTTCAGTCCAGTTATAATACAACATAATCAGATTATGTGTATTATTAATAAGCTAAGTATTTAAAAATTATCTCACAAAATCCATCAGATGACATCATCAGTAAGGCAAAGAGCACCAGTCAGCACATCTGCACCCCCACTGAGTCGTCCTGGTTCTAAAAGAAGAGGTGTCAGGTCTGATACGGAAACATGGACAGAAAGACAAACGCATCATGCTTCATCTGCAAATAACATCCCTGCAAAGAGCACATGAAAAGTGTCACATGCATCTAAACACATATATAAATATTCTTGCACAAAATAACTTTGTGTGGAAATAGTACTTGACTGGTTGTTGTTTAACCTTGCAAATCTCCATTTTGTACTAATATTTGTTCTGAATTTGACTTTGTATTTGTATTATTAAAGTCAATAAAATAAAGAGTATTGTTGCTTTTTTCTTGAAGTAAACATATAGGGGTCAATCCCGACCCCAACACAATAGATCACGATTGTCCAAAGTGCGGCCCGAGGGCCATTTGCGGCCCTTGGAGTGATTTTGTGCGGCCCACAACTGCAGTTTAAAAATGGTATCAGTTTGGCCAGCAAAGGTCAATGCAGACTTTCTACAAATTAGTTGGTAATCTTTTTTAAATAATGTTTACGTTTAACAGCAAAACAGTTGAAAAACAATCTTCTCAAAATGAGCAATATTAAACAAAATACAAACCTTTGGCGATAATCTTTTTATTTTCACTTCATGCTACAAAACACCAAACACCTTTACTGGTTTCTACCAGAAATTAGACTTTTGGCATAAAACTTGGCTAAATATTGCAGTTGATAAAAAAAAATCAAGAAGGAAACGGGACATTTTAAATGAATATAACGTGGTATCATCTACATACGAGTTGATCAACCTTATCAAACCTTATCTCTGTAGTGACTGACAGCCGGACGATTTTTCTTAATTCGATCAGTTTTTTGAGCCGCCCATGATCCAAAAGACTGATCGACCCCCTTATAAAAAGATACTTACTCAAATTATGCTTTTATTACAGAGAACAGACTAAAATGAACTTTCCAAACACAAGAAAACAACAAACATGGACCAAACAATTCAAATAAATAAAATCCTTTTTAATAAAAAATATAAGCTTAGTGTTTATGAAGCTTTTAATGTTTTGGATCTACAACAATTTAAAACTCCTTTGCCACCAAAATTAGTAAATGAGTCCTTTCTCCAATGTATTGTTCACGTTGAGAGTTAAATTCACATTTTGGGGCCTCCGAGTCTTTTCATCTGGATCATTTTAACCCACATGTGAAAACGTTTGGACACCCCTGGTATAGATGTTACTCCAGTTAATAATATTTTAAACATCAATAAATACAATACATTTATTCAAGAGATGTGCTCTAATACTCGTCAGTAACAGTCAGGTAACATAATAACTAATTATTGGGGACTGCATAGTATCTGCAGACTCCTGTTATTATCCACCCGACTTGGGTTTCTTAACTTTATTTATATCTTATACACTCTTCTGTCAACTTGAACCTCAAGGTGTACCCTCACAAATGTCAAAATGACCAGCTCGTGATGTGTGCTATTACTTTTATTGGTGTTCCGAGTTACCATGGCGACATATTTTGCTAACAAAGATGCCATATTTCCCCAAAGGAAATGAATGAGAGAACACTCCTCACACTAACTGCTGCTGTCAAGAGTGTAGAGGTCCCTGAAGGAAACACAAACTCACTGTTGGATTTGTTTGAAACGCACAGAAAGTAATCATCAGATAAATGTGTAGAACTGATTAACGTTTGGAGCCATTTTCATTCAAGATGGCTGCCACAGCTACCTCAGCAAACACAAAATTGACTATAACTCCATCATTCTTTGAGATATAGAGCTGAAGTTTGGTGAGCTTATAGCTGAGAACGTTCCCTATCACATACTGAATCTAAATCGAAAATCCAAGATGGCCGCCTTAGCTAAAAAAGAAAAATTATGATAACTCTGCCGTTTTTAGAGCTATTCAGCTGAAATTTGGTATAGCGGTAGATGAGAGCAAACCCAAACACAAGTAGTGTCAAATCACAATTTTCAATCAGCAGCAGCCTGGTAGTCCCCGTCAAAGTTTCTCCAGGAACTTTCTAGTTTATTTATGATGTTCTGTTGGGGTTAATTTAACTTTTCTTATATTGAAAATTAGGTGAAAGCTGAAAAAAACAGATGGGATGCTACACTGAAAATATAAATAAAATAAAAAATTTATGGAAAAGGAAGCCTAATACAGTAATGAAGAGTTATAAAACAAACTGGGCAATAAAAAAAACATTGAGTTATTTTTGTTGTTGTTGTTATTTTTAAAACTGGGGTCAAAACTGACATGGATGGTAACAGAAAGCTAACACTTCAGGAAGGATGAGTCACATTTAAAAAAATTATCTCACAAAATCCATCAGACTGCGTCATATATTTTAGGGTGAATCCAAAAAGAAGAAAACATTTTAATCAGTCAAAGATTTTGACGGCCAAAGGATTTTTTAATTTTTTTAAATTTTGAGTTGAGAAATAATTTGAGAAGAAACAACCTGACAGTTTCCTCTTTGCTCATTTCACATCCTTTTAACTCTTTGGTGCACACTGGATTTACAGAAGTGACGAACGAGTGCAAACTTCACCACCACACCGCTCAGGACGAAGCCTGCAGCAGCAGCAGACGTCTGTAGAGTCAGGGCTCATCGTATGTTCAGTCCCTTCTGTCCTCCAACGTGCAAACACACCAGTGCACGTGTCAAACCATGGTGTGCTTCTTCCTTCTCACAGCTGACGTTTCGTCAGTGCAACTTCCTTGTTTGCTAACTTGTGGCACATGTGACCCAGAAGCACTGAAACAAGAACAAAAACTGACAGCTAAAACAATCAGCACAGAGTCGGTGAACGCTGATGAAGCTGTGAGCGTCTGCGTGGAGCGTTGCAGAGCAGGAGATCATTTGTGGGGCTGAGAGGGGACTCTGGTGGAAACGCAGATTGCAGGATGCTCCGGCAGTCTCTGAGCATCTTCAAGCAGCTCAGCTCTACAGCAAAGTAAGCCTTGAATAGTTCTGTTTGGACATTACGTTGCACATAAACTCTTCTGGACTCAGCTGGGGTTCTCCTTGCTGTCTTTAGACGCGATTCAAAGTTTTTAAAGCTGAACCCAGAAGGATCAGGTTTTCAGGAAGACCCTGTTCACTTCTTGCATTTCATTGACGTTGCAGCCCCGTGCTCTGATTTGAGACATTTTGAACAGACCATTTTGTAAAAGAAAAACAAAGGTAATGTAAGCATAGAATAAAACATTTAAATGTGCATTTAGGACTTGGTTGGGGGCCTTTTAGTTGTGGTTCCAGCCTCACTTTTTGAGTTTGATGCAAAACCTTAGCTCATCTGGACTGGAGGATTTTCTGTAGATCTGAAATCCTCTGACGCTCAGTCCGAATATTTGAGGACCATTAATGGAGACATGTTCAAGTCTCTCCAGAAGTATCTCTGTACTTTGTTTTAGTCATCAACCCTGACCAGACTCCCAGTCCCTGCTGCTGAAAAATACCTCCACAGCATGACACTGCCACCCCCATGCTCCACTGTGGGGAGAGGTGAAGTCAAGTCTCCAGAAGCTGAACAGTTCAGTCTTGATTTTATCAGACTGTAGAAAGTTGTTCCTCACAGTCTGAGGGTCCTTCAAGTGGATCCTCAAGTGTTACGCTCTAAGGAGAAGCTCGTGCTCCATATGTTGTACCTCCGCTGCAACGTACAGTCAAAATAAATCTGCAGCTGTAAATCTAATGCCTCTTTTCCATTAATACCATTAGTACCGGTATGGCACGGTTCGACTCAGCTCGGCACGTTATGAGTTGTGCTTCCATTCAACTTTCAGTAATGGTTCTAGTGGGCGGGTTCAGCTTGGAGCCCGCAGGAGTACGCGAGGCTGGGACTCGGCCTTCGTGCCCCGGCCTTCGTGCCCCGGCCTTCGTGCCCCGGCCTTCGCGCCCCGGCCTTCGTGCCCC
>NC_056514.1:20552139-20562002 GCF_014905685.2 Nematolebias whitei | reverse complement strand
GCCTTCGTGCCCCGGCCTTCGCGCCCCGGCCTTCGTGCCCCGGCCTTGCGCGCTCCTGCGGGTCGGCAACACGGAGTATTCTATGCTGTGACCGGCGGAGCTCCATCTAGCTCGCTCTGAATTTTGTTGTCGGCCACCGAGCACAAAAAACGCCTGCACTTCAGCATTAGACCACGCTGTTGTCATTGTTGTTTGTAAAATCTTAAAAATAGATCCAATCGCTCCTTGAGTTTGAGTTATGGCAAATGGCGGATCGGGTTGTTGTGAAAGTTTCTCAAACAACCAGTGACTCCGCCCCCTGCCCAGTCAGTGACCGACAAGGGCACTGAAAAAGGGACGGTTCCACAAAGCGTTACTGGTGGAAAAGCCTTGGAACCGTGCCGAGTCGAGTCGAACCGTGCTGTACTGGTACTAATGGAAAAGGGCCATAAATGACATTAGAGTTCTTATTGTGTGTGAAGCTTCTACAGCTGGTTCCTCTGGAAAGTGACACGCTTCTGTTTGGGAGAGTTGTCAAGGTTTGTGTGACTGGAGGTGGATACTCTTTGTGACACCACTGAACAGAAATGACTCTTTTCTCTTTTTTACGTCGTTAATGAAACCTGAGCAGGAAGATACGATTTGTTCTTTGTCCTCGCTGTTGATTCAAACAGATCAGTTACTGCTGGATGACTCGCAGTTGCAGATGTCGCCTTCCGCTTTTCTGGTTGTCTTGGCACGAACCTGTGTGCAGTGGTTTATTGTTTTGTTTTGTGTTTTTTATTCAAGCAGTGGTGCCTTTCTGTGACTCATTCTGGTTTAATTATACACCTACATGCTGCATGCAGCTGCAGCAGAACAGTTTGGGCTCCAGACACCACAGCAGCACCTCATCAAGTTTTCAGCTTCATGCTGTGATCTCTGACGACATACCACTTTATTTATAAAGCACTTAAAACAGCAACAAGGCCAACCAAAGTGCTGTACAGAAAGAAAAGAAACAAGCAAAGGACACACATACATAAATCCACAGAAGTAAAAACAAGAACTAAATGACTAACATTATAGGATACAGACAAGTTAAAAGCAACGCACACAGTGTCTAAAGCCAGGGAATAAAAGAGAGTTTTTAAATGAGACTGAAAAACAGTGAGAGAGGAGCCTGTCTGACATGCAGAGGTAACTCATTCCACAGTTTTGGACCTGCAACAGAGAAGGTCCTGTCACTTCTGATCATAAAACGAGTGCCTGGAACAAATAAAAACATCTGGTCTGCTGACCTCAGAGAGCACTGTGGGACATATGGCTGCAGCAGATCCGTGAGATAAGAAGGGCAGAACTGTTCAGAGATTTAAAAACATACAGAAGGATTTTAAAATTAATTTAAAAGTGAACTGGAAGCCAGTGAAGGGAGGCCAGGACTGGAGTAATGTGCTCTCTTTTGCCTGTACTGGTTAAAAATCAGGCCAACCAGTTGTCAACATGCAAAAGAGGTTTTACTGATTCCAAAAAGAAGCACATTGCAGTAATCAAGTATGTGCTATATGCTGTCATCATTGTATGTTCCCATACTATGATGAAATTAGTTCTCTGCATTTCACCCATCACACCTGGGATGCACCCAGGTGGAGCAGTGGGCAGCTATTGGCTATTACTTTTGGACAGTATGGGCTTCAATGTAGACAGTCGCCTCAACTGAAAAAAACAACATGATTTACACGACTGTTTAGTTTCATGGAAGGGTCCATTTTCACTCCCTGATTAGTGACCACTTGTTTCTCTAATGGGGCTACAGAGGAAAGGTTGATGCAGTGGTTCTTGATCATTCCATTAGGTGGAAACAACATGACTTCTGTTTTCTTCTCAGTAAAATTTAAGAAATTTAATCCATATATACCTGTTGTACACCACCTTCTGCTAACAAACCTCCTCAGATACTTATAAAATCACTTTTTTCCTGTTTTTTTCAACACATACTGAACATTCTTTTTACACTACATTCAATTCAATTGTTGTTGGTTTTTTTTTTTTTTTAGCACAAATTTACATATAATTCATCTCGGGACAATATACAAAAAAAGGTATAAATCATAAATCTAATTAAAAGATAAATAATTAAATCAAATTAAATTATGATATACTCAAAATCTTACGCAGATTTTGAGTGTAATGCCAAGTACAATACAATACAATACAATACAACTTTATTTATAGAGCACTTTAAAACAACACTGTTGGCCAAAGTGCTGTACACTAGGACATACAAAAACATAAAAACCCCACACGTTAAAAATGTGAAATAAAATAAAGATAACAAATAAAATAAAACAAATAACTTAGAGTCATTAAAGCCAACATTTCAAACTGAAGTAAAAGCCAAAGAGAAAAGATGTGTCTTCAGAGAAGACTTAAAAACAGGAAGTGAGCCAGTAGTAAACAGTTTGTCTAAATAATCCAGTAGTCTGCATTGAAACTTGGCTTTGGCACAATCCACCATACTGAGTGGCACACTGGTGACAGTGGAAAAGAAAGCGTCCCCTTTTAACAGGAAGAAACTTCCAGTAAACCAGAAGCAGGCTCAAGATGGGAGTCTGTCTGCTTCAACTAGCCGGGGTTTCAGGAGACAGTAATACAACACAGACAGGTAACTTCTGTATTTGTGAGTGTTGGGTCAGGCATAGTAGTAATAGGAGAAAAAGAAAACAAGATTATAGGCAGCAGCAATTACACACATGGTGAGTTGAGCGAGTAACGACAGCCGCAGGGAGAGGAAATGTGTTCAGTTTGTTCTCTTTCAGTGGAAACCGATAGCAGCAGAACTAAGAGGTAGAACATACCTGAACTAACTGTAGTATCTATCAAAAAGGAACGTTTTAGAGAATATCCTGATACTTAAAGGGGTGGCTGTGGTGCAGCGGTTGAGCAGTTGACTTTGAGTCACAGGTTCGACTCCTCGCTATGTGCATATGCTATGGTGTTCTTGAATAAGACACCTATTCCCCTGCTTCCCACGTGCCTAAATAGCCACCCGCTGCTCCACCTGGGTGTGTCTCGTGTGCTGGGTTGAATGCAACAAATTTTGTCAATGTATGGATACATACTGAATATTAATGGGAAAACATGACACTTTTACTTAAAGAATTAAGCCTCCCTTTCTAACTTTGGAAACTCTAGGAACCACAAGTAAACCTGCAGTCCGAGAATGAAGTGCTCTGTTAGGAAAATATGGAACAATAAGATCTGTAATATACTTTGTAAGATGGAGCTAGGTTGTTGAGAGCTTTGTACGTTAGAAGATTTTTAATTCAATTTTGGATTTAACAGGGAGACAGTGGAGAGAAGGAGATATATGACCTCTACATTACAACTTTGGGAGCAGCATTTTGGATTAACTGAATACTTTATATAGAAGTTTTTGGACACCCAGATTATTAGCATTTACAATAATTCAGTCTAGAAGTGATAAATGCATGGATCAGTTTTTCTGCATCATTTTGGGACAAGATGTTTCTAGTTTTGGTGATACTGTTCAAGTGGAAGAAATATTTTTAATGTGGGGGTTAAAAGACATGTCCTGATCAAGAATAACACCAAAGGTTTTTAACATTAGAGCTGGAGGCCAGATTAATGCCATCCAGAGGAAGTGAAAGGCTGCAAAGTTTGTTCATAAGATGATCAGATCTACAAACCATGACCTCTATCTTTAAATTTAGAGTCATCCAGGTTTTTATATCTTTAAGACATGCTTGTAATCTATGTAACTGACTAGATTCATCGGGTTTCGTTAAAATAATTAAAAAAATAACCAAGTATCATCAGCATAACAATGAAAACATATCACATACTGTTTAATAAATGTACCTAATGGAAGCATATATAAGGTAAAGGATACTGGTCCAAGCACTGAACCTTGAGGAACTCCACATGACAAACTCTGGTGTATGAAGAGGATTCACCATTAACATGGGCAAACTGGCAACATGAACAACATGAGCATCTGGTCTAATGATCGTTCTAACCAGGTGAGACTGTAACAAAAGGAATTGCACTTGCTTTAAACAAGTTTTTCCTTCTTGTGTTTTAAAACCCCAGATGTCTTCACTAGAGGAAACAAACTGCACCTTACAAGTGCTGAAGCTCATCTGACCCCTTCATGAACTGGGTTGGGTTTCCTTTCAAGGCATCGTCATGCCTAACGGCGTTCAGAAAGCCTCAGAGGAGTTCATCAGAATTTGTCAGAATCCCTCCGTTTTAACAACGGCAGAGCCTAAACAAGTTCAAAGGTGCCGAGCATGAGCTGTTTCTGAAAAAAACGGGCTCAGCTGAGCTAAAGAATGGTTTTCTGATTTCTGTCCTTTAGAACAAGTACTGCACTAAACAGCAGCAGACCATGCACTTCAGTGTGACCATGCTGGCTTGTTAAAAACAATATGGAGCTCCAGAGCAGAGTAGGTACGAAGTGGGAGAGCCTTGATATTTACCTTTAATTGCCTGTTATTGTGTAGTAAGATCTTCCAATCTTTTTTAATTAGCTGTATTTTTGTAGAAAAACCTGAAATATGAGATCTGCAGCCTCACACAGAAAACTAATGGGACAAAAAAAAAATTCAAGTAGTTTATAAAATTATAGACAATAAATGGTAAAAACAAGCATACTCTGTGAGTTTATTAGTTTATATTCTAACAGGTTTTTTTTTTTAATGCTTTTGGGTCAAAATAACCCAAGAGGCCTCTGTTTTAAAAATGGCAATTGGATACCTTTCTTTTTTATTTAATTTTTTTTAGGATGCTCTGCTTTTCATCCAGGAAGCTTTTTTGTATTCAAACCAAGGCCGGTCAGCGCGTGGTCAAATGACCGTATGTGGCTGGTGATTGTATGGCAAGCCATGTTGCCATATAACTGGAACATCAGCCTCCGCTGACGCAACCAAAAGCTTGATATTGACCCTGCCCGCCCATCCAGCACATTATTATGGCCCAGGTTATAAATGACAGCTCTACTCCCTGGGCGCATCCCTAGGGACGTGCTTCGGGCATGTCCGACTGGGAGGAGACCCTGGGAAAGACCCAGTACTATGTCTATTAGTTGGCCTGGGAACACTTTGAAATCCCAGAAGAGCTGGAAGAGGTAGTTGTGGAAAGAGATGTTTGGGCCTCCCTGCTCAAGCTGCTGCCCTCCTGACCTGACTTTGGAATAAGCGGAAGATAATGGATGGATGGATGGATGGATGGATGGATGGATGGATGGAGTCCTTGCAAAACTCGGCATGTAATTAATCAATTAAAAACACTGAAAACTAAATAAGTTTTTGGGATAGATACAGAGCTTATAAAGAAACATACTGTTTTGTCAAACCCACTTAATAAACTTATCTTTTACAAAAGTGCTATTTCCTGATACCTTCAAAACAGGACTTACAGTATAACTCCATTTTTTAAATCTGGCGACTCCGAGCAAGTTAATAACTACAGACCAATAAGTATTTTACCAGCAATATTCAAAGTGATTGAAAAAGCGGCAGCAGAGCAGCTTATTAGGTATATAGAAAAAGAACAGCTTCTTTGTCCAGTTCAGTTAGGGTTTCGTTCTGGTTACTCAACAGAACTGGCAACCTCCTACCTTACAGACAATATTAAAAGATCTCTAGATGATGGTAAGGTAGTTGGAACAGTGTTCCTAGACTTGAGAAAAGCCTTTGATACAGTGAATCATGACATGCTCCTACATAAACTTAAAAAGTATAACTTCTCCCAGTGAGCTATCAGTTGGTTTAGCTCATATCTAAAAAACAGAGAACAGAGCATCAAAGTTAGAAATCTAACCCTTGAAAATGTACAATGGGAGTTCCACAGGGTTCCATCTTAGGTCCGTTGCTTTTCTGTTTATACATCAACGACTTACCGGATAGCCGTAAATATGTCAAATGTCAGATGTATGCAGATGACGCCATCATATATGTATCTGCAAAGACTCCACAACAGGCAGCAGAGTTACTGAACAGGGAGATGGAGGGAGTGTCTCAATGGTTCTTAAGAATCACTGAGTCTGAACTGCAATAAAACAGTCTCAATGTGTTGCACTACCCGGCGTAAAGTCTGTAACTTTTCATTTGTGATTGATCAGAGAGAAATCCAAAGAGTGGAGGAGTTTAAATATCTGAGTGTCATTCTAGATTCCCATCTTAACTTTGAGGCTCGCATTAGGAAAGTGTTTAAAACCATTAAGACAAACATAAATTGTCTTTGTCTTATAAGATCATGTTTATGTGTAAAATCTGCTCTGTTGTACCTACAGCCATGATTCTGCCTCATTTCTCAAACGGTGTCACTTTCTGGAGCCAGCAACTCAATCTGCTTTAAAACCTATGAGGATGCTGTATTCACAAGCACTGAAAGTTTTAGACTAAAAAACCATTGAAGTGGCACCACTGTAAAATACTGGAGAAATATAATTTCTTGAACTTTGACAATTTTTTAAAATTTTCTTGTTTAAAATTGACTTTTATATGCATTAATGGTCTTGTTCCAGAGCTGGTGAGCAGAATGATTTTAAAAGTCAGCAGCACATGAGTTGCAACAAGAGGTGCAGCTGATGGAGACTGCAAACCTGCAAAATACAAAACATCATTTGGTCAATGTTCCTTCTCATTTAAAGCCCCTCATATCAGAAACAGTTTATCATCAGCAATAACAATGTTAACAGATCTTGGAGGCTTTAATTCCCAGGTGAAAGAATGGTTGATACAAAAACAAATATGTGATCACTGAGCCCCATGGAGATGGAGGAGCAGGCATGTGGGCGTGTGTAATGGGACTGTTTAATTTAAATTTAATTTTAATTCTATTTTAGCTGTTTTCAAAAAAATCCAACCAAGGACTTGGTTTGCAAATTAGCCTATGGCTAAAAAAAACCCTTTGTACAAAGCAACGGTTGCTTTGTTCTTATCATGTAACACTGCTTATTGTGCTGTGCTTGATCAAATAAACTTGAATGTTCTTGTTCAGATTGATGTTGCTCATTTGCAGGACCACATTGCAGTTTTACAAGCCATGTGCAAAAAAATGGACTAAAGTTACGAAATAAAAACTTGGACATTCAAAACACAAACACACAGTCAGGGTTCTTGGTTGCAGATGCTCAGAGTTTAGTGAGATTCCAGCTGCAAATTCATGTATTTTCTCATAATTTTCAGGAGCAATGAGGAACTGGTTAGATAAGGGCTTTAGTTTGGAGACATGTTTTGGTCACTGGTACAAATTTGTATGAAAGTGGCATCTCACCGGGCTGGACGTGTTGATGACTAGTTGGTAAGCAACAATCGCAAGTGTCAGGATTTTGTTTGGGATGAACCAAAGGACAACACAAGGCTTTCACAAAAATAAGCAATTAAATGACAAAGTAAAAAGGCTGACAGGGCAGAAAACAAGAGATAAAAGAAAAGCAACAAGGAGCACAGGAACCAGGCAGCAGAACAAACGGTATGACAGACTGATGAGTAAGAGAAAACAAGGAGTACAAGTAGTATGGGAGGAATACGGATGGAAACTGACTGAAGGCAGGGACGACAACACAGGGAAACAAACTAAACACCAGGAGTCTCAAAATGACAGTACAAACTAAAACTAACCAACAACCACAAATTGTGGCCGCATGAGTTTCCAAGAAGTCTCAAAACATTCGTGGACATTCTCGATGTCCTCCTTTGAGTCGAGGTTGAAGAAAACGCATTGATAAATAATGGTTCTAACAAAAATGGTCCAGATCTGCCTGTTTTAATTTCTAAAGTGAACTTCAGCAATCTAAATCATAAATGCAGAGGCAGCTGCAAAGGAGGATACAAAGTGTGCTGAGATGAGCACAGGGTGGGTGGATGTGGGCAACAAAAAAAACTGTGTGGCCCAGAATTCAGTTTTGCAAACCATACACATAAAAATAGGCAAAAAAAAAAAAATATTAATTGCCTTGCTGGTCACTTGGTCACATACATTCAGATTCGGTGGAACCACAATGGAAAACATTAGCATTTTATCACAGTTTTGAGCTGCCAACTATTCCCCGATAGTCCCAACCTGTTGAGGTACAACCCTGAACGATGAAACGGTGCAACACAAGAACCGCTCAGCTGTGCACAAGTTACATTTTAGTTTAGTGAGGGAAATGTGTTTTCTTGAAAAAAGGAGAAGGAAAGGGAGAACGGACCCACGCAGCTGGTTATGTCAATGATCCCTGGAGTAAGTGGAAGAAGGTGTGCCTACCTGTGTTGTTTGTGGAGGACGTAGAAGATGTGTACGTTATTGGATATCAGGGTTTCTGCTATTTGGAATCGGCGGATATTTTGAATATTGACAAATTAGGAAGCTGTCAGCAGCAGTTTTCGATAAAGTTTCCATGGCAAAGCTGCCAGCTTTGTGTGAAGGACTAATCCGCACCTCGAGCTCTCAAACTCATAAGCTTAACGAGCTCAACCGCAAGCTGGACGCGGTTTCTAAGAATCGTAGGCCACTTGTGGTTCCAGGAACTCGCCAACATGAAGGATTCAATCTTGGAGAATGCTAAATCAAGCACGGACCAGGCAGAATGTCCACTAATTCTGACTGTTTGGATTTGCCATTGAGTGTACCAGCAGAACTTGAAGGCAGACAGAAAACAGGGTCTGGCGGCCCAAACAATTGTTGTTTATCTGAATTTGGCCTCCCTGCTGGCATTGGACAGGCCAACTTATCTCAAATTGCTCCTAGAGGATACATAACTAGAAGCTCTGTTTGCCCCCCCCCCCACACACACACACACACACCAGGACATCTGTTGCCTTATCAGAACCATGATGCTGATAGACACTGTACCATCTTATGAGAACTTTGGAACTCTGGAGTGTTTATGGATAACTCACAGGTTTTATCCACCTCTATGCATAAATGTATTATGTCATTGTATGTTGCCGTTTATGTTGTGAGGTCTTTTTTTGCATCTTCTACACTGTTTCCCGGCCAGGAAATGATGTAAGACTTGATTTCTTTTAGCTTCCTCCATCCTCGTGTTCTCTTTTTCTCATCTGCCTGTATGTTTGTTGTATGTAGCAGGTCTCTCTTGTAAATGAGTCTTCGAGGCTCAGTGGGAACTAACCTGTATAAATAAAGGTCTAATAAAAGAGAGAAAGAAAACACTTCAAACGTAAGAACAGCAGTTATGGCCCTTCTTGGCTTTCAGAGACCTTGAAACAAATTTTATGTCTACGCATTTTTCCGAGTCCCATTAAACTTTCATATGCAGCTAACGAATGGTTAGATAGTATTTTTTTTATGAATACATACATGTTAAAAAACATTTAAGAAAATTAAAGTGATGTAAAAACAAAGGATAAAAACTTTTTGAGAAGCTGGAAGAAGCATTATTTTAATTAATGTAAAGCATATACTTACTGTATGTAGCATAAAATACCTTATTTTGGTAATACATGGTTGGACCAAATTCTGACAAGATTTTGTTACAATCGAATTGTTCTCCACTGCAGATCACAAGATGCCACTGACCTCCTACACGAAGACCTGGTTATGGTGAGCAATATAATTAATTCTTGTCCTTAAACATGATTCACTTTCTAACACCCTGATGTGGATCTTGTTGGTCTCTTGTCATTATGAAAATAAACATTTGACTACCTAAAATGTGAACATCAGACACAGTTTTCTCACTTCATTCATTTCTGAAGGTGGAGCAGCGGGTGGAGCCGGCCAAGAAGGCAGCTCAGGTCCTCCATAAGAAACTGCAGGGCTGCATGCAGAGTCAACCAGGGCAGGAGGCCGAAAAAAGAATGGTACTGAAGTGGATGTGTTTGTAAGAATGTCTATAAGTGTTGCAAAGGATATATATATATATATATATA
>NC_056514.1:20528063-20542139 GCF_014905685.2 Nematolebias whitei | reverse complement strand
ATCTATCTATCTATCTATCTATCTATCTATCTATCTATCTATCTATCTATCTATCTATCTATCTATCTATCTATCTATCTATCTATCTATCTATCTATCTATCTATCTATCTATCTATCTATCATAGATAGATAGATAGATAGATATAAGGGGTACACAGCAACATTCTTTGAAGAGCTGTTTCTATATACAGGTTTTCAAAGAATGTTGCTGTTTACCTATTTTTAGTCACTGACTGTTTACATAAGTAAATAAACACAGAAATGTTGGAAGTTGTTCACTAATTTTGCTCACAATTTTGTTTAAGAATGTATTATTCATTAATATGAAATGTTTCTTAATTTAAGTTGACATTGACATTACAACATGTTTCTTGAAATAGATAATAGCAAATAAAACACTTTGTGACACTGATGTTAGTGAAACCTGTGTTTATCCTCTAGTGTTAAAATGTCTGATGTATTAAGAAGCAACCAATAGAAGCCAGGGACCAAACTACCAGATCACTACACTGATGAAGTCTCAGATCATTTCAGCGTTAGGTTTGATGGAGAAGTTAAAAACAATTAGTTGTTATAAGGTAGCTTTTTGAACGATCTCAGAAAAATCAGAGCTAACAGTTGAGTCTGACAGACCTGATGAGCTTATGGTTAGCCCCAATGCAGCAAAGACCAAAGAAACTTGCTGCCATCCTACAACAACTCCAATCTCAAAAATTCATAGCAGTTCATGCAAATGTTAACCTTAACCTTAACATTTTGGTTTTGTAATTCACTGGGTTTTTTAAAATCAAAAATAAAAGCATTATGGTTTCCAAGATCTATCTATAACTTAGACACCGTCGTCTCATGGATTTGTTCAACCCACTGCAAGTCACCCTAATAAACATTCTTTGTTCTCTTACTCCACATGTCAGGTACCTGGTCCAGTTCTTGTCTCTGCTGTCTGAGCAACAGACTGTAAACAAAATGACTCCCAGTAACATTGCCATTGTGCTGGGACCAAACCTGCTCTGGCCACGAGCTGAAGGGTGAGTTTCCTTTCTCCGTTTCTTAACACAGACTAGACTGGTTTAAAGTCCAACACCCAGCTGTATAGTCCCAAGTGCTCTTAAGGGGTAATCATTGTCATAGAATTCAATGGTGATGTGTTTTTTACATTTGGACCACACAAATGTTTAAAAAACCTTAAACAAACAAACCAGTCAAGGAAATCAAGGTTCAAGTCAGTCAGTCATTCCAGTCAATGAAATACCTGTCAACAACCTATGATTACCGAAGGCTGATGATGTCACACCAGACAGGAGAGTGATGCACTCTTCCTTCCCTTTTTCTTTCAAAACAAATAATATATCACTCACTTCCTCAAAGTCTTCACTCTGTCTCAGACTCTGTTTCTCTTTTTTATCTCCGCCTCCTCTGTCTGAGAAGGTTCTGACTCTGCGGTGCTGTCCATTTCTGGGTCTGCGGCTCCATCCCCCACCTTATACAGGTTCACGTTCAAAAATCACCTTATAGTTTTGACTCAAGCACACTAAAAGTGACTGAACACTAAATGCACTACGCTACACACTAACTAAAATCTGAAAATGCTAAATATCATAAATCTCTCAACTCTCAATTTTTTACTCCTGCTTCCGCTGTGTTTTCATCGCAGGGTCGGGTGCACAACCTGTGCGTCTGCTGTGATAGACACAGATTCAGAAAAGGAAGGGAGGGGGTGGGGGACGTCTGTCTTTCCCCATTGCCACAGTGCAGCTTTGGTGAGACCTGAGTGAGAACGGGCAAGAGAGGCTTGTTTATTTAAAATAATAAAGCACAACCTGAACCAAGCCTTAAATTAAATCCCTCGGTGACCACTGAGCGGGCCAGGCCACCGGGAAATGTCCCGGCGATCCTGACGGTCAGTCAGCCCCTGTGTGTTATTGTTCTTTCAAATTATATGTCTGTTCTTGCACTTTGTGAATTACACTTCTAAATTAATGTGACTTATACCCCGAAGCGACTTATATATGTTTTTTCCTCTTCATGAGGCATTTTTTGACTGATGCGACCCATACTCTGGAGCGACGTATAGTGCAGAAAATACGATAATAGAAATCTGACTGTCTCTATGATCGGATCCCTGGTGTGATGTCACACCCCATATATGGAAGTGCAACAGTTGTTTCCAAAGCTGTGACTAAAACAGCTTGAAATTGTCACAAAAACTTAACTAAATTTAAATTACTAAATTAATTTAAAACCAGTTTGTGTCACTTTTACTGAAAAGTTTGCCACAAAACAAAAGGTATTTACTTATATCTTCATCATATTTTGCTGAAAATAGCAGCTAGAAAACTGCATATTAAAATGTAAAACTATTTGCAATAAAATATTTTTATAAGTTTGGCACCTAATGGTTTTACCCAATGCTCACGTTGACAACTTGTATGTGATCCACATTTATGCAACAGGATGTTGACCTCAATTCACTTAACCACTGTGGCTTAAATAAAAAGTCTCCACACTATATTTCTGGTTAAAGATATAAACTTTTCTACATTCTGTGGTTGAAGTCATATGTTCATGTGTGTCTCTGCATCTTTGTAGTGAAGTGGCTCTGTTTGACATGGCCTCAGCTTCTTCGGTCCAGGTGGTGACGGTTATTGAGCCTCTGATTCAGTACAGCTCCAGTCTATTTCCAGAAGGTATGAAAGTAACAATTACAACTACACCCTTTATGCGTTAATCTTTAAATACATATACTACATCTACTGTGAATACATCTACAGCTAAGAAAATGTTATGCTTGGATTAGGTAAAAAGATTTGTTTAGCAATCTGGATGGTTTTGCAGCACAAATACTGTAAATACACACCTGGAATTTTTTTTTTTTTTGAAGGATGCTTAAAATTTTGACATACATCAACTTTCTTATTCTAAAGCACAATGATAATTTTGGACTTACTAGCTACATTAGGATCACTGTGGTAACCACGCACCTGTGTCCGTCTGTCACTCCCTGACTGCACTTTAAATAAAGTAAGCATCAGAAATCAGGCCTCAGACAAACAATCACTGTGAAAAAACTACAGGTAGTTTAGAAAGAAGTTTCTACACTACTAGGTTTCTTTTTGACTTGCTTTCGCCGAAGACGGACACTTAATTGTCCCTGTCCTGCCTTTCTCCTGCTTTTGCTCTTGTCCTGTGAATCTTTCTCAAAGCCTCTCTTTACACACCTTCCGAATCGTAAATTATGGATCTGATCAGCTGGTCTTTCAACGCAATTAATAAAATTTTCTCTATGTGAAAACAGGGTGCAGGAGAACCCTCACGCCCTGAAGGGACACAAACAGCTGGATATAACATGGATTCAGAGTCAGAGAGTCAGAGTTTTTTTTATTGTAGTTCGCACCATATGTGTTACATGTGGTGGAATGAGATTATGTACACAGGGTCCAAGTTACATCCCACAATAAAATGTATAAGAAAAACAGTAAAATCTAAGATATGAACAAAGAAAAACATCAACTAAATATACACCAAGCCCTAATGGCATAAAAACAATACGCCGAACAGCAGCACGGACATGAGTCTGTGTGAGCAGATGAGCACGAATGAACACAGCCTCATGAAACAGATCAGCAGCAACATGAAACAGATCAGCAGCAACATGATGTAATTTTTCACATTGATTATTCTGGTTAGATATTTGTGAGTCTAACAGCCTCAGGGTAGAAGCTGTTCCTCAGTCTAGTGGTTCTGCACTTAATGCTCCTCAACCTCCTTCCTGAGGGGAGCGGGGCAATAAGTGTGTGCTGGGTGAGTGGGGTCCTTCATGATGCAGGTGGCTCTCTTCCTGCATCTGGAGGTGTAGATGTCTGTGATGGTGGGGAGACTGACTCCAACAGACTTCTGTGCAGCCTTCACCACTCTCTGCAAAGCTTTTCTTTCTGCAGCTGTGCAGCCTCCATGCCGCACGTTGATGCTGGAGCACAGAATGCTCTCCACTGTACACCTGGGCGGCTGTGGCTGAGTGGTTAGAGCAGTCGTCCTCCAATGCAAGAGTTGGGGGTTCGAATCCACCAGCAGTCACATGCCGAAGTGTCCCTGGGCAAGACACTGAACCCCTCATAGCCTTTGATGTGTGTCCCATCGGTGTTTGAATGTGATAAAGCTCTGATTAGTCTCTTTAGAATTATTTGTTCAATTAGCTTTGTTGAGATCTAGTAGAGTGCTGCATGAATGGGTAAATGAGGATGCAGATTGTAGTGTAAAGTGCTTTGAGTATCTTGAAATAAGATAGAAAGGCGCTCCCCATCATCACTAACATCATCCACTCCTCCCTAACCACTGGCATTGTTCCCACAGCTTTCAAATCTGCAGCCATCACCCCCATCATCAAGAAACCAGGTCTTGACTTTACCAACTTCAGTAATCTTCGCCCAATCTCTAATCTGCCCTTTATTTCCAAAGTTCTTGAAAAAGCCGTTGCTAGTCAACTTCACTCTAACCTATCCAACAACAACATTTATGAAGAGTTTCAATCTGGTTTTCGCCCCCACCATAGCACCGAAACAGCTCTAATAAAAATAACTAACGACCTTCTTCTTGCTGCTGACTCTGCTCTTCTGTTTATCCTCATTCTACTGGATCTAAGTTCTTCCTTCGACACAATCTGTCATTCTATCCTCCTCAACAGACTAACCTCCATTGGCATCTCAGGTACTCCGTTAGACTGGTTCAAATCATATCTCTCTGACCGCACTCAATTCATTCAGCTCAAATCCTTTCGTTCCCAGTCTTCCCCCGTCTCCACGGGTGTCCCCCAAGGCTCTGTCCTCGGACCCCTCCTCTTCATCATTTACCTCCTTCCTCTAGGTCACATCTTCCGTAAATTCGGTGTCCATTTCCACTGTTATTTCCACCCAGGAGAAATTGAGATAGTCAGTGTCCAAGGCCAGCATGGGGGAAGCCAGATTCAGATATCAGCATTTGTTTTGTGTCCGGCCGAGCTCTGTTTATTTCCATCTGCCTTTACAGTCTCGCTAGTACAACTCATGGTGACTCCAAACAGTCAAATCAAACAGTCAAATTGTGATTACATACGCTGAGTCAAGCTTCCAACTTCTCCAAGATCTATTCCTTCCCACCAGTGAGATTTGCTCGCACAGCGTCTGAGTCTGAGTGTTGACCACACGGCACATTCCTTCCATGCCAGGCAGCTTAACAATGGCCAGGACACCTGCTGACGTTTTACGAATTTGTCGATAAGCCAGGTAACCACCAACTCCCAAAAAGCAGAAATCCTATTACCATAATCCAATTTTGTATCTTCAGCGTCTTCAACCGACAACGCTAGTGTTCCATAGAGACAATAGGGCTCTCCTTTGCCCTGTCTTCTTGTTGAGAAAATGTGATCAATTGCATCGAGAGACCATATGACCAGATCCATAGTTTACAGTAGGGATTCACTGATCCACGTTTTTTCACTTCCGATCCGATATCTGCTTGTTAATGTCGGTGGATACCGATCCGATACCGATCTGATACAGAAAAACATAGCTGAATTAACAAAAATGGCTAAATCATGTCATATGGACAGGTCCATATGACATGATTTAGCCATTTTTGTTGTCTACCTGGATGTTTGAGCTTACAAACCCAGTGCTTTATTAACTTAAAACTTTTGTTTTGTTAAACGCACACATGAATGTACTGAATTACAAATTTATTGAAAACTCTGCACCATAACAGCACATTCAAATACACCAAGAGCTTCACAAGCTCGGTCAAACACGTAAAAACAACACAACTTTAATTTGTTCAGTCAGTACGCTAGCACATGATGTCACTCAGGGCACAAAGCATAGAATTAGAGTGAATAGATCTGCCCAGTCATGGATCAGTCACATTGTCACCGATACCCAATCCAGAAGTTTTATTTGTTTATTTATTTTTTCGATATCAGGACCGATCCCGATATTAGTATTGGATCGGTGCATCTCTAGTTTACAGTTTGGAAGATTTGAAGAAAGAGGTTCTGAAAAAGGTTCACAGGACAAACAGCAAAACAGGGACGGAGCAGGAGGGAGAAGTGTCTGCCTTCACCAAGGGCAAGCAAGAAAAATGTGGACACGTGGATTAGAGGCACAGACTTAAATACAAAACACTAACAAGAGAATAAACACAAACACCTGGGGAAGGACAACAGGTGGAAGAGGCAGGAGCTGACCACATGAGGGACAAACGCTGAGGAGGGCAAGACAGATGACACAAGAATCACAAAACACAAACAAATCCTCTCCAAATTCCCATAGTTGTGTACATGTAAGTATAAAACAATGTAATAATTTTTTTTGTACACTGTGATTTGCAGCTACCAAACTCACAGCATATGACTCCTGATTAACTCACTTTTTGATGTATTTTTTGTTTTTTTAATTTGCCATACTGTACATTTGCACTCAAATATTCCTAGAGCATTTCCTTTACTTTAAGTTAGAAAGTGCAACTTTGAAGAGGTTGCCACTGTGAATTTTGCTTTACAAGCATTTGATCAAGTTTAGATGGTGCTGCATTGTTCGAGCTCAGACGAGATGAGCTTCATAACTCGATGTATTCAAATTATCAGGTTAAAACTGAAAAACGTCTGACAAACTTGGTGGTTTCTTTGTTTTGTGAACAGCTGAATCCTTTGAGATCCCAGACTCACCTGAAGCCCTGGATGTGCCTGCTTTGGCTGCACAGTCCTTTTCAGAGAAGGAGAAACTGAGTAGGACAGTTTCCTCTGCTTCGTCCACGGCCTCCTCCTGGTCCTCTTATCACCTCCCTGTCTCCAAAACAAACAGGTATCTTCTGTAGACCTAATTCACTCTTCCTGCTTTGCATGTATTCCTTTCAGTTTGTATTTTTCTTAGAGTTCATGTGGGAACATTATCTGTTACTTCTCAATTATGATACCTATATATCCACAAAAAGCTTGATGAACTTTAGAAATAGCAAAAGTTGCAAGTAACCATCACCAATTTATGTCTCTAAATGATTTGTAACCTTTGTTAGCTGCTGGGTATGTCACTTTCACCACTTCATACCCTCACCAGGGGCCTCATGTATCAAAGAGGGCACAGCTTTCATACTGAATGTTGATGCACTGAAATATTCAGATTTATCAACGTATGTACACGCATATATCTGCACTACCTCCTGAGAAACGTTGAACTGAGCGCACTAGACTGACACGCCTCCATTTAAGTACGTAAAATAGATGCAGATGTGTCCAACGTGTGTAATGTTCCTCTCAGCACGATCGAAAATGATGTGTAGATGACGAAATGAGCAATTAAATGAAATGTAAGTCAGAGACGCTCCGTTGTGAGGCATAAAAACATTTGTGCCATACATGCACAATGATAAGCACGTGTATGTGAGTGAACTCACTGTGAACTGGAGGGCGCTGATCGGCCAGCGGCTCACTATTGAGGCTTTTCCAACTTTACGCATGTGTTTAATAAGATAATTACAGTAAACATAGGGTCTTGGTGAAACTTAGAGCTTTATTTTTGAAATAGCTGATGTCAAGAAATGAGTCACTGCACATCAAGACTATTTCAGCCACGGTGTGGGGGAATTTAATATTTCTGAGCATCATACAGAAGAAGCAGTCTCATATAGCTGCATGGCACGGCTCTGTGAAAACGAAGAAATACCCAATCTGTGTTTGGTTGGTGAGGTAGAAAAAAGAGCCTTGACGTCCTTTTCAGGGACACCACCAAGTCATTGGTTCAGGTATGTTGACGACACCTGGGTTAAAATTAAATCGCAGGAAGTCCAACATTTCACTTACCACATCAACATTGTGAATAAATACATCAAGTTCACACGAGAATATGTAAAAAATGGCAGGCTGGCTTTCTTGGACTGTGAGGTCTCAGTTTCTGATAGAGGACATTTGCAAACTGAGGTGTACCGCAAACCCACCCACACAGACCAGTATTTGCAGTTTGACTCCCATCACCCTTTGAAGCACAAGTTAGGAGTCATCAGGACTCTGTACCACAGAGCAGACAGCGTCCCCACTAACTCACACCTAGGGACAATTTAGAGTTACCAATCAGCCTAACATGCATGTTTTTGGTCTGTGGGAGGAAACCGGAGCACCCGGAGAAAACCCACGCATGCATGGAGAGAACATGCAAACTCCACCCAGAAAGGCCCCTGGACCGGGGTTTGAACCAGGGACCTGCTCACTGAGAGGCAGCAGCTCTACCAGTTGCGCCACCGTGCTGCCCCATTGTGGATATCCTAACTGGATATTCTTGAAAGCAGAGAAGAAACCCAAACAGGACTCCAGTCAGCCATCATGTGAAAAGGAGGAACCCAGAAGATCAACATCATCAGGCCAGGAGGACTCTGCGGTCTACACTCATCTCCAGGCCAATGGTCACTCTTTCAGGGATGAAGATGTTCACATCCTGGATAGAGAGGAACGATGGTTTGAGAGAGGAGCAAAGGAGGCCATCTTTGTGAAAAGAAACTGTCCATCATTGAACAGGGATGGAGGCCTCCAGGTTCAACTGTCCCCCTCTTACAATGCTGTTATTGCTAGTATCACTCAACCCCCCCGTGAATAGTAAACAGCCATCAGTGTGCTAACGATCCATCGTTAGGCTGATGGTCCTTCTTGAACATGTGATCTTCTGGTTTTGGCTGTCAGCAGCAAACTGGTTGATTCACTACGAGAAGGTGTCATTTATAAGATTGAGCAGAACACAGCTTCTCAGACTGAGGAAGTCTTTCGGATGAGAGACGAAACGTTTCTACAATTTTTATTTTTTTTTGTTTTGTTTTTTTAATGTCCTGAGGACCAGACTTAACTTTTTTAGACTGTCTAAATCAGGGGTGTCAAACTCCAGGCCTCAAGGGCTGGAGTCCTGCAACTTTTAAATGTGTCTCTGATGCCACACTGCTGAATCAAATAAGGAGGTCATTAGCAGGATTTTGGAGAACTTAACTGCACTGAGAAGCTAATTCAGTCATATGATTCAGCTGTGTGGCATCAGAGACACATCTAAAAGTTGCAGGACTCCAGCCCTCGAGGCCTGGAGTTTGACACTTGTGGTCTAAATAAAGGTTGAATGAATATAATAAAAAAATATTATCAAAAGAGCTGACAGTGCAGCAAAACATAGAATAATTGGGGGGTACTCATGATACAGACAGGACATCACCAGTGAACAGAAGACAATGTCAGGACAAGGACAAACACAGAGAGACAGACTTATATACTGGAAACACCAATTCGACAAAGTGAAGGCACCTGTGAGTAATCACAGATGCCAAAGAAAGAGACAAGGGATGCAAGACATAAGCACAACACAAGTTGGGGCTAGATACTAAAGAAACACAAACCCTATAATGATAGAAACAGAGGATCTGGGGAATGCAGACATAAATGCAACACCACGAACAAAACCACAACTCCTACAGATCCTGCTGGAACAGGATCTGTGAACTCTTTTATTTTGACAGGTTGCATTCTGGTAACAGTTTGCTTGGATCTGATAACTCTCAGCTTACTAATAATAAAGTTATGCTCATGCAGCTTTTCCAGGACATTGCCTTTGATGACCTATATTTTTTGGCAGGTAGGTAAAGGTGGCAGTTGCACTGTAATTTTGCTCACAATACTTTTTTAAGTACTAATCATCAATAGGAAATGCTTCTTAGTTTATCTTGACCTTACGAGTTTCTTTAAGCAGACAAAAGTAAAAAGCATTAAAAGTTGAGTTACACTGACATTAACACCTATGTTTATCCTCTACTGCATGTTAAAATGTCTGATGTATTAAGAAGCAACTAATAGAAGCCAGGGACCAAATACCAGAAAAATAACTACAACGATGAAGTCTTAATAATGTTTTGACCTTTTTGGAGTGAGGTTGTTTTATCATGTTTGGGGCAAGTTATATTTTATACTGTCTGACCTTAAACGTAGTTCAGTATTTTCATTCAGTTTCAAACCATAAATATTCTAAGTCATGGAAAAAGTATTGTGTTCAAATACCACTTAAGTTCAATAAATAAATAAAAAACGAGTCATATTTTGATTTGTTTGTGTTTTGTAGTTTGATACTGTGGCCTGAAAAAGTTTGCGTGGTGGTAGACATTCTCATGGCAGGTCAAACATGTGTGGACAGTATTTTTACACTCACTTTCACGCAATGCTTGTTTTCATACAAAGTACATCCCGACGTGCGCATGCAAAATTTCCATGCGTATGCACCATTTAAACACGAGGCCTCGGGTATTTATTGGTTGCCATTTTGTACTCACGTGTTTACCATTTCATACCCTAAGGTTGGAAATTAGGATATAAGGCTAGAGATTTGGCAAACAACAGCCTACCTTCATACTATATACATATATATATATATATAGTATCCCTGAGCACTTAGTGACCAAAAGCACAAAGTGATAAAACACAAATGAACTCAAAGTATCCTTGTTTGTTTCCCGCCCTCAGCACAGCCTCTCAAGACAGTGGTGGTTTCTTCCTGATGAAATCAGGTTCTGTCAGCAGTCGCAGCAGCACCACAACTTGGGTGAGCTCCACAACTGAGGAGGAAACATCAAACCAACCAACTACAACCCCCAGCAGCTTGTGTACTGAGTCTGGTGCCAGTTCATCAAACGAGAACCCAACCCCGCCTCCGAGAAGAGCAGGATCAGCACCGAACCCTTGTCAGATGAAAAACTCCACCCAGAGGCAGAACTCGGACCAGGGCCAGCTGCAGCCAATCTTAGAGGCCCCGCCTGATTCTCCCATAGTGTTTATGATCAGTTCTTCACCATATAAACGTAAGTTAAATGTCCAAATTGATTTCCAAAATTTGCCACAAGAACAAATAAAGACCTCAAGAATGTAATTTTCTAATTTTCTTTATACATTCATGAATTTTATTGAGTTGTTCTTTGAGTAGTAGAGAAAATGTCAGAAGGAGTTGTCTTTGTGAATCTAGATGAAGCACACATATGATGGGATGCCAAGAGAGAAACTGTGTTTCAACAGTGAAACTGTATGAGATCAGGTGCAGTGGAGACGTTTGTGAATGCAGGGTTGTACATCGAGATAGTGGTGATATGTACAATAAAACAGTGGTTCCCAACCCTGGTCCTTGAGGAACACCATCCTGCATGTTTTAGTTGTTTCTATGCTCCAACACACCTGACTCAGAGATTTAATTACTTACTCGTTTTCCGTAGAAGTCTGTAAATCACCCATTTATTAAAATCATGTGTATTGGAACAGAGAAACAACTAAAACATGCAAGATGGTGTTCCCCAAGGACCAGGGTTGGGAACCCCTGCAGTAGAAGGTGCACATAGGATTTAATCAGGAATCAGCCCAGAGCTCATTCTTGTTTTCACTGGGGATGAAGAGGTTGATACAGGAGACCAGGGGCATGCCTACATGGACTATGTTGTTCATTGTGATCTGTAGTGAGAGTAGGGAGGAGGTGGAAGAGAGGCTGAAGAGGTGAGGCTATGCTCTGAAGACAATAGGCATGAAAGTCAGTAGAAGCAAGTCAGCAACTGCAAGGAATGGATGTTTTAAAGGTTTTGAATGGTCAAAATGATCGAGGTCTCCTGGGTGTCAAACTCATTTGCAAACGAGGTCAAAATTACCAGTTTCAGTCGATACCAGACATCTTTTAACAAATTACCTGACAAATTAAACCTTTTTGATTTCAATTTTAGCCACCTGTCATGAAAAGTGTGCACTAAATTAAGTATTTATCAGTTTTTTAAGCAAAATGATAAAAGTTATAAATATTTTGCATTTAAAATATTATCTTGTGGGGCCAGGTAAGACATTAACAAGGGCCAGAATTAGCTTGCGGGCCTTGAGTTTGACACGTGCGAAACAAGAGGCAAAACACGAGAGGTGAAGAAAAGAGTACAGGCAGGATGGAGATTAATGTCATTTGAAGGTTGACATGACAGTAAGACCTGCTGATGTTTGGTTTGGAGATGATGACATGAAGAAATGGAAAGGCTGAGCTGGAGGTGGTGGAGATTAAGATGTTAAGATATTTATAAGGAGGGAGCAAAATGATCAGGATCAGAAATAAATTTGAAAACAGAGGAACATCTCAGGTTGAACGAGGCAACATTAGAGAGGCTGAGCTGGTCTGGACACGTGTAGAGGAGGAACAGTGGATACAGTAAAGAAAGGATGCTGAATAAGAGGATGCTAGGGAAGAGGAAGACCACACAGATGGTTCATTGATGCACTGAAGAGGATCTGGAAAAGGTTCATGTGACAGAGAAGGATGCAGGTGGGCTGCGATGGAGGCAAATCATTCACAACGGATGTTCTGTAAAGATCATCCGATCTTTCCGATCCGATGCTCTCCGAAGAGCATCACTCTCATGCTTAGTGAGATGTCTTAGGTGTGTCAGAGTCATGTAGCGAATGTGTTCGTTCAGATTCTGATGCCAGATCTTTCCTGATCAGACTGATGTCCTTGGATCTGATACGTTGCATTGATGAATTGTCCATGCTAAGAACTATGGTGGTTTTCTACAGAAACCTTTGATTCACATTTGTTTCAGTGTTGGTTGTGCTGGCCAGTCTCATTATGTAAACTATTTTTTTGTATATTTATTGATGTCCTACAAAGACCGTTCACTTCCTCTGTCAAAGCTGCAGTTTGTTACAAGGTGAGAGGAGATAAAATAATTTGCTCGTCTTCTAAAGACCAGGGTGAACACAGGAAACAGGAAGTTTCTCACACTAAAATAGCATCATGCTACAGGCTTTATACCTTAAAAAGATTTAGCAGCATGTTTGGAGAATAGAGGCTGAAACAGTTTTTTTTTTTTTTTTTTTAATTATCTTTGTTGCTGGTGAAGATTCTCAGTCATCCAGGACATGATGAATTCAAAAAGCGTTCAATACAAAAACAACTGGACTTTATTTGTAACAGAAGATGTTTCGCTCCTCATCCGAGGAGCTTTGAATTGAGAAAACTCCTCGGATGAGGAGCGAAACGTCTTCTGTTACAAATAAAGTCCAGTTGTTTTTGTATTGAACGCTTTTTGAATTATCTTTGTTCTTATCACCAAACAGAGCTGTTGAACATTTTCAATTAAAAAATCTGATTAAACTAATTTCAAACATTGCTTCTGTCACTTTTGTATATTATGTACAGAAGAAACTACTGATGGTAAAAAAGGAGCATCATCTTCCAATATACAGTTCATGGATTACAATACATTATAGTAATCACTGGGTCTTAAAATGAATATAATCTCAGATTAAAACAACAAATGATGTGTCGCACTGTGTCATTATTTATTAAAAACATGCACATAATCCGTGACAAAACACCCATAATTCAGCTGTTTGTAGAAACGCCTCATTTATAGCTCTGCTTAGGAGCCACCAGCGCATATAATTCAGTTCAGTTTATTTATATAGCGCCAAACCACAACAAAGTTGTCTCAGGGCACTTTACAGGAACATTTAAATTTAACATTTAAATGCGGTTCCTGTAAGTCTGATCTTTACTGAGTCAGGAGGACCTTTATTCACGTCTATTGAAACCAGTCTGGTGTGGAGTTACTCGTGTTTTGGGAATCATCATCCTGTTTTGTATCCTTGTTTTAGCCAAACTACAGGTGCCAAACAGAGAACAGAAGACCTCAAGTCTGGGTTTTAGTCCTACATGTTGAGGGTCTTATACAAGTTTATGATGAGTCAATGACTGCAGAACAATCAGGTCCTGTGGCTGCAAAATAAAACAGACCAAATCATGATCCCTCCGCCACCGTGCTTAACAGTTTGTACGAAGCCTTTGTGCTGATATACGTATTATTTTTAGATCAACACATCACAGCAACAAAACAGTCAAACATCTCACCATTGTTGAATGTTTTCAACTATTGACTCAACCTCATGATATTTATTAATGCTGTTGCTCCTCTGATATATTTAATTTATTTTAGGACCTGGTAAAACCCAAGTGAGCACCACTTTACAATAAGGCTCCCCTTATAGATGACTAATAGTTTATATATATATATATAT
>NC_056514.1:20521367-20527963 GCF_014905685.2 Nematolebias whitei | reverse complement strand
AGAAACCATCTTATCATCAGCAAACTGGTTGGTCCACTATGGGAGTGTGCTGATGTGGGACCAAGTTTGGTGCCACTTTACAATAAGGCTCCCCTTATAAATAGCTAATAAATAGTTTATAGTTTATTATATTAAATATATTATTAATGATTATGTTGTTAATTCCTCTATAAACACTTTATAAATCATTAATAATTGTTTATTATGCATTAATTAAGGATGACAGAGACAAAACTGACCAGTTTCTTACCAAATAATGAGCCAAATCTGTTCATGTATACATTTCATCTAGAGTTGTTATCTTAAACATTTCAGACTACCTTGTGAGCACAATAATCATTTGTAAGCCTAATTTTTTTTGAATATATTAGTTGTAGATACTTATAATGCAGTGATAAAGTACAATGTTATATGCTAAAGAAATGGGTTTACAAACGTTTATTGTGCTTACAAGGTAGTAACTTAGTCTGAAATGTTTAATATAACAACTCTAGATGAAATAGATGAACAGATTTGGCTCATTATTTGGTAAGAAACTGGTCAGTTTTTGTCTCTGTCACCCTTAATTAATGCTTAATGAGCAGTTCTTAATGATGTATAGTGTTTATAGAGGAATTAATAACATATCTATAAATTATTTATTAGCATCTTTAAGGGGAGCCTTGTTGTGAAGTGGTACCGCAAAGTTGTTTTTTTTTATATTTTGAAGGGTAAAAGACTTGAGAGTGACTACTTGTTTTTAAAGATATTCAATATTTTTATTTTATTTTTACAGGTTGTGCAACTGTAGATGTAAAGGGTTTGTAAAGTCAATCAATCATCCAGGTAGATGACAACAAAAAGGTTAAATCGTGTCATCTGGACCAGTTTCTTTAAGGGTCTGAGGCCTGCCAACCACATCTGTCCCATAAACAGCACGTCCTTGATGCGTTTCAAGCCAGCCCTCTGTTTGTGTGTTACAAGCTGGCTTCTGTGAATTCAACAGGAGGTTGGCTTGAAACACATCAATGAGGTGCTATTTATGGGACAGATGTGGTTGGCAGGCCTCAGACTGATGAAGTCTTTCAAACGAAAGACGAAACATTTCTCCCTTAAAGAAACTGGTCCAGATGAAACGATGTAACCTTTTTTGTAGCAGTAGATGCCGTTTATTTTTCATAATCTAGCTGATTCGTGTTCTTTCTTTTCTCGCCGTACAGCAAAACGAACTTTCAACGCTGCGAAAGTGGACCAACCCAATGAGCAGATCACTGTTCAGTTCTCCAAGCCCAGAGTCCCAGCTGCTCCGAGGGTTCAGGCCCCTCCACCCCCCGCCGCTGTCCCAGCTTCAATCCTGACTCCAGCCCCAAGCGCAGCTCGTGAAGACACGAAGCCCCAGCCGAAGCCTGCACCCCGAGCTCCGCAGCCCAGCTTTAGAAAGCCCCCTGTGAAAAGGCACGGAGTCAAAGCACCAAACTGTCCTCCACCACTGCCTCCACCCTCACAGCCCAAAGAGGTCCCTTCTGTAGCGCAGTGAGAACAGATCTTCACTGAGCTGTGAGAGCTGAAACGTTGCAGTTTAATGACTTTTTAAAGGTTCATCTCACAAAATAAATTTTATCATATCTCCTGAGGAGTTTTTTTGATGTTTAAAAAGGTCCATTAATGTTCAAAACAAAGGCGCTTGTTTAAGTACAAATTTATTTATTAATCTGGAGGCTAACTTGTGATTTAACTTGTAGCAGAGATGGTAAATATACACTTTACAGATTTTTGTGCTTATATATATATATATATATATATATATATATATATATATATATATATGAATACTTCTTTCCCCAAGCTTAAAAACAATGTAAATGATGCACAATGAATCAAAGTATCTGTCATTGTCATTTCATATCAATCATTATTACTGACTGCAGTATGTGGAGGTGAGTTGTACTGTGTGTATTGCATGTGCGCAACCTGTAAGTATTCATACGAGCTAATATTTTCATGTGCAGGTATATAAAATAATATTCTTTTATAAAAGAAAATACAAGGCGTCATCATTCAAAAGGTGCATGTTAAAAGTCTGCAGCATAAACTATAAATCAGGCTTTTGTCTCATTTTGCAAAAGAAACAATACTTCTCATACTCCTTTAGTTCATGTAGTGAATTTTACTGTTTTCCTCGGCTTTATTTGGTGAAACTGGTACTATACAAGTTATGGCTTCCACTCCCCTTTCCCCTTCCTGATGTTATAATCCTGAGTATAAAGTGAAGCCAGAAAGTTGCAGCATGGTTCCTCTCTGGACTTCCTCCCTTTGTTCTCATTAGCAATGCAGAAACTGTCCCCTTGCAACAAGAGGAAGCGCGTAAACGATAGGCTAAGTCTTTGTTTCCCTTAAAGCAATCTTTACTTTCTCTGGCATGTCTTCACTTTCCGTCCCTCCATTCTGTTCAAGGCAGACACTTTTCTTCCTCTTTTGAAACATTCAGCAAAAAGATTTGCATCCGAGCTACATCCTCAAAGCAGACTGGCATGAAAAAGAAGAAGAAAAGTACTGGAATCATGTCTGTACATGGTCACCACATTAACAGAGCCCTCCTGTTAGTCATTACCGTATTTTCCACCTTACACGTCGCACCACCCTATAAGTTGCACCAGTCCAAATATATCTAATAAAGTGGAAAAATACATAAATATGTGCTTTGCTGTATTCGTCGCATCTATTATGCGTCACCGCTGACAACCAGGAAATGTGGGCCGGTGTTGTGCCAAAAATCGATTGGCTGCCAAATGGTGGCCGCAGGAGTGCGCACGGGAGGACTTGAAGAAGAATTTAACAGATTAACACTTAAAAACAATTATTTGTTTGCTCACAATTATAGTAAAGGTGTGTCTCAGCCCAACTTTTCCTTAATAAATGAACTTTGACGGTCAAATCAGCTGCATTGCAAAACCCAATTTGTGGAAGTAGGAATGCACAGAGGAACACATTGCAGCTCATTTCTTCAAAATTTAAC
Organism: Nematolebias whitei; assembly: GCF_014905685.2. Classification (NCBI taxonomy): domain Eukaryota; kingdom Metazoa; phylum Chordata; class Actinopteri; order Cyprinodontiformes; family Rivulidae; genus Nematolebias; species Nematolebias whitei. Next base: position 20,524,968 of record NC_056514.1, on the reverse strand, counting down.
AAGAAAACCACCTAAAAACAATTATTTGTTTGTTCAACATTATAGTAAAAGGTGTCTCAGTTGAACTTTTACTCAATAAATGCACTTTAATGGTCAAATAAGCTGCATTTCTCCGGGGGGGGGGGGGGGCGCAGCAAAATGAAGCTGATTTGACAGTTGTATCAGTCATATCTCAGCTAAAAATTGGTTTATCAATATGGAAAAAAACATAAATACGTCGCTTTGGCCTATAAGTCACCGGTCATGTAAATTATGCAAAAAAAACACAACTTATACAGCGAAAAATACGGTAGTTGGGTTTGAATTTTAAAGGAATAATTCACCCAATAAACAGAGTTCTTGGATTTGTTTGCGTCAGACTTTGATTTCATCCTCGTCTTCCATGAAACTGTAGGACGGTTTTTTCTTTGGCTGGCTCATGATGACCAGCTCCGGCTCTCCACACTCCATGCCGTTGTGTCTCTTTAAGAAGCTGACGTCGTAGGGACACGTGAGCACATCTGTAGCGCTCTGGAACCGCTCGCTCTCCATCCTTATCCCTACACGAGACCCCATTAACACATCTGGGACTTTACCGGAGAACTCAACTCTGTTCATCTTCGGCACAATTTCAGCCTCTTCAAAGTCATTTGCAGGTGGGCTCTTCCCGCTCCTACAGTCCTCCCTCAGCAAGGAATCCACGTATGAGAGAGTAGCCGAGCCCGTCTCCGATCCTTCACTGGTCGGCCTGAACTCCTCCTCCTCTTCATTTTCTGATTTGGGAAGGCACTCATCTGAGTGGCCGTCAATCAGGCTGAACACCTCGCTCAGGAGAGAGGGGCCCAGGTCAAAGGTGAAGGTGTCCAGGGAGGCGAGGGAAGGGAGGGAGTCGGAGTATGCTGTGTGTTTGGGCTTGGAGGTCACCATCGAGGTGGAGCCGCTGAACAAAATGGCATCAGATGGGTCGGTCAGAGAGCCTCGGTGAATGTTGGTCGGGGCGGGGATGGAGACGGATGACTGCTGGCGCTCAGAGCGGGAAAGACGGGGCAGCGTGACGAAGCCAGACTCCACACCTGAAGGACAGACAGACATCATGAAAACCAGCAGAAGATAACTGGTGCAAATTAATTGTTCTGAACTGTTTTCAACAGATCCATATTTATTATAAATAATTTGACATTTAATTGATCTTTCTTGGTTAAAAAGATCAAATCCACTCCTAGACTAATCCTAAAACCACTTTTTTATTAACCTGTCTACTTTCTTTGACTCGTCTGTAGTTGGTTTTAGAGGCAACAGGTCCAGGAGGAAAAGCCAGACCTCTCTGTACACCAGTGACACTCTCCAGTTCTTACTGGGGGATCTCAAGGTGTTCTCAAACCAGAGGGGACAAACAAACCCTGGATTGGATAGGTTGTGGCATGTTTGCAATTTTTTTCCTAAAAGTACAAAATCAAACAAGCAAAAGAAGATCCTGCAAAAATGATGATTCTCTATTTGCAATTCAACCTAAAAGTCACATATTTCCAGAGTAAGTGCCTCGAAAGGCTCAAAAAGTCCGTTTTTTATGCAGGATATTTCAGCTCCACCCAAGTTGCCAGTAGATAAATCCCAGGACCTTGAAACTCACATGAAAGTGTTGTATTTTCATGCACCACCTTACTCCAACCTTCTATGTGGGGTCTGCAACCTGCGGCTCTGGGGCTACATGTGGCTCTTTGGTGCCTCGGCAGCGGCTCTTTCTGGCTTTGACCAAAACTACAATAAAACTGAATTTTATTGAAATTATTGCCAACAATGAAAATGGCTACTTTTAGCAGATTTCCTGTCATTTTCAAACATGTGAAGAATAGAATAGAATAGAATAGAATAGAATAGAATAGAAACAGCTTTTATTGTTCCACGGATGGGAAATTCAAGTGTAACAGCAGCGACTGAATACAGAACAGCACTGAATACACCAGCAGAATAGTACAAATACACAGCATAAAACATGTGGACTACATCGTGCTAGTAGTTTGTCAGCCACTTGAAGTTAACTTCCAGACTCTCAGCGTGATGTTTCTCTCAAAACCACCAGAATGTTTTAGAATATCTTGATAACACTAAGAATAAAACACAAAAAAACAGTCAAAGTACAGTAGTCCTCGATTATTGTGGGGGATCTGTACCCTGAAGACCTACGATAAGTGAAAAACCGCAAAGTAGGAATAGTAGTACAAGAATTAAGTAGTAGTTTATTTTAGTATATATATATTTTAAGGCATTTAAAACCCTTCTCACACTCGTGCAATATTCTAAACGATGTTTCTAAACGTTAATCGCTCTGAAAGAGCACAGCATGTCATGATTTCAGCTCCCTGCCTCCTCTGCTCTTTGCCACCTGCAAGCGCTCTTGGCCACGCCCACTTCGCCGTTCTGCACGAGAACAGCAGATCAGCTGCAGCAGGAAGTTTATCCTGCAGCATTATGGGCTGCACAAAAGGTGCTAAATAATTTTAAATAACTTATTTAAAAAAAAAATTCCATGTCGATCGTGCGGATCATCCATCAATCAGCCGATCGTGTGTCATGTCCAATCTTATTTTGAAAAACCTCGATAGAGTGAGTCCACGACAAACGAACCGCAAAGTAGCGAGGGACTACTGTATTTATTTTTCTTTAAAAATGTAACTGGATATCCAACAAACAGACCAAATTTTATATTGTCTTTAACTTTATGCTTTAAGTGGGATACTCAATTCTTAAACAATTAAGAGAACTCACATCGTCCTGCAGAGTTCAGTGTTTTAATTTTTATAAATAAAAAATTAAAAAATCTACATTTTTTATTTCTTTATATGAACCTGGTCTTTTTTGTAATAAAATGTAAAAATATCAATAAATGTTAATAATAGATAGACATTTTAAATTTTATAATTTCACCCCCAGTGGACGAAAAAGCCATCTCCAACAAACTTGTAATGGTCCACGAGCCACCAGTTGACAGCACACAGTTGTAGCTGGTTTTGTGGCTCTGGCCATATCATGATTAGTCAGCAAAGTGGCAAAATGGCTCTTTATCACAAAAGTTTTTTTTTTTTTAACTTTATTGAACTACTGAACATACAGAACAAAAGAACACAAATAGAACAACAAATGACAATCTCAAATTACAATGATACATATAAACATATACAAATATCTACAATCATACCTCTAAGGTCAACATATTCTAAAACGAATTATCATATCAACCATCATAAACTTAAAATTAGGTAATAATACTATTTGAGAGTTTGCAAATAATATAGTACAGTAAATTAAACAACTAACTATTTATCCAAGAATCTACATAATTACTAAAATAATTTGTCAGAGGGCTATATTATCTGAGCGAGGTGATCAGAGAGCTTCTTTATCACAAAAGTTGCAGACCCCTAACACAAATCATCCACCCACAGGCTGTTGTTACACACAGCACCTGCAGGGGGCAGTGTGACCCTTCCTTGTTCAGGGCAAGTCACAAAAAGCACAGCAGGAAGTGTGTATAGTTAATAATGAGCCAGAGTCAGACAGATCATTTAACTTGGTTACACACACACACACACACACACACACACCCACACACACACACACACAC
>NC_056514.1:20520428-20521357 GCF_014905685.2 Nematolebias whitei | reverse complement strand
CACACACACACACACACACACCCACACACACACACACACACACACACTGGTGCCTGTGTGACCAAACACGATAAATTACAACAGCACTTCTCAGTGCCAGCCCGACGCAGCCAAAAGTGATGAGGTTTTCAATTTTATCCAAACAAAACAGATTTCACAAATTCGCACATTTTACCCAGAGAGTGAAAAACGATTTAAAAGTTTACTGGTGAAACCACGAGTGTGTGATGGATTAGACTGGACAAAAAACCTCTGAAGTGCTGGAACATAAACAGCACTGTGTGGGACATCGCTTCAGATATGGTTACAAAACTAACCTGACCTTGTAGTTCATGTTAAAGGGTTTATGTGGAAAACAAAACAAAACTGTAAACATAAAGTTACATCCATATACTTACAAAGCTATTAGATGATTTGTAGAAACTGTTTGCCACTTTGATAAACATGTAATCATGGCTTCAGAAGATGAGTCACTGAAACATCAGGTAAACAGCTGGATTAAGGATAAAATCGTTGAAATGTTGTGGCAATAACTCTGTTTTGGAAAGCCAACTTTGGTCGCCAACATAATAGATGCCAGATTTTGTTAGGCCTTCTTTGTGTGTGCTTGAACCAGCTTTAGAGGAGAACTGGTGCAGTTATCTGCAATCGTACCGACTGCGTGTTGTGAAACAAGCTCAAGATAAAGAACTGCTTCAGTTCCAGCACCTGGGACCAGGACAGCTTGGTTTTTATGCAGGCACCAGAATAAATGTTTGATTTCTTGCCTTTCCAGATTTGTCCCATTATGATGACAAGACACTGTGGCTGCTGGAGAAGCTGCAGTCAGGAGGTGGTTTGCTTAGTCTAGCAAAAACTTTACACTCAAAACCAAAACCACTGACTTGATTGTGTCCAAAATCTGTTTCCCAGCTCCTCAATATATATAT
>NC_056514.1:20464888-20520028 GCF_014905685.2 Nematolebias whitei | reverse complement strand
TACTATCTTATTTGTTATAATAATGGTGGTTTGTCCCACTTTAGCCCCTCTAGTCTCTAATATTGGCACCATCATCTTTGTGAACTCTTGCACAGATGTTGAAGAAGGTGAAGAAGTGACTGATAAAAAAATAAACTAGAGAAATTGCATTTCCTACAAAAATGAGGTGTGAATGCTTATTACAGAAGAACTTGCTGAAAACCAGCTGAAATTAGCTAAAAACATGCTGAATTGCAGCTGAAATGGAAAAACAAGCCTAAGTTAGCAGAAGAAAGCAGAACACATTTTTGCTGAATTAGTTTTAAATAAGCAGAAATGAGCACAACAATGAGGAAATTAGCTGAAAAGGCCAAAATTAGCAAAAAAAAAAAAATAAAATGCTGAAACATAGCTGAAAAAGCAGAACGAAGCTTAAGCTTAAAAAAGAAGAAAGTGGAAGGAGCTGAAATGAGCTAAAAACTTTGGATTTAGCTGAAAAAGCTACATTTAGCACAAAACAGCTACATAGTATGCTGAAACTAGTAGAAATAAGCTGAAAGTAGCATAACAAGCTGAAATTAGCAGAAAGAAGTTAATTAGGCTAACAGTAGCATAAATTAACATGAATTTTTTTTAAACAGCTAAAATTACTTAAAAATGGTAAAAAAAAAAAAATGTAGTTGAAAAGGTAGAACAAGCTTAAATAAGCAGAAGAAAGCAGAAAGAACACGTTTGTCCAACTAGGCTGAAAGAAGCAGAAAGGTGAAAATTATCTGAACAAAACAGAAATTTGCTCAAAAACAACAACTGAATAGTAGCTAGCTAAAAAGACAGAAATAAATTTAACTTACTAGAAAGCAGTGGAGAGAGAACAATTGTGCCAAATTAGACTGAAAGAAGGTTGAAATTTGTGCAAAAGATGTGGAATTAGCTGTAAAAGTTAAAATTAGCATAAAAGCAGCTAAATAGTAGCTGAAATAGCAGAAAAAGCTGAAACTTGCAGAATAAGCTGAAAGGAGTGTAACAAGCTGAAATTAGCAAAAGAAGAAACACAAAAATGTTGTAGTTAGCGGAAATAATTTAAAAGGAGCACAAAACAGCTGAAATTAGCTGAAAGTTGCTGAAAAAAGTTTAAATTTGCAGAAGGAAGCTAAAAGAAGCTGAAGCAGAACAAAATGTGAAAGGAGCAGTAAAAGGTTGTAAACACATCTAAAGATTTGAAGGATGTAAAATGAAAACTCATTTTCTATGAGGAAAAAAAAAAAGTGTCAGAAAAGGCTAAATATTTCAGACAGCTAAAGTTGCACCAATACCAAAAGTCGTAGAACCCTTCTGAAAAAGCTGAAAGTTTTGATTTGTGATTTCTTGAAATAACAGAAAAAGTGTGGAACAAGAGAGATGCTGAAAATGTACGGAAGAAAAATGTATCACAATAGTGTGAATGCTTCATAAACATTCACACAACTAGAACATTTCAGTGTCAGTGTAGCTGCTTCTCAAATATGTCAAAACTTTCCAGGACCTTTTAAAGGACCTGCAGTGATTTAGTTACTTTTCTAATGGACTAGGCTGACAAATATGACATTGTGATGCATAAAGGGCTCTTAAGAAGTGTAACTATACATAAAAGATGTCCAATCTGGTGCCTGGGTTCATTAGGGTCGTCATAGCAACCACAGATTTGTGTCTCTCACTACTGCAGGGACAACCCAGGCAGACAGAAACAGACTAAAAAGTAAACCTCAGACAAACAGCCACTGCACAAAACATTATAGGTTGAAGTGTGAGTGTCAGAAGTGTGAGGTCATCAAAACATGTGACGACAACGCTTCATGTAGGAGACCATAAAGATCCTTCACTTCCTGTTGTGAAGACAATCATCTGTGCTCGTACACAGCAGGTACCAGTGACAGTTTTGATGCACGCACTCTACACTTTGGTGTAATTTGAGAGAAAACTTTTAGCAAGGAGAAATACGCTGAGTGAAAAAGGCAAAATATCCCTTTGTTATGATGTATGAATAAAAGGTATGTTGTTTAAAGGAACAAGAGGAGTTTGAAAGAAATCTAGAAAGTTTAGACAGCTCAGAAGTTAGAGTGACATCACTACAATTCAAGTGGAGAATTTTGTGGTAAAATTTTCAAAAACTCATAAAACTAAAGAATCACAGTTTAGCATTTTAGGATCAAGCTGTTTAGTCATAAAATCCATCTTTTTTAGGCTCATTTGTTTCTAAATAGTAAATGGACTGTACTTCTATAGCGCCTTTCTATCTTATTTCAAGATACTCAAAGCTCTTTCCACTACAATCTGTGCCTCATTTACTCATTCATCCAGCTCTATACTAGATCTATACAAAGCTAATTGAACAAATCATTCTAAAGAGACTAATCAGAGCTTTTAGATCACATCCATACACTGATGGGACACACATCAGAGGCTACGAGGGGTTCAGTGTCTTGCCCAGGGACACTTCGACATTTGACTGCTGGTGGATTCGAACCCCCAACTCTCACATTGGAGGACGACTGCTCTAACCACTCAGCCCACACTTCTACGGGGAAGTGTGTTTGTGTTATAAAGAGGGCTGGGTTTTCACACTCATTTCAACTAAATTGCATTATTTTTGCTAATTTTATTTACAGTCGGCACGGTGGCTCAGTTGATAGAGCTGTTGCCTCTCAGCAAGAAGGTCGCTGGATCAAATCCTGGACGGAACCATTCTGGGTGGAGTTTGCATGTTCTCTCCGTGCATGCGTGGGTTTTCTCCTCCCACAGACCAAAAACATGCATGTTAGGCTGATTGGTAACTCTAAATTGTCCCTAGGTGAGAGAGAGAGTGAATGGTTGTTTGTCTCGTTTGTTTCTATGTGTCTCTGATGGACTGGAGACATGTCCAGGGTGTATTTAATTCACTTGAAAAACACTTTATTAATCCCAAAGGGAAATAATTTTTTTGTTGTAACTCGTTCTCCTCATTTCATTAAGAGATTTTATAGATGCTGATGGCTGTAGGCAGGAAGGATCTCTTGTAAAGGTCCGTCCCACAGCGAATCCCAAGATACTGGTCGCAGAAGCCGTCCGATCCATTCACCCAGACTCAGCTGGACTCTTGGTTCCCCCGGGCTGCAGGACCACCTGAATGCTGAGCAGAACTCCTCCCAGCAGTCTGTCAAGCTCCTTGTCACTGCAGACAGTCAGCTGCAGGTGCCGGGGGACGATCCTTGTCCTTCTGCTGTCACGAGTCATGTTTCCTGCCATTTCCAGGATTTCAGTGGTCAGGTGCTTGAGCACCGCCGGCAAGGAGACGGGAATGCATCCACGGCGCCTCCTTTTCAACTCATTTGAGATTTGTGGCTGTAGCTGAGATATTATTTGAGCTTTTGAGATGTTAATCAGCTGTTCTCTGTTGTACAAAAACAAAAACCATCTTGTTGTTCTGGTTACACATCATAACAAATGTCCAAAACTAAAAAAAGTTTATGTAAAAATCCTTCTAGCTGTGCAGCATCCAAGATCAGAGGAAACAATCATCCAAAAAATGTGATTTACATCCAGAAAAACAGGAATTAAAGTTTCCAAAAGCAAAATCTCAGAATGAAAGTACCAGAGCTGCTCCAACATGCAGCCACCCTGAGCGGCGCAACTCTAGAACATCCTGCCTGTATCCTGCCTCTGGCACAGTGACTGTTGGATATGAGCACTAGTGATCCCCATGACCCGAAAAGGAAGAAGCGGGTAAAGATAATGGATGGATGGAATTTCTGTCATGATCTGAGTGTGTTTGGACTCAAGTGCATGCAGGACTCGGACGACAGGAATAACACGAACATATTTATTTACGCAACACAAATTAACAGCTGACATGGCAGCAAAACTTACATGATGAGGTGATGTGGAGGGAGAACAGCACACGACACCAAGGGGGACAATCCACAGACAAAGGCACAGAAGATATAGGAACACCCATGATTGACAATGAAGGACACCTGGGGTGATTAGGGTAGGAGACAGGTGTAGGAGCCGGTAAAACCCAGGGGTGACAAGCAACACACCAATTTTCACCATTTCATCTACAATGATGAACAGCTAACAAAAGTCTGAGCGCACTGTCTCAAATAAACTCACGTTTGTGGTTTTAGTAGAAAATTATATTCAGTAGCAAACTGAAAGCTGAATAATGACGAGTGTGTCAATGCTTATCTGAAAAATAAAGTTTCAGTGTGTTGCTTTTACCTTCACTGAACCCTGACAAGATGGGACTGCATGAGCCATGAGTGTGACGTTAACACGGGTCACTGACCCAGACAGCCTTCTGCCAAAACCGTCTGGATCTCTGAGGTTCTGCTTGTTACGAGCCCAGCTGATTCATCTGGGACTAATCTGCGCTCACATTTCTGAGCAGACTTGACACCTGAGTGTCGCTGCAGACGGTTGTTCATGTCTTCACTTTTCATGTAACGCTGTCTAACTCGTGTGACCTTTGTCCTCGTCTTTCATTTTGTTCAGGAACTCCGTTAATTTGTGAAACAACATCTGTAGCTGAGCTTTGGGCCCGTTTGGGGATTCAGCGGTGCTCTTCACTCAATCCTAAAATAACTGGGCAGACACAGATGACAGTGCGGGGAGGTATTTTCAGTGGAGATAATTTAGACTTTTTACAGTTTCTAACAGATGTGCTGCTTTTTCCTCTATAGAATTATAAAAACAAAACCATCTTTTAAGTAAAAGCCTTGCATTCCTTTAAGGAATGCTTTCTACTCGCCGTTTTTCCTGCCTGACTTTAAAACAAAGATAATCAGACCAAATTTTAGCTCAGTACCTGAATGACTGACTGTTAGGGCCATTTTTGTGATGGCGTATTTTGATTAGTTGTGGTGGTCCATCTCGAGTTGGAGTAACTCTAAAAGTTATAAAGGATTACTTTCTGAAAAGTTCATTAAAATTCATTCATGACATATTTTGCTAACAGACATGCAGGGTTGATGACAACAGTTAATATTTAGGTTTTAAGCAAACGTCTTGTACAATGAGTAACACTTGGAGTACTTGTTGTGAGTGACTCTCTGCTCCAACCACACCAAATTTTACAACGTTATCAGTGAAAATGACTGAATTTGAGCTATTGTTGTGTTTTCTAAGATGAGTTGTCTGTGGTGGTCATCTTGGATTGGGTTTGCTCCATAAGTAAAAGTAGATGTTCATACAATGATTATTTCCTGAATGTTTCTTAACAATCCGCCCAGTGGTATTTTGGCAACAGACAAACACATGCACACACACTGACAGGTGGAGGGCAATAACAACAAGGAAATTGCATTTCCTGCGAAAATGCAATGTGAATGCTTATTGCTGAAGAACTTGCTGAAAAACAGCTGAAAGCAGTTTGAAAAAAACTTGCTGAATTTTAGTTGAAATGAAAGAACAAGCTTTATTAGCAGAAGAAAGCATACAGAACATATTTTTGCAGAATTAGGTATAAGTTAGCAGAAATTAGCACAAAAATTAGGAAATTAGCTAAAAGAAGCTGAAATTAGCAACAAAAAAAATAGCTGAAAAATATATGAAGAGGCAGAAAGAAGCTTAAACAACCAGAAGGATGTGAAAAGAGCTGAAATGAGCTAAATAGATGTGGAATTAGCTGAAAAGGCTAAAATTAGCATAAAAACATTTAAATTGTAGCTGAAATAGCAGAAAAAGCTGAAACTATCAGAAAAAAAATCTGAAAGAAGCATAACAAGCTAAAATTAGGTAAAGTTAATTAGGTTGAAAGTAGCAGAAATTACCATGAAAATATTTGAATTTATCTGAAAACAAATTAAATTAGCTAAAAAAAAATGCTAAAAAAAAAAAATTAAAGGGGTAGCTGAAAATGTAGAAGAAGCTAAAATTAGCAGAAGAAAGCAGAAAGAACATGTTTGCCCAATTAGGCTGAAAGAAGCAGAAATGAGGACAAAAAAGAGAAAATTATCTGAAAAAAGCTGAAATTAGAAAAAAAAAATAAAAACAGCTGAAAAGCAGCTAAACAATCAGGAAGAAGCTTAAATTACGAATAGGAAGTGGACAGAACACATTTTTTGCTGAATTAGACTGAAAAAAGTTTAAATGAGTGCAAAAAGAGTTTGGTTCTCAAACTATCTCTCAGGTCAGAAGCTACCTAACAGTCACTAATGGTGTGCCAGAAGGCTCACTATTAGGTCCCACTCTTTTTACAATTCATATAAATAATGTAGATCTAAACATTCCTGATGCATCCTTGCATCTCTATGCCGATGACACTGTTGTTTATTTTTCAAGCTAACACAGTTGCTAAGGTTTTCCAGCTTCTATAGTCTGCATTTGACATCATTCAGTCGGACTTATTCCATCTCAAGCTGGTGCTAAATGCTGACAAAACCAAAGGGATGTTGTTTTCCAACAGAAAGAAGAAAAATGTATCACAATAGTGTGAATGCTTCATAAACATTCTCACTATTATTTTGAGCCATAAATACCTCAAACTGGCAGCATTGAGAGAAAAACATCTCCCTACTCACCGTACGAGCTCTTCCTCTCCTCTGGTGTGCTCTGAGAACTGGAGAAAAGCACTTTGGTCGTGGGACTCCCGTTGGACACGTCCACATCTAGCCTGGGGAGGGAGATGGCGTTCTTGATGATGGGAGAAATGGCAGGCGGCGGTGGGGACAGGTCCTTCGATCCCTCTCTGGGTCGGTTGTCAGAGCCCCTCCTGATCTGCCGAAGTGTTCTGGAGAAGAACGCCCCGATCTTGTTGTCCGGTGAAGAGACTGAATCTGTCTCCCCGTTATTTTCAGCGGCTGTCCCGCCATGATTGCTCAGGAAGGACGTATCCCCAAAGACATCACCACCGCGACCCACGTGCATGGTGTGTCGGAAGTCGCCGAGCGGAGGGCTGATCATATCCACCGTGAGGTCCCCTTTATGGCGACGCTTGCTGTGAGAGTGCGAGACCAGACCTTTGAGGCCTGATAGTTTTTCTTGAAGATTCATGATCACAAGGAGTTAAGAATTATCTAAAACCTCTCAGATCGGTCACTGTAATTCCCCTTTCTGAGCGCCAAAAGTCCTGGACTGCAGTCCCAAACAGTTCATTGGATTATTATCACTGTGTCTTATGTACAGGCCAGACTCTGTCCAGCCCTTTGTAGTATGTTGTTCTGCATATGGGGCCAAAGGAAATTGGCAGAAGCTGAAGAAAACTGTGCAGTGGTGTTCCTGGATGCAGTCGGCCCTGTTGGAGTGCGGTCAAGCTGCCTGGCTCGCTTGAGGCTTTGGCTTCATCCACGAGCTTTAGAAATAGGTTTGTGTTCAGCTGCAAAGGGTTCTGTGGTTGGACTATAGAGCCATCTATACAGAGGGAAAACAGAAATATAATTATCTTTAAATCGGAGACAAGTTTGCACTTCGTTCTGAGGCATATTGAGTGGAACATACAACATAGTCAGTAAGAGAGCAAAGCTTTCCACCTGGGGATATGGTTGTAAATTACTACACAAATCTGTCCTGCACGTTTTCAGGATTCTGCATTCCAAGAGTCCGCTGGTCTGGAACCAGCTAAGTTTAGACCACAGTCCCTCCACTCTCCCTGTAAAATCTGCTTCTTATTCATGAAATGAGGGGACTTTCTCTGTTGTGTCTTACATAAAATTTATTGAACATTTTTCTGAAGAGGACATTTAAATCAGAGCCTCATTCAACGCGCTCAGGTTTGTTCGTTAACAGACAAAGAAGGCTCAGCGAGACACGAAGCGATAATAAACATTTCCTGAAAAGAAAATTACTGCAGCTAGAAGGCAGATTGCTGCCATATGAAGCCTGAAGAAAACACAGGGTCGCAAAAAGAGTTGTTGACGATCATACACTGGACTGACAAGATTTGTGGCCGCCATTTTGTTTGTTGCTTTGCCTTGCACTGTGTACTGTTGACATGTAAAACCACACATTGTTAACGCCTTGTGCAGCTGTATACTGTGTTGTTAGTCCAAAAACACATAGTGATAGCCTTATTTTACCCAAAAAAACGGCAAAACACCAGCCAGCATGCTGCCACTACCATAATAAAATGATCCCGTCCTGTAATAATGGCACTTAAAGTAATTACATGTCTGCTTAGTCTGACCAGAGCTCTGCTACAAGTGTCTGTAGTTAATTGAACTTAAACTAATAACTTGAACTTATATAATGTAGAAGTTTTCCTCTTAGTTTTGAAAATATATAGAGCTCTAATATCATGCATCTCAGCATTTTTTTTTGCCTAAACACAAATTCCTTCTCAAATTTAGTACATTTTTATCCATGAAATTGATTGGTGAACTAATGGTAATAATTCAGGAAAATAGGGATGCACGATATTGGATTTTTGGCCGTTATCTGATTTGCCAATATGTTAAAACTTATTTGGCCGACAACCGATACCAATAATGAGATTTTTTTTTCCTAAACCTACTTACAAAGATTACATAGCTTTCTCTGCTGTGGAACTAAAATACTACATTATTCTGCGTGGTCGTTGTCAGTTTGGCCTGCTACCAAATGCAGGTGCCAAAAAGGAGCTGAAAATGATGCAACACCAACTTGGATTATGTTTAATGTCAAATTTATTCATGACAATTACTTTCTCTAACACAATGACAACACTTGAATAGTCATCCAAAAATAGCACCATATATACACACGCATATATATATATATATATATATATATATATATATATACATATATATATATACACACACACACACACACACACACACACACACACACACAGACCCTTTCCAAAAGAAATTAGAATATCATGGAAAATTTGTTTAACTTCCATAATTCCATTCAAAAAGTTGATATTTAATAGATGATAGATTCAGGGCCCACAATTTAAACGATTTCAAGTATTTATTTGTTTATTTTAACATAATTTGGGCTTCCAGCTCATGAAACCCACGAAGACGGGATTTTAAAAAATTAGAATACTGTGGAGAAATCAGTCCGCACTTCTTCTCAGTTTTTGCAGAAAAAAGAAATAAATTAGGATCACAACAAATCGTTCAAAATATGGCACTTTCAAAACGATATGTCAATCTTCAATACTTGGTTGGGAATCCCTTTGTCTTAATCACTGCCTCGATGTGACGTGGCATTAAGGCAATCAGCCAGTGGCATTAACTGGGAGTTATGGAAGCCCAGATTTCCTTGATGTTTGCTGTCAGCTCTTCTTTGTTGTTGGGGTCTGGTGCCCCTCATTTTCCTCTTGAGAATACACCATAGATTATTAATGGGATTTAGGTCCAGCGAGTTGGCTGGTCAGCACTGTGACGTGGGCATCAAACCAGTTTTTGGTGCTTCTGGCAACATGGGCAGGGGCCAGGTTCTGGTGGAAGATGAAATCTACATCTCCATACAGATCCTCAGCAGAAGGAATCATGAAGTCCTCTAAAACATTCTGGTAGACTGTTGCGGTGACCTTGGATTCAAGAAAGCAGAGTTTACCAACACCTGCACTGGACATTGCACCCCAAATCATGACTGACTGTGAACATTTCACACTGGACCTCAAGCAGTATGGGTTCTGTTCTTCACCCTTCTTCCTCCAAACCCTTGGACCTTGATTTCCAAATGAAAAGGTGCACTTTACTTTCATCTGAAAAGAGGACAGAGGAACCCAGCAGTTGTAGTCCATCTCCCGGAAGCGTCTGAATGTGGTGGTTTTTGAAGCTGTGACTCCGCCTCATTCCACTCTTTCTGGATCTCTGCCAGATTCTGGAATCTTCTCTGTTTGATAATCCACTGAAGCCCACATTCATCTCTTTTGCTGGTGCATCTTCTCCTGCCACATTTTGCCCTTCCACTAGACTTTCCATTGATATGCTTGCACACAGCACTCTGTGAACAGCCAGCCTCCTTAGCTATGAACCTTTGTGGTTTACCCATCCTATGGAGGGTATCAATGATGGTCTTCTGGCCAGTTATGTCTGCAGTCTTCCTCATATTGAACCGAACTGAGACAATTGAACCAAACTGAAGCAATTTAATGACACCTGGGGAAACCTGTGCAGGTGCTTTGAGTTTAGTAGATGATTAGTGTGTCACACTCAGTTTAAAACTTTCATGTCCTGCAACATTTGGGCTGATTTCTCCACAGTATTCTAATTTTTTTAACTTCTGTTTTCGTGGGTTTCATGAGCTGGAAGCCCAAATTATGTAAAAATAAACAAATAAATACTTGAAATTGTTTCAAATGTAAGCCCTGAATCTATCATCTATTAAATATTAACTTTTTGAATTGAATTATGGAAGTTAAACAGCTTTTCCGTGATATTCTAATTATTTGGAAAGGGTCTGAATATATGTTTATAAACAGCTCCTTTTATATCGGTGAATTATTTTGATGGAATGGCTGATGTCTGATATTTAACTTTATCGCTAATATCGGCTGATACGATACCATGCCAATAATATTGTGCATCCCTATAGGAAAATATGTCACTAATATTGATGATATATTTTCAGAAAGATGGTGCGTACCCTCAGTACCCTGCTTTACAGTAACCATGGTGTAGAGAGCAATGAGTCCCTGGTCTAATACAGACAAGTTTCTCCAAAAACCTGATCACTGCAATGCCACTTTTATCAAGTTCAGGTTCTGATCATTCTAACACTTAATGGCAAGATGTTTGGCTTCTTGGCTGAATTAATCCAACTTTTATGGCCTACTGCCATCCTGACAGCACTGAAGGATGCCAAGTAGCACCTACCAAGATGGCGGCACTAATTCTTACCTCGTCTTTTGTTTTTTTGTTTACGTTTTTCTGTTTCAGTGAAACTATCGCAAAACACTTTCAAGCTGACGCTGAGATGTCTCTTCAGTCTCCATGTTTATGCACGGGGGTTAAAGTCAACCTACAGCTTTTACACTTCTGAGCCACAAAGGGAGTTAGCACCTGAGATGAAAAAAGTAATAAATAACAGAGTAAACCAGTGATGTGGCTCAAAGGTGTGATGAAGTGATAACCAGCAGTTGGAGCAACATCATGTCATCTTTGATTTCTTGCTGCCGCTTTTAAATATGAATATGTTCAGGCTGCTGTTTAATGCACCTTATTATATTATATTATAATATATTATTACTGTTTAGTGTATATCTTTTCTTCCCTTTTCTCATCTAAGTAAAATATTATTCTGAATAAGAATAAGAGGGACGCACTTTTTATAGTAGCAGCTTTGTGCACTCCGTCCATCTTTCGGACGACTGTACGTACATGTTCTCGTTGTATCTCGGTGCAATGATCATAAAGTTTATTCTGATTCTGATCTTAGATCCTTGTATACTGTTTCTTTTTTATATACTTTATATTTCTGCTATTTTTAGGTGTAACTGGGACCTTGAGTACACAATTTCCCTCCACCTCATGTACCACATGTGATGTGAATGACAACAAAGAACCTTGAAAGCTCACAGTCACAGGACATGACCAGCTTGAATGTTGATTTTATTAAAGACAGGCATGTCATTACTGTCATTTTGCAAAGCTGTGATGTCTACAGTGTAGAGAAGCTCATCTAGATGACCATTTTCACAAATACTATTGGCTCTTTATCAAAGTAGGGTTTATTCTTTTTTTTGCGCTCCATTTCAAATCCATTAGTAGCTCATTTTAACCTAAGTTTTCAGTTAAACTTTTGGTTTGACCGTTTTAGATTTCCACACCTAAAACCCAGACAAATTAGCCATTTGTTATATCTTTTTCCTTTCCAGAAGACTAATTGGTATTCAGTTGAAAAATATTTTGACAGCATAAAAGAGCTCTCTGTTTCTCTTTAAACCTTTTCCACAGCAGCAGCTGATGGTCTGCGGGCCCTCCACACACGCAGAGCCCTGTCTGGCTTTATTAATGACCTTCTACGGTTCACGACATGAGGACTGCATCAGATCCAAGGCAGCCCTTCTAATTTGCTGCTGGCCACAGTCCCAGGCCCCACGCTCCACTTCCCATGGCTGCCGTTTGAAGGGGGCATTCTGGGAGTGGAGTGGGGTGGGGGATGGGGGGACATGCCACATACCAGCACAAAGTAGTGCCACATTGAAGCTCATGAAAAGCCATGTGTGACAGCCATACCGAGACGTGTTCTTTACATTTGGCGCTTTTCCACTGTCTCAACTCTCACTGGTTCTGCACCAAAGGGCCTCCCCACTGCTGGTACCCACCCCCACTCAGTCCAGTTTATGGGACCATCCTGTTTGTGGTTCCAAGTAACAATTTTGACGTAAGCAGACAGCAGCTGTTGGTTGGCCAGCAGAGCTACATCACTGGATGATCCACCCAGCAGAACTGAAAACTACATCTGAACCTCCACTTCCTGTCTGATCGTGTTGACAGACAGCTGCACCAGAAATGAGAACATTTACAGAGAGATATCGGAGATGATGGTGCAGCATACACCTGGACTTATAAGCAGTGCTGGGATAAGCTAAAGAAATTGAAATCTGATTTAAGGGTGATTCAAGGCTACAGTATATTCGAGCAGAACTTTTTCCGCGCTGGCTCTACGTGCACTCTCCGCAGAGAGTTGAGACTTCATAGTCGAGCGTCCACCCTGATTGGCTGCAGAGCAGCTCCGCAGACAAAGGGCGTTTATCTTTGGGACAAATTGAGGTCGCCGATTGGTCATTTGCTGACATGCCTACTGGACTGACTGACAGGTCACAAAAAAAAACGAGAGCTGGCATCCCCAGCCACAGTGGTGTTCTGTGTTTATATGTTGTTAATAAAAAGTTCTAAAAAAAAACAGGGAGCGCTGGCCCTGCAGCCCACACATCAGACCAGCCCACCAGGAAATCACCAGACCCTCCCGCAGCCATGCTGGACCTGATTTTAATTTGCTCGTGACAAATTCCTTCCTTTCACACCATTTCAATCATGGTGTCAACGGAGGAGGAAGAGATCGCTTGCCTTTTGGAAAAAAAGAAAAAGAAAAGGCCATTAAACCAGATCAGGGATGAAGTAGGGGAATTTAATACAATGGTGTCACATACAAAGCAGTCCGTTGCCGGGCAGTTTATTGTACGACACAGAGTACGCTTACACGGTCGTAAAAATTGAGCTTTGCACGGACATGCCCTGCGGGCGTCCGATTCGACTCTAATCCGGAATGCAAGGACCTCCACGGACCTGACTACACTTGAGCCTTAAGGAACACAACGGGTGGAATGGCTCGAACACAATGACCAGTTCTGATCCCGCCCACTTTGCCATGACGATCCCGCCCACAGAGCAGGGAAACAAGTCACAGCGGATCACCTACACCTGCAAGAAGAACCAAGACGAGAGCTGAGCTGAGTCGTTCTTATCAATGGCAAAGCATCTCTAGAGTGAACATCGGTCCACAGGACTCCTGTAGATGAACGAGTGATTTCTTCGATTGAAAACAAATGACTGTTATTAAACTGGCACCAGCCGTATGTTGTTCCCAATCAGGGAATGTTTCGTCCTGATTTTAAAGTTTAAAAACTAGAACATTAGTGTATGTGACAACCTACAGCCCTGCACGACACACACAAATATATTTTTGTTACTCTGACTTGGTATTCATTTGGATGAAACGCTGTTTAAAGAGCATTAGCTTTGGCACAGCAGGGGTCACTCTGTGACTCCTCCTGTGTATTTTAAATAAGATCATTTTATCTAAATATCTCATCCACTTTCCTTTCATCCTCCTTAAGGAACTTTTTTGGTACTTACTGTTTTCTGCGTTACACACCTTTGTTTAAAGGTGTCAAATAAGATTCCCTGACGATTACAAGAACAAAAAGTACACAGGATGCTGATAAATTAAATGCTTTAATCCTAGAGGCAACTTGTCTGTCTTTGTCTTAGATATAGGAAAAAAAGGGGACATGGACATACCCTGGATTAACCCTTAATCCTTCGTCTCCGCCATTATCCCTGGTACGGCGCTGGTATTAGGGCAAGGCCTGGCGGCTCCCACCTCAGTCGTCTTGATCACTGATTCAGATTTCTGCCAGAGAATAAAAAAAGAAAATTAGCTCAAAGAAGTGACTGAGAGATTACAGGACAGAGTCAATGGGAAATAAGGCACAAAGAGATGAAGGAATTAAACACCTGGAGGAATGAAAAGAACGAATGAGAGGAAATGAGTTCAACAGGATGCAGAAGAGAAAAAGGATTGTTGTAAGAGCAAAAGATTAGATCAAAC
Source organism: Nematolebias whitei (assembly GCF_014905685.2). Taxonomy (NCBI): domain Eukaryota; kingdom Metazoa; phylum Chordata; class Actinopteri; order Cyprinodontiformes; family Rivulidae; genus Nematolebias; species Nematolebias whitei. The sequence continues at coordinate 20,505,823 of NC_056514.1, read as the reverse complement.
ATTTGATTACTTCTCTATTATCACCTTAAATTATCAAAAGTATACGTACACAAAAAGCCCTACTCAGATTATTACATCAGCGAGGCTAAAAATTCAGAACCTCTGGGCACTGGGCTTTAATTGTTTAAAGCATTTAACCAAATTCTACGTCTGAAAAGATACATGTTTAGGAATTTAAAACAATCTTCCATCTGTTGGTGAGAAAAATCAAATGTGAAATTTAACCTGATTCTGAAAATATTGTGACCTAAACTGCCACAACTGCACTACAACAGTACAACAGACTGTCAGCAGAACCGTCATAAAACTACTCCTTAAATCATCATCTAGGGCTCTGGCTGTTTTCATTTCATTTTTAGATGAGCTAAAAATGTTGACCTGAGGAATCCCGAGTCTATTATCGGATCTTGATTCACCAGCAAGTAAACAAATTGATGTATTCTGTAAAACTTCCTTAAATCCTAATGATAGAATAAAAAAATAGCACTGGTATTCAGGATTTTCTTTGTTCCATGAGCCAAGAAAAGATGAAAGAATAATTAGAATTAAAACTAGAGAAATCGCATTTCCTGCGAAAATGCAGTGTGAATGCTTATTACAGAAGAACTTGCTGAAAAAATTTGCTAAAACATGTAGCTGAAATGAAAGAACAAGCCTAAATTAGCAGAAGAAAGCATGAATAAATATTTGCTGAATTAGGTTTAAATAAGCAGAAATAAGCACAAAAATAAGGTAATCAGCTAAAAAAAAGCTGAAATGAGCAGAAAGCAGTTGAAAATTAGCAGTAAATGTAGAAAGAAGCTTAAACTACTGTACCAGAAGGAAAGAGCTGAAAAAAGAGAGAAAAAAGTGGAATTTGCTGAAAAAGCTAAAATTTGCATAAAAACAGCTGAAATGGCATAAAAAGCTGAAGCTAGCAGAAATAATCTGAAAGGAGCATAACAAACTGAAATTAGCAGCAAGAAGTTAATTAGGCTGAAAGTAGCAGAAATTACCATGAAAAACTTAAATTTATCTGAACAGCTGAAATTAGCTGAAAAATGCTAAAAAAAAAAAAAAAAGTAGCTGAAAAGGTAGACTAAGCTTAAGTTAGCAGCAGAAAGCACATATTTCCCCAGTTAGGCTGAAAGAAGCAGAAATGAGCACAAAAAAGTGGAAATTATCTGAAAAAAGCTGAAATTTGAAAGGAAAAAAAACTGCTGAAATTAGCTGAAAGTAGCTGAAATTGTTTTTAAATTTGGACAAGAAAGCTGAAAGAAGCTGAAGCAGAACAAAAATGTGAAAGGAGCAGTCAAAGGTTGTAAACAGATCTAAAGATTTGAAGGATGGAAAATGAGCTCAATTCATTTTATGAGAAAAAAATAGCAGAAAAGGCTAAATATTTCAAAAAGCTAAAGTTGCACTAATACCAAAATGCATATCGGGATTGTCTTGAAAGAGCTGAACATTTTGATTTATGACTTGTTGAAATAGTTTGAAAACTGAGGGACGAGAATTGCACTGAAAAATGTACGGAAGAAAAATGGATGACAATAGAGTGAATGCTTCATAAACATTCCTACAATATTTAATAACTTCTGCTTCTTTTTGTTGATTAAAGTGTCTACTTACTCAAAGACAGTCTGATCCAGGTTCACTCTAATATTGACTGGATTTTGTTGCATTCCTGCTGCAGACGCTTGGTTCCATTTGTTCTTGCGGTGGTTTCTCTTCGACACAAACCAGAACAACCACAGTCTGATGAGAGTGTGCTGCTGAATGGACTGAGTGCACCCACACAGCATCGGTCGTTAGACTCTCGCTTCTCTCACGACTATCAAACATTTTTCCTTCACTGATTGAAACCACGTTTGGGCTTGAATTCTCCTCCATGGTCACTATTTCCCTTTATTATTTCCTTGCTATTCTCGTTTCTTTGTCATTGTGTGGATGTTTATGAAGCATTCACACTATTGTGAGCCATTTCTCTTCCATACACTTTCGGCATCTTTCTCGTTCCACGTTTCTGCAATTTCAACAAATCATAAATCAAAACTTTCAGCTCTTTCAGAAGGGTGCTATGACTTTTGGTATTGCTGCAAATTTAGCTTTTTGAAATATTTAGCCTTTTCTGCTATTTTTTTTCCTCACAGAAAATGAATTGAGCTCATTTTCCATCCTTCAAATCTTTATATGTTTACAACCTTTTACTGCTCCTTTCACATTTTTGTTCTGCTTCAGCTTCTTTCAGCTTTCTTGTCCAAATTTAAAACAATTTCAGCTACTTTCAGCTAATTTCACCTGGGGTTTTTTCAGCTGTTTTGTGCTCCTTACTGGATCTTTCTGCTAAATACAACATTTTTGTTCTTCTGTAAATTCTTTCTGCTAATTTTAGCTTGTTATGCTCTTGTCAGCTTATTTATGCAAGTTTCTGCCTTTTCTACTATCGCAGCTATTTAGCTGTTTTATACTACTTTTAGCCTTTTCAGCTTTGTTTTGCACTTCTTTCAACATTTTTCAGCCTAATTCAGCTAAAATGTACTTTCTCAACTTCCTTCTAGTAATTTAAATTTATTTCTGCTTTTTAGCTACTTTTCAGCTGTTTTTTTTTGTTAATTTCAGCTTCTTTTTGCTAATTTCCACTTTTCTGCTCCTTTCAGCCTAATTGGGCAAACATGTTCTTTCTGCTTTCTTCTGCTAATTTCAGCATGTTCTAAATTTTCAACTAGCTTTATAGCATTTTTAGCTAATTTCAGCTGTTTTCATATTAATTCAAGTTTATTGTGGTAAGTTCTGCTACTTTCAGCCTAATTAACTTCTTTCTGCTAATTTCAGCTTCTGCTTTTTCAGATAGTTTCAGCTTTTTCTGCTATTTCAGCTACTGTTTTAGTTGTTTTAAGCTAAATTTAGCTTTTCCAGCTAATTCCACATTTCTTTTTAGCTCATTACAACTCTTTCCACTTCCTTCTGGTAGTTTAAATTTCTTTCTGCCTTTTCAGCTATATTTGGCTAATTTCAGCTTTTTTAGCTAATTTCTTAATTTTTGTGCTCATTTCTGCTTATTGAAACCTAATTCAGCAAACATGTTCTTTCTGCTTTCTTCTGCTAACTTAGGCTTGTTATTCCATTTCAGCTACATTTCGGCATGTTTTTAGCGAATTTTAGCTGTTTTTCAGCAAGCTCTTCTTCAAAAAGTATTCCCAGTGCATTTTTGCAGGAAATGCAACTTCTCTGGTTTTCCTTAATATTACTCTGTTATTCTACCCTTTAATCTTACTCCTTTCTTGTTATTCAGTAAAACAACTCAATCATTGTATTTTATGCAGGTTGTCCTCTCCCTCCTGCTCTCGTGTCCTTTACTGACTAACCCAGCTAACCAGGTGAACAAACATGCACGATAAGGCCACATTTTTCAGGGTCGCCCTCTTGACTTTTAATTCCATTCCTACTTTCACCATCCAGGCTCAGACTGAATCCAAGTGAAACACTGCTACACTTCCTGCTCCTCAGCCAAGACATTTCCCTGCTTCAGAAAACTCCACATGCTCGACAAAGACCTGCTGCCTGCAGTCCCACGCACTGTTTGTACCTCGTTAGTGTGCTAGAACAAAGTCTTCTGTCCTCGTCAAGAAGGTTTCCTTAGTCTTTGTTGTTTCCTTCAGCACAGTTTAGAAAATTTAATAATTAGCTTAGATTACTTGTCAAATGAGGAGAAAATATTCAAACACTGGTGCTTTTATTAGTAGATTAGGTTTATGAATAAATAAATGTTAGCTCCTCCCCCATAATCTTTACACCACTTTGGCCTAAATTTGTTGAGAAATCAATTATGTTAAATAAATAACTTTTTACTACATGTGTTGCGTTGTAACAAATCCTTTCCTATCCTGTCCTCTGCAGAAACAACACGTGATGCTCTGTTTTCACTGAAAACACGTTTTCGGTCCCAAAGGTGCAGCTGACAGCAGTGGCCGGTCCGAAGGTCTTAAAAAACCTGCAGCATTCGTTGACGCTGAAGTCAGGAGCTGCTGACTGAGAGGAGTTGGACCACTCGCCGACTAAGAACTGTGACTTCAAACATCACTCCGAGAAGAAAGAATAAAACCAGCTAGAGATTCAAAGCTCATTTTAGTAATTGACTGTTTCCGATCCAGAGAAGTAAGGGCTCTGGTTTAAAAAACTGTAGTTGCTATCATCGTTAAGTACCTTGACAGTCACATAGATCATGTGTCGTTCATGTGAAGAGGGTGTAAAAGACACATGAAGTACATGTGGAACTAAACATTATCAAAGGACCCACTGCAGGAGATTACAGCAGCCACCATCAACGATAAGGAAGACTTAAAGTTTAACTTCTAATGGATTTCATGTCGTCATCACTGAAGCGCTGATTAGTCACCACTCTTTGTTTCCTGGCTGAACGTTTGGGTCAGCCGCATGTTGTGGGGGTCAGAAGGTCACCACCCCCAGTTTGTAATAACCCCAACACTGCTGCCCTTGTTTCCATTATTAACACTTCAAGGTGTCAGGTTCCACTGCATCAGCTCGTGTGACGTCATTCATGCATCCAGTGGAGGGAGACTGATGGGTTATGTTGCACAACTTGTGTAATTAAAAGGCTGAGCGCTAAAAATCAAAGAGCAGCTGATTTATGTTGACCGAGCTCGGAGCATGGAAATAAAAATGACATAGGGCTGCAGCTTCTGTTGAATCATAAAACCATTACAGCATGTCTGATTACAGCCGAGCTACAGGCAGCACTTCACAAGTTCTACAGATTTATCTGACACCAAACCTCAAAACGGAGCCGAGAACTAGAGAGACGGCAGCGTGAACGCTGAGCTGAAATCTGCTGAGAAGGTGACTTGTACAAGCTAAAAGGAGAAAAACACCATCTAAACGTTAGCTAGACGAACATAGCAAAAAGCTGGCTAAAGATTAAAAACAGCAAAACGCTTGCTCAAAGTAGCAAAGGAGCTAAAAATAACCACGTGCTAGCTAAAAGCTAAAAATGGTTAGCAAAACACAAGTTAAATGCAGCAAAAGGTTAAGTAAAGCATAAATGGCAAAAAAGGATCGCTAAAAGCTAAACTAAGCAAAACAGTAGCTGAAAGCTAAATAAAATAAGCACAATGGTAGCTGAAAGCTAAAAGTTACAAGAGGCTAAAATATTGGCTAAAATTAGCAAAAGGTTAGCTAAAAAATAAAAGTAGCAAAACAGTAGCTAAAAGCTGAATGTTGTAAAAGGCTAACTAAAAGTTAAAAATCACAAACATCTAACTGAAAACACTAGCTAAATGTGGCAAAAGGCTAACTAAAAGTAGCAAAGAGGTAGGCAAGCTAAAAATAACCAAGCTAAAAGCTAAAAATGGTTAGCAAAACATGAATTAAAAGCAGCAAAACGTTAAGTAAAACATAACAAATGGCAAAAAAAGATCACTAAAAGTTAAAATAGGCAGAATGGTAGCTGAAAGCTAAAAGTTACAAGAGGCTACCAAAAATATTAGCTAAATTAGCAAAAGGTTAGCTAAAGAATAAAAGTAGCAAAACAGTAGCTAAAAGTTGAATGTTGTAAAAGGCTAACTAAAAGCTAAAAATCACAAACAGCTAACTGAAAACACTAGGTAATGTAGCAAAAGGCTAATTAAAAATAGCAAAGGAAAAAAGCTAAGAATAGCTAAGAATAAAAATTAAGAGTTAAGATAAAACGTAAAAGCTAAGAATAACAAAATGCTTGCTGAAAGCTGAAAGTTGCAAAACACTAGCTATAAGTTTTAAAATGTTAAGTAATGCATAGCATAACAAATGAAAAAAGGATAGCTAAAAGCTAAAACTAGCATGAGTTCTGGCTAAAAGCTAAATAAGCAGAATGGTACCTTAAAGCTAAGATTTACAAAGGGCTAACAAAAACTAGCAAACGGTTACCTAAAAAATATAAAAGTAGCAAAACAGTTACAAGTTGAAAGTTGTAAAATACTAACTAAAAGTTAAAAGCAGCAAAAGGTTAACTAAAACAAAACAAATGACAAAAAATGTATGCCTAAAAGTTAAAATAAGCAGAATGTAGCTTAAAACTAAAAGTTACAGGAGGCTAATATTAGCAAAATGTTAGCTAAAACATAAAAGTAGCAAAACTGTAGCTAAAAGTTGTAAAAGACTAAAAGCTAAAAATAACAAACAGCTAACTGAAAACACTAAATGTAGCAAATGGTTAACTTAAAATATATGTATATATATTTCCTCTTTTTCTCTATCTCTACCAGGTAAAAGCTAAGAATAACAAAATGCTTGCTGAAAGCTAAAAGTAGCTACAAGCTGTATAATGTAAAGTAACACATAAATGATAAAATGATAAAAGCTAAAATAAGCAGAATGATACCATCTAAAAGGACAGCTAAAACTAACAAAAAGGTGACCTAAAAAAATCAAAGTAGCAAAACAGAAGTTGAAAGTTGTAAAATACTAACTAAAGCTAAATGCAGCAAAAGGAAAGCTAAAACTGGCAGAACAGTAAAAACTGAAAAAATAGCTAAAATACAAAAATATGCTGAATCTGATTTACAAAAGGTTCAAGAAGGAAGTGCAGAGATTTTAATCCCATTTAAATATTGTGAATAAAGAAGAATGCCTTGCAAAGTATAAAAGTTACATTTTCATTGTTTTCATCTCAGTCTTGACTCAGGGTGTAGGGACTCACCTCAGGACCTCAGACCGGGTCTGCAGGTCAGGGGTTCTCATGCGGGAACTCCTGGTCCGGACGGTCCGAGCGGAGCAGGCGGACTGACCCGCTGCCGGGCTGTTCCGAGCTGAGCAGAGGGAGGGGCGGACAGAGGCTGAACAGCCCCTCACCGCCCCCCGACTCCCCGTGACGTCACGACCCGTCACCACCGCCCGGATTCAGAGACTGGGGCTCAAACGCAGGAGACTCACCCCTCCTGGGATTTTCTGTTTTTAGGGTTAAAATCTAATTAAGGCTCGCGGGCCAAATCCGATCAGTCAGGGTTGGTGGTGGATGAAAGGGTGGAGGAGATGAATTTACTGATGAGAGAGAACATCCACTGTGAGGCCCAGCGTTCCCTGAAGGAATGCATGTCGCCCGCCGCCTTTCATGTCTGAGTTTTAAAAACTTATCTTGTGTTGAAAATGGCAGCTACAGCCAAGTTATTTAAATATTGAATAAATAAATACAACACTGATGTCTATTGAAAATATCTGCTCTCAGAATCAGAATGCCTTTATTGTCATTATACACAAGTATGATACGGAGAGCCACTTCTTTTTCAGAGCAAAACCTGCTTAAAAAAGCACACATCAAAATATAAAAATATAATGCAATATAAATATAAAAGCACTATGAAAGTAAAAAAAAAAAATTTCACAATTATGTAAATTTGAATAATGCGCATTATGGATATTAGTGAGGTAGTTAAGGTGACTGAGAGTATGAAATGTCAGTAGTATTGCACAATAGAAGTCCAGGGGTTTGGGAGGTTAGATTATTAAATCAGTGCATGTGTGAGTTCAGTGTGGTGATGGCTTTTGGGAATAAAAACTGTTCTTGAATCTATTTGTTCTTGTTCTGATGCACCTGTAGCGTTTCCCTGAAGGTAACAAGTCAAACAGTTCAAAACTCGGGTGTGAACAGTCCTTGATTATGCTTTCTGCTCTGTTGAGGCAGCGTGATGTGTAAATGTCCATCAGAGAAGGGAGAGGGCAGCCAGTTATGTTTTGTGCTGTCTTGACTACTCTCTGAAGCCTCTCCCTGTCAGCCAGGGTGCAGCTGCCGTACCATACTGAGATCCAGTATGTCAGCAGGTGAGCAGTAGAAGGTCAACAGCAATTTGGTGTTTAGGTTGTGCTTCCTAAGGACTCTCAGGAAGTGTAGTCTCTGCTGAGCCTTCTTGATGACCGCTGTGGTGTTCTCTTTCCAGTTTAGGTCAGCAGAGATAGACGTCGAGAAATCGGAAAGTGTGAACCCTCTCCACGCACTCGCCATTGATGTAAAGGGGGCTAGGTTGGTGCTGTGCTTCCTGAAATCAATAATTACCTCCTTGGTTTTTTTGATGTTCAGAGACAGGTTTTTCTCTGAGCACCAAGTTGCTAGCTCCAGGACCTCCTGTCTGTAAACTGTCTCATCTCCCTTAGAGATTAGTCCGACCACTGTGGTGTCATCGGCAAACTTGAACTTGACAATGAGGTTGTTGTTGTTGTGGGCTGGACTGCAGTCGTGGGTGTAGAGACAGTACAGCAGGGGGCTCAGCACACAGCCCTGTGGGGAGTCAGTGCTCAGCGTGTGAGTGGAGGAGAAGTGGGGACCAAGTCTTACAGATTGAGGCCGATTGGTTAGGAGGTCTTTTATCCAGGCACATGTGGGGGGCGAGATTGTTCATTTTGTTTATAAGACAAACATTGCACAATAAAAATAATGTCATTCATTTATCTTACGAGCTCCTGTTCCTAAACCTTTTCCTCCTCGGTACGCATCAAATATGGTGTGACGGGTCAGGACTTTGCGTGTTTATGCAGAACTGCAGGTGAACCGTGTCATTCAACTGCTCCGCTGTAGAGCAGCTGGCCGAAGCTGTTAGAAAATATAAATAAGGTCATATTAATCAGAAAAAGACAATCAAAGAACTTGTGGAAGGAGGTAGCACATTTCTTTTGTACACAGAGGAGACAGGGTGGACACAGATGTCTCTCTGAGGCTGTCCTGGCCGGGAGGCAGGTACGTCTCAGCCAGACAACGTAGGAACACATTCGCAAATTTGCCCGTTATGCACGGTCTGCTGGGAACAGTGTTGTCTTTTGGTGACAAAAATGTAAATGTCAAATTAAAAAAATATCTGTTTACAGTTTTCTTTTTAAATAAAATGTCCACCCTGTTAAGAACATCTCACAATTTTGTCAGTGGGAGCAGAGATCTCATTTCTCACAGAACATGAATTCTCCTTTACATGCAATATACTGCAATATCTGATCTGAACTAGTGTGATCTGTTAGTGCTCAATGTACGCATTAAAAATGACTGTCAGCGACTACCATCAAGTTTTAGCTCAGTAGATGTAAACTTCATTAAACTTGACTAAAGCTTGTATACAGTATCTGTGACGGCCTTCTTGCATTTAATTGACTCCAAAAGTTATTCAGTTGTAGATGTGCATCAAATGATCACTTTGAGAGCTTTACTAAAATCCATCCAGTTTTTCATGGGATATTTTGCTAACAATCAGACAGTGTTGATTCTAATACTTTACGGCAAAACTTCAAACACACAGATCTTGCAATTCTAAATTAGGATTACAATACTCAACAAAGCTAATGTGCAGAGAAAACGTTGGGGATCAGCTACTGTCACAACAAATTCCATCAATTTTCTTTACCTGCTTGATGCTATGAATTCACAGATGTTTGATCAGCCGCAACCTCAAAACCCAATATGTCTGATTTGTACATTAATCGTTGCAATAAACTTTTTATTTCTGCTTACCTTTTGTCAGTTGACGTCTCAGTAATCCAGCTGAACTCATAGTACATTTTGACCACTTTCAATGGCGCTCACAGAGGTTCGTTTGGATGAACAGAGTCAAGAGAAATCTGTTTTTTTTTTTTATCAAACTTCATGCTCAGTAATTCAGGTAAACAATTAACCTGGAGCAGAAGGCCTCCTACATCCGTATGCTCTTTGTGGACTTCACGTCTGCCTTCAACACCATGATCCCCCAAACCCTGATGAACAAATTACTCACACTAGGACTAAGCTCCTCCATTTGCAACTGGGTCCTAGACTTCTTAACAAACAGACAGCAGTCAGTGAGGATCCACAACTTCTCTTCCTCCACCATAACCCTCAGCACTGGGTCCCCTCAAGGATGTGTGCTGAGCCCTCTCCTGTTTACTCTGCTCACGTATGATTGTGCAGCTACCCATCCAGGCTGTCACATTGTAAAGTTTGCAGATGATACAGCGGTGGTGGGATGCATCACAAACAACGATGAGTCCAGCTACAGGCAGGAGGTGGAACACCTGGAGAGCTGGTGCAAAGAGAACAACCTTCACATAGATGGGAAGAAGACAAAGGAGATGACCGTGGACTTCAGAAGGAACAAACATACCTACATCCACCCCACCCCGAACATAAAAGGATCTGCGGTTGAAGTGGTCTCCAGCTACAAGTACTTGGAAGTACACCTGAATGACAACCTCAGTTAGGACAACAACACCACCAGCCTGATCAAGAAAGCTGATCAGAGACTCTACTTCCTCAGGCAGCTGAGACGAGCTGGTCTGGGAAGCTCAGTCCTCACCTCCTTCTACAGGTGTGCAGTGGAGAGCATCCTGTGCTCCAGCATCAACGTGTGGCATGGAGGCTGCACAGCTGCAGAAAGAAAAGCTTTGTAGAGGGTGGTGAAGGCTGCACAGAAGTCTGTTGGAGTCAGTGTCCCCACCATCACAGACATCTACACCTCCAGATGCAGGAAGAGGGCCACCTGCATCATAAAGGACCCCACTCACGCAGCACACACACTTTTTGCCCCACTCCCCTCAGGAAGGAGGTTGAGGAGCATTAAGTCTAGAACCACTAGACTGAGGAACACCTTCTCTGCATCTTCTGTCCTCACTCCAACTACCTCCATGTCCTCTCTAAGTGCATCCATATATCTCCTCTTTGTCTTTTTATTTATTGGCAACTGCATTTCTAACATCCTTCTACCAATATATTAGTACAGATAACTATCTGATTGAAAAATCACTTTAAAATGACATCCATCCCATTATGAAACAACTAAAGACATTTTTATTCAGACAGGCTTTTGCTTAATGTTTTTTGTTTGCTTGTTTGTTTTGTTTTAATTGTGTTGCCTTTGTGAAGCACTTTGTGATCTATATGTCTGTGAAAGGTGCTATAGATTTACTTACTTACTTAAGGCTGTAAATGGATTTGTAAAACTTTTACGTTTCATTGTTTTTCAAATCTAACACCCCTGCACTATGACTCAGACAAAATAGCTAAACCAAAAGTTTCCTTTTAAAAACATGTAGAAGACTATTTTACTTAATATGAAACTAGAAGAGCATTGGCAAGTGCTGCCTAAATAGTAATAAACATGACCTGTATAGGTAAAATGAGTACATGAGCACAGGCTGCAGAGCAGAACACTTGCAAATATTGAATTTTGCTATAGACTGAGATATGAGTAAAAGTGAGTCCACAAGGACACCAGTAGTGATCCCGGTACGTTAAATAGCATTTATTCTTCCTAATCTTTTTGGAAATTAAAGTTTTCTAACAGGTTTTTCTTCAGAAACATTCCTTTTGATGACCAAAAAAAATTACATGCTCAATAATTCAGGTATACAATCCAACAATTTTCAGTCAGGTCATCTGGACCTTTCCTTTTGATGCTTTTAATTTCGTTTTGAAACTGACCTGACATAGAGCAGGGTAATGTTATGCTATAACATGTTATAGCATAACATATATGTTATGTTAATGTTATAATCATATAATATTTGGCATCATTGTGAGATTTTGAGACTCTGCTTTTAAAATGTAAGGCTGAGATTATTGATGTCATCTTGACCAAAAAAATAAAAAAAATTAAATTTTCAAACCAGCACTCTCGGTAACAAAGCTGGTTTGTTGGGAGGCCAGGTGAATAAATCATCACATATTAACAAACTAGGTATCATTTTAAAGATTTTCTGATGGAGAATGAGAATGTGTCCCACGGCCAGGACGGAACCTGCATTGTTCCTCCTGGATCTGAGGTACGACCAACGATCGTACTCACTTCTCCAGTACCCCTGAATAGACCTTACCAGGGAAGCTAAGGAGAGTGATGCCCCTATAATTGGAGCACATCCTCCAGTCCCCCTTTTTGAAGAGGGGAACCACCACCCCAGTCTGCCAATACAGTGGCACTGCCCCCGATGTCCACGTGACGTTGTAAAGGCATGTCAACCAAGACAGCCCCACAACATCCAGAGCCTTTAGGAAATCAGGATGAATCTTGTCCACTCCCAGAGCCCTGCTGCCTTGGAGCTTTTTAACTACCTTGGCGACCTCAGCCACGATTATGGACGGATCAAACCCAAAGTCCCCCGACTCAATTTCCTCCATGGAAGACGTGCTGGTGGGATTGAGAAGGTCAGAGAAATATTCCTTTCACCTCCCGACGACATCACTGGTTGAGGTCAACAGCACCCCACCTTCAATGAACACTGTGTTAGTAAAGAGCTGCTTTCCCCTCCTCAGCTGCCTGATGGTTTGCCAGAATCTCCTTGTAGCCTACCGAGAGTCTCTATCCAAGGCCTCACCGAACTCCTCCCACATCCGAGCTTTTGCCTCAGCAACAGCCAAGGCTGTAGACTGCTTGGCCCTCTGGTACTCCTCAGCTGCCTTTGGAGTCCCACTGGATCAGCTCTTTACCCTCACTAAGGTCCTTGAGGAGTCATGGGAGTTTGCCCATCCAGTCTACATGTGTTTTGTGGACTTGGAGAAGGCTTTCGACTGTATTCCGTGGGGCACACTGTGGGGATGCTCCATGAGAATGGGATTGGGGGTCTGTTGTTACGGGCTGTTCAGTCCCTATACAAGTGGTGCGAGAGTTTGATTCGCATTACCGGTAGTAATTCGGACCCTTTCAGGGTGGGAGTTGGATTCTGCCAGGACTGCCCAATGTCACTGATTCTATTCATAACTTTTATGGACAGAATTTCTCGGTGCAGCCAGCGGGCGGAGGGTTTCCGCTGTGGTGACCTCAGGATTCCATCTCTGCTCTTTGCAGATGATGTGGTCCTGTTGGTGTCATCGTGCTGTGATCTTCAGCTCTCACTGGAACGGTTCACAGCTGAGTGTGAAGTGGCTGAGATGAGAAGCAGCACCTCCAAATCGAAGGCCATAGTCCTCAACCGGAAAAGGGTAGATTGCTCTCTTCAGATCGAAGGTGAGGTTCTGCCTCAAGTGGAGGAGTTCAAGTATCTCGGAGTTTTATTCACAAGTGAGGGGAGAATGGAGCGTGAGACTGACAGATGGTTTGGTGCAGCATCTGCAGTATTGCAGACTTTGTACTGGTCCATTGTGGTGAAGAGGGAGCTGAGCTGTTAGGCAAAGCTCTCTGTTTACCTGTCAGTCTACGTTCCTACTCTCACCTATGGACACGAGTTCTGGGTAGTGACCGGAAGAATGAGATTGTGGATACAGGCGGTTGAAATGAGTTTCCTCCACAGTGTAGCTGGACTCTCCCTTAGAGATAGGGTGAGATGTTCAATTATCCAGGAGAGACTTGGAGTAGAACAGCTACTCCTCCACATAGAGAGGAGCCAGTTGAGGTGGTTCGGGCATCTGGTAAGGACGCCCCCTGGGTGCCTCCCTAGAGAGGTGCTTCAGGCATGTCCGACTGAGAAGAGACCCCAGAGAAGACCCAGGACACTCTGGAGAGACTATGTCACTCAGGTGGCCTGGGAACATCTTGGAGTCCTCCCAGAAGAGCTGGAAATGGTGGCTGTGGAAAGAGATGTCTGGGCCTCCGTGCTCAAGCTGCTGCCCCTGCAACCCAATTTAGGAATAAGCAGAAGATAGTGGATGCATGGATGAATGAGAAAATAATAACATGATGGTAATAAATAACATGGATCTTAAAGCTGTTGTTAGGCGACTTTTGTGACTTTTAGATCAGGATAGATGTCATAATGCCAAAAAAAAAAAAAAAAGTGTTAATCATTGATTACTTTGGATATTTATGTTCACACTAGTGATTTTGACTCATCCATTCTTTTTCTTGACCCATTTTCCCCTGTGGGATCTTCAGGCTGATTCCTACCTGCAGTGGCTGTTGGGTAAGGTGTATCGTCTTGGACAGGTCAGCAGTTCATTACAGGACCACATAGAAAATAGCAACCATTCACCCTCCACTCCTGACTAGTGACCATTAACTTCCATGCATGCTTTAGGTCTGGGAGCAAACAGGAGTAAACCCCACCCAGCCTGTGAGGTGAGAGCTCTATCCACAGCGCTGCCATACCACACCTTTGTTGACTCATTGCTAGAGCGTCAACTGATCGATGATGTGTTTAATGACCAAATGACTGAGGGTCAATTCAACAAGGACATAATTTAATACACACCTCTAAAATTCAGCATTGGAGGGTATCTGAGGACAACTGTAGGTGTATGTGTCATTGCTCATGTGGTGACCTGCTGTGATTTTGTTCACACAGTCATAAGCCAAGAATGTGTCTTCCTTATAGGGACAGAAACCAGACCACACAGTCTAAATAAATTTGTCTCAAAAAGAAGACAGTCTTCAGATTAGTGGGGTCATTAGTTCAGATCTGGTATGAACTTGTGTCGTATGTGACTTCATTGCATTTTTCTACATTTAAGTAACCATGTTGTAAGGATCATTTTGCCTCTCCTGTGCCTACAGTAAAATATGTTTGTGGCACCAAATTACACAGCTTTATAATGTTATAGTTGCTTGAGAAAAAAACTATTGTGCTAATGATGTGGAAATCCAATGATCCTTCAGAGTGATCCAATAGAAATGTGTTCATGCCATCAAAAGAAGGCAGCCACAACTGTTCCAGCCTGTGTGTGTATCTGTGTGTGTGTGCCCGAGAGAGACTGCAGCTATATTTGGTCTTTGTTGCTTTTGTTGTCACCTTTGTCCCCACTTCCCAGGCATGAAGTGCTGACACCAATGATTTGATTCCAATCCAACTTCAACAGAAATTATTTTTACTTTGTCTATGGTCATCTGTCCTGTGGTACTCTGAGAAGAGTTGTTAAATAACACAAGGAACTCCCCACACAGGAAGAGCCTTTGGTTTTTCTCGTTTATTCCCTGTGTTCACACAGAAATTGTGTTTTAGGAGCCACAAAACATTGGGGTTTTTTTTGTTTGTTTTTTTAAACAGGTTCCAGATTTTTTTTAAATCTTGAAACTGAGTAGACAGCCAAACACAAACTTTTGGAAAATGATGTCATTGCTCTGCCTCTAACCTAACCCACAACGCCAAAGACATCAGATGTAACAACAGTAATGGCGGGTTCCATGCTTGTGTTTGTATAACGATAGTGGCTATACACAGATATAAGGACTGAGGAGAACACCAAGACTCAGAATGAATTCATCCATCCATCCATATGTACATTCATTTTCTTCCGCTTATCCAGGGTCGGGTCACGGGGCTAGCAGCTTCAGTAGGGAGGCCCAGACTTCCCTCTCCACAGCCACTTGGGCTAGCTCCTCTGGGGGAATCCTGAGGTGTTCCTAGGCCAGCTGAGAAACATAGTCCCTCCAGCGTGTCCTGGGTCTTCCCCTGGGTCTCCTCCCACTGGGACATGTCCGGAACACCTCACCAGGGAGGCGTCCAGGAGGCATCCTAACCAGATGCCCGAGCCACCTCAACTGGCTCCTCCCAAAGTGGAGAAGCATCGGCTCTACTCTGAGTCTCTCCCGGAAGACTGAGCTTCTCACCCTATCTCTAAGGGAGAGTCCAGACACCCTGCGGAGAAAACTAATTCCGGCTGCTTGTATCTGAGATCTCGTTCTTTTGGTCACAACCCAAAGCTCATGACCATAGATGAGGGTAGGAATGTAGATAGACCGGTATATTGAGAGCTTCCCCTTTTGACTCAGCTCTCTCTTCATCATGACAGACCAGTACAGTGCCCGCTTCACTGCATACGCCACACCTATCTGCCTATTGATCTCTTGCTCCATTTTCCCCCTCATTCATGCACAAGACTCCAAGATACTTGAACTCCTCCACTTGGGGCAAGACCTCCTCCCCAACCTGGAGAGGGAACTCTACCCTTTTCCGGCTCAAGACCATGGCCTCAGATTTAGAGGAACTGATCCTCATCCCGGCCGCGTCACACTGGGCTGCAAACCGCTCCAGCAAAAGTTGAAGATCACGACCTGATGAAGCCAATAGGACCACATTATCTGCGAAAAGCAGAGATGCAATCCTAAGGCCACCAAAACAGATACCTTCAACACCTTGGCTTGGCCTAGAAATTCTGTCCATAAAGGTTATGAACAGGATCAGTGACAAAGGGCAATTTTGGCAGAGTCCAACTCTCACCAGGAACAAGCCCGGCTTACTGCCGGCGATGCGGACCAGGCTCTGACACCGGTCATACAGGGACCTAACAGCCCCTATCAAAGAGCCCGGTACCCCATTCTTCCAGAGTACCCCCCCACAGGGTCCCCCGAGGGACGCGGTCGAATGCCTTCTCCAAGTCCACAAAACACATGTAGACCGGTTGGGCAAACTCCCATGCACCCTCCAGGACCCTGCTGAGAGTGTAGAGCTGGTCCAGTGTTCCACGGCCAGGACGAAAACCGCAATGCTCTTCCTGAATCTGAGGTTCGACTATACGATGGACCCTCCTCTCCAGAACCCCCGAATAAACCTTACAAGGGAGGCTTAAGAGCGTGATTCCCCTGTAGTTGGAACACACTCTACTGTCCCTCTTTTTGAATAGGGGGACCACCACCCCGGTCTGCCAATCCAGGGGAACTTCCCCCGATGTCCACGCAATATTGCAGAGTCGCGTAAGCCAACACAACCCTACAACATCCAGAGCCTTAAGGAACTCCGGGCGAATTTCATCCACCCCTGGGGCCCTGCCACCGAGGAGCTTTTTAACCACCTCGGTGACCTCAGCACCAGAGATTGGAGGACCCGACCCAGAGTCCCCAGGCTCCGCTTCCTCAGTGGAAGACGTGCCGGTGGGATTAAGGAGGTCTTCAAAGTATTCCGCCCACCGACCCACAACATCCCGAGTTGATGGCAGCAGTACACCACTCCCACTATAAACAGTGTTGGTGGCGTACCGCTTTCCCCCCCTGAGACGCCGGATGGTGGACCAGAATTTCCTTGAAGCCATACAGAAGTCGTTCTCCATGGCTTCTCCGATTTCCTCCCATGCCCGAGTTTTTGCCTCAGCGACCACCCGAGCCGCATGTCACTTTGACTGCCGGTACCCATCAGCTGCTTCCGGGGTCTCACAGGCCAAAAAGGCCAGATAGGACTCCTTCTTCAGCCTGACAGCATCCCTCACCGACGGTGTCCACCATCGGGTTTGAGGGTTGCCGCCGCGACAGGCACCGACAACCTTGCGGCCGCAGCTCCGGTAAGCCGCCTCAATAATAGAGGCACGAAACATGGTCCACTCAGACTCAATGTCCCCCACCTCCCTCGGAACATGTTCGAAGTTCTCCCGGAGGTGGGAGTTAAAGCTCCGTCTCACAGGAGACTCTGCCAGACGTTCCCAGCAAACCCTCACAATACGTTTGGGTCTGCCAGGTCTGGCTGGCATCCTCCCCCACCATCGGAGCCAACTCACCACCAGGTAGTGATCAGTGGACAGCTCCGCCCCTCTCTACACCCGAGTGTCCAAGACATGTGGCCGCAGATCAGATGAGACAATGACAAAGTCGATCATCGAACTGCGGCCTAGGGTGTCGTGGTGCCAAGAGCACATATGGACACCCTTATGCTTGAACAAGGTGTTCGTTATTGACAATCCATGACGAGCACAGAAGTCCAACAACAGAACACCACTCTGGTTCAGATCGGGGGGCCGTTCCTCCCAACCACGTCCCTCCAGGTCTCACTGTCATTGCCCACATGAGCATTGAAGTCCCCCAGCAGAACAAGGGAGTCCCCAGGAGGTGCACTTTCCAGTACCCCCTCCAAGGACACCAGAAAGGGTGGATAATCTGAACTGCCGTTTGGTGCATAAGCACAAACGACAGTCAAAACCCGTCCCCCCACACGTAGGCGGAGGGAGGCCACCCTCTCATTTACCAGGGTGAACCCCAACACACAGGCACCAAGTTGGGGGGCAATAAGTATGCCCACTCCTGCTCGGCGCCTCTCACCAGGGGCAACTCCAGAGTGGAAGAGTGTCCAGCCCCTCTCAAGGAAACTGGTTCCAGAGCCAGAGCCATGCGTAGAGGTGAGTCCAACTATTTCTAGACGGAACCTTTCAGCCTCACACACCAGCTCAGGCTCCTTCCCCACCAGTGAGGTGACATTCCACGTCCCAATAGCCAGCTTATGTAGCCGAGGATCAGACCGCCAGGGTCCCCGCCCTCAGCCACCACCCATCCCACATTGCACCCGACCCCTTTGGCCCCTCCCACAGGTGGTGAGCCCATGGGAAGGGGGACCCACGTCTCCTCTTCGGGCTGTGCCCGGCCGAGCTCCATGGGTAAAAGCCCGGCCACCAGGCGCTCGCCCGCGTGCCCCACCTCCAGGCCTGGCTCCAGAGTGGGGCCCCGGTGACCCACGTCCGGGCAAGGGAACATTAGGTCCATTTATTTGTCTCATCATTGGGGTCTTGGGCTGCACTTTGTCTGGTCCCTCACCTAGGACCTGTCTGCCATGGGTGACCCTACTAGGGGCATAAAGCCCCTGACAGCATAGCTCCTAGGATCATTGGGACACTCAAACCCCTCCACCACGGTAAGGTGGCAGCCCAGGGAGGAGGCTCCCTCTACAACCTCTGTTGTAACATCTATTACAGATAATAGCAGCAGTCTGGACTGCATATGTCCATAGATCTTTAGGCAGGTTACTCTCAATTAACATGCATCTTGCCTTTTCAAAAACAGTTCTCCATGTTCTTTCAGCTGTCCCATTCTGATGGGGTGAATAAGGGGCTGAAGTTTCATGTCTAATGGCATTTTGACTGAGCAATGACTGAAGCTCTTTAGATATAAACTCAGTTCCATTGTCTGATCTTATACATTTGATCTTCCCATAAGGTGCCACATCTGCAATTAACTTCTCTGCACCTTTAACAGTATCACTCTTAGCTTTCAGAAAATAAGTAAAAATAGCACCTGAATAATCATCAGTAAAAGCTAAGGTATATCTAAACCCATCTTTAGCTGCTGGTTCTATTGGTCCAGCCAGATCTGCATGTACAAGATCAAATACATCTTTAGCCTTTTCATCAGGATCTCTACTCCTGGTCTGGATAAATTTACCCTTTATGCATACTTCACATTTCAGGTCAGACTTCTCAGTTTTACCTCTGATTTTCATTCCATCTACAACATTCTCCAATTTTGATACATCATTATAGTTACAGTGACCTAAAATGTCATGCCACGTTTGAATGTCATAGCAGGAATTACATTCATCCGCCTCATCTGTAACAGTATTTAAAAAGAACAATCTGTCATAAACATTAATGTCAAAAGCCGTGCCATTTTTATGGATGAGCCGATTCTGTCCATCTTTGAAGATGACTGTCGCTCCTTGGGCAGTTGCAGCTTTAACTGAAAAGATGTCCTGTGAAAATGATGGCACGTATAAGGTGTCCATCAGCATCATCTCCACAATTCGACCCTTGCTGTCTCTCAAGCAAACTCTGGCGGTGCCCTTCTTCAGCGCAATGCCACTGGTCCTCACTCCATCAGCCAACTCCAAAACATGGCTCTGAGGCTTAAAATTCGAGTCAAAGTCTTTGAATTTTTCAGCGTCTGTCACAATGTGCTTTCTTGCTCCCAAGTCGACCATGAGGCCCTTCACCTTCACGCTGTAGATCTGGGCGTCGTCCATCTGCTTCACCTTAAAAGCGAACGTGTTGTCCTCCTCATCCACTGCTTGCTTCACCTTGTCTCCTCGCCTTTTCCACCGGCAGTTTGCGTCCTTGTGCGTGGAGCTCTTGCAGAAACTACACCACTGTTTGGGCTCTCCATGCTCGTCTGCAGCTTTGGGACACTCCAGGGCTTTGTGCCCTCTGTGGCCACAATTATAACAGGTGAGTTTTGTGCAACTTCCTTTAACTTTCATCACGCTATCTTCAGCTGAGCCAGCAACACACAACTTCTCTGAGCTCTCATAGCTCCTCAGTTTCATTTTAAATTGGGCAAAAGTTAACTCCTCATCACTCTGCGTAACATAAACAGAGAATGGTTTAAACACTTCAGGCAGACCTTTTAAAATCATTGCAGTCAGGAGGCCATCACTTAAAACTTCCCCTGCATTCCGCAGCGCTGTGATAGCAGTCTCTGCACAGATAATATAGTCCGTCACGCACTCATTAACACCTTTCTGAAGGGATGTCAACTCCGTATACAAACGGATCACTCGTGGTTTCCCCGTACCAGCGTAGTGATCTCTGAGGATCTTTAAGGCTTTTCTGCCATCATCTGCAGCATCTCTCATGAAAGGGAGAGACTCTTATCGTCCAAGACTTGAATTAGTTCTGCATATGCCTCTTCATTTTTGGTGGCGTCTTCTTCCACGTCCTCGGGTTCATCCTTCAATAGTATAGTGCTCTTCAACTCAAGCAAACGCAAGTGGGCCAAAAACTTAGTTTCCCACAGCTCATAGTTCTTTTCATCTCCATCAAAACATAAACGGTTCCATCGGCTTCCAAAACTCAAAGTCAGCAGTCTTCTCCATGATTGTGTAGCCTACAGAGCTACACTGAGAGACCATTTAAAGGCCTTTGCAGGTATTTTGAGTTAATTAGCTGATTAGAGTGTGGCACCAGGTGTCTTCAATATTGAACCTTTTCACAATATTCTAATTTTCTGAGATACTGAATTTGGGGTTTTTATTAGTTGTCAGTTTTAATCATCAACATTCAAATAAGTAAACATTTGAAATATATCAGTCTGTGTGTAATGAATGAATATAATATTCAAGTTTCACTTTTTGAATGGAATTACTGAAATAAATAAACTTTTTCATGATATTCTAGTTTTATGACCATCACCTGTATATCATCTGCATTTAAGTTTACATTACTACCAGTGAAATACTTATTTATACTAATTCATCCTACTTGCACTGTTATATTCTACCATGATGTTGTTTACTATTTTCTCTTTAGGACCTTGTAAATATTATAATTAGTTTTTCACCTTTTGGTACTTTATTTTGTACTGCATGCGTTAGTATTTCTTGTTTGTTTGTTCTTTGTTTTTAGCGAGTCAAATCGTTTCTTCTCATCCTGAACATTTCGTCGTTGTTAACCTGCATATGACAAACAACTTGAACTTGAACAAATGTGGTCGTAATTCTTGTAAACCATCCGATGTGTAGTTAGTGTCCAAACCATTTAGCAAATTCTGTGTTTTTGGCTTTGAGTTTGAGTCTTGTTGGTTTTCTTACTTTTTAGCCACTCGTCTACTGCTGTGTGTGTCAGATACAAAATACAATTCCGGCAGATTTTTTTGCTTTCTCATGCATCTCATCTCTCTTCTGCCTCCCTTTTATATTTACTTTTTGCACAATGTCAGATTCTCTTCACATCCTCCTGCTCTTACACAACCCCTGTTCCTCCCAGGTTTTCCCTGCATCCCTCCTCTCTCTGCTCCTGCTCTGCATCCCAAGACAAACAACCTCAAATAAAGCTCACAGGCTTATGGAGGCCATTCGGAGTTGTGTCCCCAAAGGGAGGCAAGATTACAAACTCTGTGCTTTTCACAATCTCCCCCTGTGCTTTTCATTTTTCTCAATAAAACACCTCCTAACTCTCCCACGACTTGTTCATTTCTCACTTGAAGCTCTGTGATACCCAGATTTGTGGGATTCTACGCCTTTCTCTCTTTGAGTTTGACCTCACGTTCCAGTGAGTTTCTCTAAATGTACCCTTTAGATTCCTTTCCTCTTTGTTCATGCGTGATTATTTGTTGTGGAAAAACTCTCATTGCTCCGCTCTAATGTGAGGAACTAACATCAAGCTCACATCATTGCAGTCAGCTCTGAGTCACACACACAGACACACAAACCTTCATTTTGGCATCTGCTTATCACTGGCGTGTTTGGAAAAGCCTTTTTTAGAGTAATGACCCAAAGTGTATGCCTTCCTGGCAACAAGGCTGCATAAAAATTGGGTGTATGCGTGTCTCTGTGGAGTTCATGAGGCTGAAGGGATTTCAAAAGAATAAAAAAAACAACTTGCTTAGATTTATTCTGCATTAAACGCCCAGCATTTGTTGAAGGGATGCATGTATATGCCAGAGTTTAAAGCTATGACTAGATATGATGGGGATATAGCTGTTTTGGTCAAGTTTGGAAAATAATATTGGGCTCTGTCTGAACTGATTTATGAAGATCTTACATGATTTGAACGCTCTCAGAGTTTAGGTTAAAGAGGAGTCTCAACTACTGCAACTTCAAATATTTGCTCAGTATCTGCACTGCAAAAAAAAGATTTTTAAGAAAGTTTAAAAAAAAACACTTGTTTATAGACTTTTTTCTTAAAGAAAAAATATTCTTAACAAGCAAGTGTTGCATAAGAAAATTAAGCTCATTCAAAGAACACAAAGAACTTTCCCTTAATAAAATATTTCAGCTCATCATAAGTTTTATTTACCAGCTACAGGGTATGACTATGGTTTGGTTGAAATTCCAGAATAAGAACAAGATTATTTTTCTTATTTAAAGAGTTAGACCATTTAAACAGTTCCTCAATTTAGGAAATGTATTTAATCACACTAAAGTTTGAAATCATGGCTGTCAATGTTTCACATGACATGCGGTCTTTCATGAACAAAAGCTGCAAGAATCAAAGCACACGGTGAACATGAAATACCGTTAAACAAGCCCCATTTGAAAAACATGTGATTCTGGTGCCATGATTTAAAATAAAATCCCTTGTTTTTAGTATGCTCTTTCAACATATGGTGTCTTACTCTCTGCCATTTCTGCTAATTATTATTTTCAGAGTTGAGATATAATTCTTAGTTCAATCAAGAAAGAAACGATTCAGTTTTAAGAAAATTTGTTTTGTAGTCATTTTTTTTATTTATGTGAAAACTTAAATTAAGGTGTAAAAATTCTAAAGTAAGCAAATAATTGTTGAAATCAACTTGTTCAAGAATGCATAATACACAATCCAGGTAAAGATTTTCTACATATCAAGGTTTCTTTCATTGTTATAAGTCAAATTTTCTTAAATGAAGCATTAAAAAAAATCTTAAAATCAACATAATCAAAGGGCATAACACTCATTCTAAGGAAATATTTCTTACGGAAAGCAATCTTTCAATTCAGTTCAACTCAGTTTATTTATATAGCGCCAAATCACAACAAAGTTGCCTCAGAGCACTTTACAGGAACATTCATATACACAGAAAAGCCATTTAGTAAAGTTCTCTATCTAAGGAAGGTATCTTTGCTTGTAAAAGTGCAATTTTCTTTAAGTTTGGAAAGTTTATTTTAAAGGCACACAGCAGTTAGATCAGGGATACTCATTCCGCGGCTCCCGAGCCACGTGCGGCTCGCCATGATTTATTTGAGGCTCTCATGGCACAGCCAATGAATTTCTTATAACATGCTGGCACATTGCGCAATAATTGCACATTTCGGCTTGGGCTTTGATGATGCAGTTTTATGAATCATACAGCACAAATAAAATACAAATAAAACTAAATAACAATGCACAACATAAAACTGTGTTAATCTACTTGTTGAGGAGAAGGCAGCTCCGACTGGCCGGTAGAGGTAAAAAAAATAATAATAATCCTGTTAAGCTTCAGATGGATCAGCTGATCATCACCGCTGTGCGCGTCCGCTGACCCGCCAGTCAAAAGATCTGATTTATTTATTTTCAAAAACATGGTTCTTACATCTTCACAGCAGAAGGACAGGGTTTCCACTTTCCTCCACCACCCACAAGAAAGAGCAGAAAGGGATAGTTCTGATTTTAGTAGGGATCTGTTAAAAATCATAATCAAAATATCATTGAACTTGTTGCAGATAGCTTTTGGATATATAGACCCTTTTCAAAAAAAATGAGAATATCATGGAAAAGTTGTTTAACTTCCATAATTCCATCAAAAAGTTAATCTTTAATAGATGATAGATTCAGTTCCCACAATTTAAATGATTTCAAGTATTTATTTGTTTATTTTTACATAATTTGGGCTTCCAGCCTCAAAAGTTCATAGCTAAGGAGGCTGGCTGTTCACAGAGTGCTGTTTCCAAGCATATCAATGGAAAGTCTAGTGGAAGGACAAAATGTGGCAGGAGAAGATGCACCAGCAAAGAGATGAATGTGGGCTTCAGCAGATTATCAAACAGAGAAGATTCCAAAATCTGGCAGAGATCCAGAAAGAGTGGAATGAGGCGGGAGTCACAGCTTCAAAAACCACCACATTCAGACGCATCTGGGAGATGGACTACAACTGTCGGGTTCCTCTGTCCTCTTTTCAGATGAAAGTAAAGTGTGCCTTTCATTCAGAAATCAAGGTCCAAGGGTTTGGAGGAAGAAGGGTGAGGAACAGAGCCCATACTGCTTGAGGTCCAGTGTGAAAAATCCAGTCAGTCATGATTTGGGGTGCAATGTCCGGTGAAGGTGTTGGTAAACTCTGCTTTCTTATTCTGCTTTCTTAAATCCAAGGTCACCGCAACAGTCTACCAGAATGTTTTAGAGGACTTCATGATTCCTTCTGCTGAGGATCTGTATGGAGATGCAGATTTCATCTTCCAGCAGGACCTGGCCCCTGCCCATGCTGCCAGAAGCACCAAAACCTGGTTTAATGCCCATGCCATAGTGCTTGACTGGGCAGCCAACTCGCTGGACCTAAATCCCATTAATAATCTATGGTGTATTCTCAAGAGGAAAATGAGGGGCACCAGACCCAACAACAAAGAAGAGCTGACAGCAAACATCAAGGAAATCTGGGCTTCCATAACTCCCAGTTAATGCCACAGGCTGATTGCCTCAATGACACGTCACATCGAGGCAGTGATTAAAGCAAAGGGATTCTCAACCAAGTATTGAAGACTGACATATCGTTTTGAAAGTACCATATTTTGATTGATTTGTTGTGATCCTAATTTCTTTCTTTTTTCTGCAAAAACTGAGAAGTAGCGTGGACTGATTTCTCCACAGTATTCTAATTTTTTTAAATCCTGTTTTCATGGGTTTCTTGAGCTGGAAGCCCAAATTATGTAAAAATAAACAAATTAATACTTGAAATCATTTAAATTGTGGGCCCTGAATCTATCTTCTATTAAATATTAACTTTTTGAATGGAATTATGAAAGTTAAACAACTTTTCCATGATATTCTATATTTTTGGAAAGGGTATGTGTGTGTGTGTGTGTATATATATATATATATATATATATATATATATATATATATATATATATATTTGTATATATACAAATATTATTAGCTGGTCCGAACGGCAGAGGTGGAGAAAGTACTCAAACACTTTACTTAAGCAAAGTACAAATAAACAGACAAAAATGTACTCTTAGTAAAAGTAGAAGTACCACATTAATGTTTTTAACTTAAGTAAAAGTACTTGCTTTTAAAAATACTTAAAGTATTAAAAATAGAGTACTTGCTGAATGTATTACCTAATGCAATGGTCTACATATCATTAAGAGTGCCTACAGTATGTATATTTTCTGTAATACATCAATAGTGTTGAGCCATTTTAATGAACAATGCTGCAGATAATACATGTTTTTATTGTGTTTACTCTGTGACACCGTTCACACTTGGACTTGTGATTCTGTGCGTCAGAATTTCAGGGATGACCTGCAGAGTTAAATGTCATTAAGCAAAAGAAGAACGAGGAATGATTATACCTTTGAAAGTTTTTATTTAACACAAAGCAAAACCAATGTGTAATTTTAACTGCAGTAAACACATTTAAGTAAAAGTTGTCTGCCTGAAAAAAGGATCATTAGACCAAACAAAGGAAAACAATATTTTAACTTCCTGACACCATTTTCAAAACTTGGACCTGAGTGTTGTGTCATTTGGAGACATCTCTTGTCTCCTAACATCCCATGAACTGACACATTTTAATATTGCAGCAAGAATTTCTTGTTCAAGTTCAGAAGAAGTTGGTTTTCAAAGATTTTGAGTCCAGTCTGGCTCTTTTGGGAGAGAGAATCTGTCCTGCAATATTATTTCAATAGTCTTTCAATAGTCTTTCAATAATCTTTCAATAAGGTCATGGGTGGTGCGCATCTTCTGGCTGACTCTCCACGGTGGAATCCATTTTGGGTGTGTTAGCGGTGCTGCTGGTGCTCCCAGCTCAATGACATATATACTAGAATATACTTCATTGGCCCAGCTCTTCTTGAAGGTGGGTCTAATGTTACTTGCCCACTTTGCAGTGATTCAATGGACCAGCTCCCCTCTCGCCATTGGTTACTTTCAAACTAACGAAAAAATTTAAAAACCACAACGTGAAAGTAACGTGTATCGCAACATATTATAGAAATGTAGTGTAGTAGAAAGTACAGATACTTAATGTAAAATGTAGTGAAGTAAAAGTATAAAGTACCCACGTTTAACTCTAGTACAGAGACATGAAAAATGTACTTAAGTACAGTAATGAAGTACTTGTACTTTGTTACATCCCATCACTGATAAGAACGGGACCCAGACAAATGGACCAAGTATTAAAACAGTTGCAGTTTCAAAAAGTCAGAGCTACTTTATTAAATTGTACACTAAGTGCTTGCATTACACAAATATTTGAGCAGAAATATTGTGATATTTCTGTCTGAAATGCTCCAGGCTTCACCGGACATGCTTCAGCGGCTGCTACCGCTACTTGTAAAGCAAATTCATATAAAGTTAGTCCCTCGATTATTGCGGGGGTTACATTGCACACACCACCACGATAGGTGAAAAACCTTGAAGAACACTATCCTGATGCATGCTCAATAATCCAGGTAGAAAAAGCTAAACAAGTTAAGTCTGGTCATCTGGACATTCAAAAAACAAAACAAACAAACAAAAAATGTAGAAATGTTTCGTCTTTCATCCAAAAGACTTCTTTAGTCTGAGGTGTATTCAGCTCTGTCTTCAAAACAGCTTGAAGAACACTATATTTATTTCAGTGCTTTTATATATATATATATATATATATGCTGCCTGGCCAAAAACAAAGTCTCCACCTGGATTTAACTAAATAGGTACGAGCCTCCTATTGGATAATTACTGCATGGACGATTACCTTTCAGCTGGCAACAAGTTATTTAACCCCAACTGGTATAATGAGATGTTTTCATTTCTTAAACAACCATGTCGAAAGACTCATCACGTGGTCGTGGAAAAGATGTCGTCTGTTTCAGAAGGGTCAAATCGTTGACATTAAGCAGAGAAAACATCTAAGGAGATTGCAAAAACTATTAAAATTGGGTTAAGAACTGTCCAACACATTATTAAAAACTGGAAGGATAGTGCGGACCCATCGTCTTAGAGGAAGAAATGTGGCTGGAAAAAAATCCTGAACGATCGTGATCGGCGATCACTTAACGTTTGGTGAAATCAAATCAAAGAAAAACAACAGTAGCACTCAGGGTCATGAGCATGAGACATCATTTTCACACATGGATTGGCCACCACAGAGTCTAGAC
The DNA here is from genome assembly GCF_014905685.2 of Nematolebias whitei. Classification (NCBI taxonomy): domain Eukaryota; kingdom Metazoa; phylum Chordata; class Actinopteri; order Cyprinodontiformes; family Rivulidae; genus Nematolebias; species Nematolebias whitei. Next base: position 20,478,466 of record NC_056514.1, on the reverse strand, counting down.
CTTAACCCCATTGAGAATCTTTGAGATGTGTTGGAGAAGACTTTATGCAGTGGTGAGAATCTGTCATCATCAATGAAAGATTTTGGCGAAAAAATAATGCAACACTGGATGAAAATAGATCTTGTGACATTACAGAAGCTTATCGAAACCATGCCACAGTGAATGCATGATGTAATCAAAGATAAAGGTGGTCCAACAAAATATTAGTGTGTGACCCAAAAATTTTCAGTCAGGTCATCTGGACAGTTTCTTTTTTTGCTGAAACGTATCACCTTCCATCCAGAAGGCTTCATCAGTCAAGGAAACACACAACACAAAACTGATTCTTCCCCCAACAGTTTACTCCAAAGTGGTACAAACCAGTTTTGTTGGTGCTAAGAGGGTCTCTTTGGCACTGTTTGTATACCTGGATTATTGAGCATGGACGTGGTTGGTTTTGAACCATTAGTGTGTGACCATTTTTTTAGGGGGTGGCAACTTTTTTTTTGGCCAGGCAGTGTATTTTAAGGCGTTATAAACCCTTCCCACACTCTTGCAATGTTCTAAACTCTTAAACCTACATCATTTTAACAACATACATAGATGTACTGTACAGTACTGCTAAATTTTACTCACCAGCTCTGCTGACCAGCAGCTCTGTTCCGATCGGGCTCGGTTCCAGTTCGGAAGATCTACCCTACAGTGACGAAGCCCACCGCCCCGTCCAGGTGGATGTGCATGTGGATAATTGAGCTTCAGGAAGCTTCAGGATTATTTGTGACTTTCCTGCCAGTTCTGTGAGCTTAACGGATCGATCGTTACTTCTGACTTTGCGTTGCAAAACTTCCCCTCCATTTTGGCAGAAAGCAGCGGAAGGAAGCACTGTTGGCTTCTGGGTCATGTAGTTCGTTGATTGGCGTTACAGTGTAGGCTTATTGACTACTATCTGTTCAATCGTGGTCGATGCTCGGTCACTCCTTGGATCAACGTTCTCCATCCTTGATGCTCATATACAGCTTCTTTTATTTCGGCAAATGTCAGGTTTGTATCCTGTTTAATGATGTAAAGCCAGCGAGTTCTTGGTCAGCCTTGTCCTTTACGTCCAGTAACAACTCCGAGCACGATGTCTTTCTCCAAGGAGCGGCTTCTCATCACGAGGCCGAAGTAGGCTAATCACTGTTTGGTGATTCTGGCTTCTAACGAGAGCTTTGGTTTGAGTCGCTCCAGGACTTCAAGATTGGTGATATGTGCTGTCCATGAAATTCGAAATAGTCTCCTCCAACACCATAGCTCAAAAGCATACATTTATCTCCTGTTTGATTTCTTCGTGGTCCATGTTTCGCTTCCATATATCACAATTGGAATTGGTCATTTTGCAAATCCAGGATTTCGGAAAGGTGTGAAGTTCCTTCATTTCATTCTGATTCTAAGTCTAAAAATTTTGACTTGAGCCATAGCTCAAGTTCTGACAGCAGTGAGTCTTCTTCTAGTTCAGAAAACGATCCAAGGAATCTGTTAAAACACATAACAGAAGGTGTAACCATTTGTGGCAACTCAAATGTTTACCGTGTAGAAAAAATCCTTGGACATGGAGTATATGGTTTAGTGGCTAAATGCACAAAAGAGGGTACAGATCAGGTCGTTGCTCTGAAACTTATTGCCGAAGAAAACAGCAATTCCGCTGAAATGGAACTTGCAGCAACGTTAAAACTCAAAGAATTGAATGCAGACAAAATCAACGTCATGAACTTTTTTGACCATTTTAAATGGCAGAACTGTTTTTGCTTCACTTTTGAGCTTCTTGACGAAAGGCTGCAAGATTTCATGTATTCACCTCTGAAGTTGTCTGAAATTAGAGCAATCGCCCAACAAATGCTCGTTTCGCTCAACGCATTGAAAAACCTAGGACTGACCCATTCGGATATTAAACCTGACAACCTGATGACAGTGAATCAGAGCTCTATGCCCTTTCGAGTTAAGTTGATTGACTTTGGGCTTTGTGTTTCAACGTCTGATTTTTCAGGGTCTGATTTGTTTCAGAATCCAAGTTACAGGGCCCCAGAAGTCTTTCTGGGATTTCAGCCAAATGAGGCAGTAGACATGTGGAGTCTTGCGTGCACTTTGGGGTCCCTTTGTCTTGGTAAACATCTGTTTCCAAGCGATTCAAAATACACTGTCTCTAAAAATATTCTAGATAGGGATGCACCAATCCACTTTTTAAAATTCCGATCCGATCCCGATACCTAGATCTGAGTATCGTCCGATACCGATCCAGTTCCGATATCATGATCATCAATGATTTTATATGAGGCTGTAATAATCTCCTCTCAAGTACAATTTGTACAAATATATGCATGCATGTCCAAAAAGGCAACTTGAGGTAAGTTTTATTAATGTTGGATAAGTTTAAAAGTTAGAATTAAATTCTGCTAACACAAAACATGTTTATTTTTATTCCTAGTTTTAAAGTGGATATTAAAGTGATTAATTTAAGTGTTTGTTTAAAGTTGTTTTATATTTTATAAGGGACAGATATAAGAATTTTTTCTTCTTTCTGCACTCTTTTCATTCAATGTTTTCTTTTTGATGATTTTTTTTTTTATTTTGTTTCATTTAAATGAATGAATGAATTAATTAAATAAAATGTTAAATGGCTTCAAACACCTGATAAGTTCATGACATAAACCAACAGACATGTTCCTGTTTTTAGTATTTTACATCACTTTATAATGTAGCTGTTTATGTTTTTAATGTATATAATTTTCAAATCATATGTTTTTTATGATTGTCTAGTGTTGTACTGATAAATATCTCCTGGAGGGTAAACTATATCTTGGATGCAAATATCAAACTGTGAAATCCTTTGTTTTCTACAAGTGATAGTGGTTGGTCATTAATTATGAAGTTTAGCAACTTCTCAGTAAACATTAGAGCTCTGTGGTTTCAGCGACGTCTTCTTCTTGTTAATCCGAAGCAGGCAGCTTGATTTGGGGCAGCCGTGCTCAGTCTGTCCCTCCTCAGAGACGGGCAGACTGAGCGGGGCAGACTTCTGCAATCCTTATCCTGCTAATTTCACTCTTAGAATAACACTGGTTTCTGTGTTTTTAGCTGTCTCGACCCAAATGTCTGTCTGCGCCGTCACATGTGGATACAGGTGCCCAGTTTCTGTGTCTTTTCTGTGTCTGTTTTCTGGTGGAATTTGTGTTCAGGAGTAACTGTTTTACTACTTTAGTGGAGGAGAAAATAGATCCCAAACGTCTTGTTTTCAGCCCGACTCTTTTCCAGTCTGAGCTTTTCTCTCTGGCTTGTGTTTCTGTGGGTACGTGGTTTGTTTGTATACAGAGCTAAAATATGCATAAGTGCATGTCTGCTTGTTAATCCTGTTCAGATTATAAAAATCAAGACCTCATTGTTTTACAGCCCATTTAACATTTCCATAAACACTGTACCAGAAAATGTGCAGACAGTTGTTTGTTCGTCCATAGAAAAATAAGCATGTGCACAAAGGCTCATTCCAAAAACAGATGACGGACTCTAGAGAGTCGCACAGAGATGCACATAGACACATTTAGTTTATGAGTAAATGAATTGATCAAAGGTAATGAATATAATACCAGTCAAGTTGTGCTTATTTGTCATATTCAAGGTTAACACAGGGTTAACAGTACAATGAAATGCTTAGGATGAGAAGAACCAGTTTGACTCACTAAAAAAAATCAAAGAACAAACCAACAAGAAATGCTAAAATCATGCAATAAAGGTGCACAAAAAAAGTGCCAAAAAGTGAAAAAGTAATTATAATATTTACAATGTCCTGAAGAAAGATATTGAACAACAACATGGTAGAATATAACGATGCAGCAGGATGAATGTGAATGAAATAAGTAGTTCATTTGTAGTAATATAAGCTAAAATGCATATGACACACACACACACACATATATACAGTATATATACTGCGCATAATCAGCATATACCACACGGGTTGTGTGACAGGTTATTGCACAGGTAGTGACATTTAAGTTGAATTATTAGTTAGTTATTTCCAGTTGTTCAGTGTTATTTATTGAGAGTTCAGTAATCTGACAGCTTCTGGATAATAAATGTCCTTTAGTCTTTTTGTACGTGATGACAGATTCCTGTATCGTCTGCCTGAGGATAGTAGACGAAGGAGTCCTTGTGCTGGGTGGGTGTGGTCCTTAATGATGCTGCGTGCTTTACGCAGACATCGGCTGTGGTAGATGTCCTGGATGGTGTGGAGACTGCTACCAGTGATGTCCTCTGCTGTTTGCATCACCCTCTGTAGAGCTTTCTGGCTCTGACTGGTGCAGTTTCCATACCACCCTGTGATGCAGCCTGTCAGCAGGCTCTCAATGGTGCACCTATAAAAGTTAGTGAGGATGCTGGTGTTTGTACCAAACTTATTTAGTCTTCTTAGGAAGTAGAATCTTTGTCTGGCTTTCTTGACCACACTATCTGTATGGAAAGTCCATACAGATAGTGTGGACCTGCTCCACCTCAGCGTTGTTTATGTTGATGGTGGAGCGCTGACCTCCACGCTGTTTCCTGAAGTCCACTATCATCTCCTTTGTTTTGCTGACATTTAGAGAGAGGTTATTTTCCTGACATCAGATGGTCAGTGATTTCACCTCGTCTCTGTAGGCACTCTCGTCATTGTTGGGGATGAGGCCCAGGATGGTGATGTCATCAGCATACTTGAGGATGACGTTAGAGCTGTGCTTGGCGGTACAGTCATGTGTAAATAGTGAGTACAGGAGTGGACTGAGGACACAGCCCTGAGGTGTACCGGTGCTGAGGACTATTGTGGAGGAGAAGTGACAGCCGATTCTCACTGCCTGTGGTCTGTTGGTGAGGAAATGATATATGTATAAAATAATATATGTGGGAGGAGGCTGTGGTCTGAACACCCTTTAACAGGTGTGCAAGCTAACTGTTCAGAGTTATGGAATAAATGTTGACCGGCCTCACCCCAAACATACATAACGTGAGTTCTTGTAGCAAATTTAATTCCCTTCTCTCGATGAAAACACAAAGAATCCGGTAATTTAAATACACAATTCTGTAATGTTTATTTTCAGTTTGAATAATGACAATATGAAATTATGACAAATATGAAACATGTATGAATAACCAATAGTATTATTTCAGAAAGTGAATGATGTAAATAATAGAGACTTTGAGAAGGAATATACTGTAGGTTCAATTTGGACTAAGGTTTTTAGCTCTAACGTTAAAATTTTGGTAAGCTTATCTCAGATTCGTGAACTAAATTATGTCTAAACTCAGTTGGCACTTAGTTGTTTCTCATTAGAAGGAAGACAATCGGTCCTACCAGGGAGTTGTCCATTTTCTCATTACCACGGCAGATATGATGACTTTGCCGGAGGTTCATGCTGTTACTGTGAGATTGTTTTCCCCAGGGCCATGTAGGGTCCTGCCGGGCATCACTCTCAGGGTGTTTGAGCATTAAGGACTTCTCTCCATCTCTCGGCTGGGGTGGCTCAGAGCCAACTCTCCACCAGGACAACTTATTCCATCATGGCTGCTTCTCCAGAGAGTCTCTCTGCAACTCTCTTGGACAACTTTTCAACAACTTTTCATACCTCTTGTCAAATGACACTGTGACATGCTCCAAATATATGTGTATATTTTAGTGCTTGTGTTAAAACTGTCAACAAAGATTGTAATTTTAACAAAAGACTATCCATACTTTATTTTCCCTTGCTTGTTTTTTTTGTTGAGGATTGCAGGAAGCTGGTACCTATCTCCAGCAGTCAATGGACGAGAAGAGAGGTACACCTGGACAGGTTGCAAGACCGTCACAGGGCCACACAGAGACAAACAAGACAGGTGTTAGTCTGGCTTTGAAACAAGATGTAAGGAGTAGACATCCATGCAATAAAAACTGCTGCAGACTAAAGGTCTAGCTATAGTTAATAAAATAAGTGTTAGTGGCTATTAAAGGAAGTTTGGGATGTGTTTGTATGTTACCTGTTGTAGACAGCTAATAAAGCTACCTCAGATTTGAGTATTGGGGAAGACTTCTCACAGGGAAGTGAAGTAATGCTGTGTTCTATTTGACCCAGCAATCAGAACTTGGATCTGGGAATGACGCCAGACCCGACTTTACTGTGTTCCAGTGAGAGAACCAGTCGCTGTGCTCAGTGACCAGGATAACTACATTTAGCAATAGAAGCAGAGGATTTCTCTGCAGTCTGCACATGTAACAACACCTGTGTGTGACTGAATTACTGAGATACAATTCAACATCATGTTTCATGAGTTAGTCGGCCATATTGAATTTTGAAGTTGAGGCTGGTCAGGAACATAAAACTTTACAAACTGGACATTTTTCTCAAGGGGAACTTGGAAATTCTGACTTCTGAGTGCAAATTGAATGCATCATTACTTGCTGGTCAAAGAAGAACCCTATCAAGTGTAAAACCAGGTGAAACAAATAAATCTCCAAGGTTTTGTTTTTTTATTTTTTATTTTTTTGCATTTCAAGGTAAAACTACGGTATATCAGATATGTACTCTATTAATACAAATTACCAAGGAGGGTCAGGGTGGGGGTGTGGAGGAAGGATAATCATAGATATAAAATCTATAATAATTTTAAAAATCTATAACCTTCTGAAACCACTGGAAAATGTCAAATTCACAAATAAGTTTAATAAATAAATGAAAGTTATGACATGTTACTTTATCTATTTTGGGGGGCAATAGGTGATAAATTGAATAAACAATACAACCGAACTTGTTTGTGATAATTGCACATATTTATTCCAACAAATTGGATTTTTTTTGGGGGGGGGGGTCATTCTTATGTTGTTCCTCCTTGGCTGACTTTGTGTTGGATCTAAATGTAACATTCCAAAACCAGCGCACACAATAGGAGTGTGGTCCTGTACACACCGTTAGTACTGCAACAGTCTTTACTTGCACAAAAGGAAAAATAAGACTCACATTTCAGGAGTTTCTAATCCTGGTCCTCATGGGCCGCTATCCTGCATGTTTTACTTGTTTCCCTGCTCCCACACACCTGATTCAGTGGGTAAATTACCTCTCGCAGATGCCTGTTAATCACCCGTTCATTCAAATCAGGTGTGATGGAGCAGAGAAACCTCTAAAACCTGATAGTGGGCCCTGGAGGACCAGGATTGGGCACAAAGTCACACTGCTTAATAAAGTACAATTAATACATTCCCACTATGGTTACATTTTACATTCCCTAACCCTTGTGGACTCCACCCGTCTGTACCCGTCATCACTCCACTTTAATTTAGGTGTACACATGCAGACTGTAGACGTCGCTTGTCAAACCGGGACGTGACGCTGATTAGCTTCCTGACACCACCCAACCGCTGAGCCGAAGTCGGGTATCTCCTGAATGGTCCGGCAGTGGGTGGAGAGCTGTGGCCGCCGCTGTTTGTTTTCACCGTGTCCTTATTTCCGGGAATTCGGAACCGCCAGGAAGCGTGGAGGAAAGGCGAAACAATGGGCTATTGTGGGACGATACTTTATGTTATTGCAAAGCCGAAACAGGAAAGCACATGAAGACAAGCAAACCCCTAAATGTTAACCTGTAGAAACACAAAGAACAGAGGAACACGAGGGAAGACCTTCTGTTCCCCGGTCTGTGTTTAAATCCTGTAAACACAGTCTCTCGTGAGGGTATTTTACTGACTACACACTTGTACTCTTATTAATTCTACCCTTGTGTGTCAACCTAAGCTTTATCAGTTTTGTTGTACTCAAAAAAACACAACAATTTGGAAATTGAGCTGACGACCATTCAGTTTTGACACACACTTTCCAAATGACAGAAAACTCCTCTTAAAACATTGATGCTGTTTCAAAGACAAAACACTGCAGAAACTATCAAGCATAAAGAGCTTCATAGTTAATATTAAACACACCAATAAATCTAATTTCAATCAGCGTTTCGTGCACTTTCATTATTTGGATGTTTTCCTTTCATAAAAGTGAAAAAATGTTTTTTCAAATGACAAAAACCCTGATGGGGTGGTTTAGGTAAATGACTCATACTGAACATTTGGCTTATATGTGGGCAGCGCGGTGGCACAGCTAGTAGAGCTGTTGCCTCTCAGCAAGCAAATAACCCCGGTTCAAATCCCGGCCGGGGGCCCTTCTGGGTGGAGTTTGCATGTTCTCTCCGTGCATGCGTGGGTTTTCTCCGGGTATTCCAGTTTCCTCCCACAGACCAAAAACATGTATGTTAGACTGACTGGTAACTCTAAATTGTGTCTAGGTGTGAGTGAGAGAGCGAATGGTTGTTTGTCTTGTTTGTCTTTATATGTCCCTGTGATGGACTGGAGACCTGTCCAGGGTGTCCCCCACCTCTCGCACAGTGATGGCTGGATGTGGACACCAGTGACCCCCACAACCTGAAAAAGGATGATGCAAGTAAAGATAATGGATGGATGGATGGATGGATGGATGGATGGATGGACGGACGGACGGACGGACGGACGGACGGACGGACGGACGGACGGACGGATGGATGGATGGATGGATGGATGGATGGATGGATGGATGGATGGATGGATGGATGGATGGATGGATGGATGTATGTCTTATATGTTAGTCAGGGCTGTGAACACAGAAAGATGCGCTGAAGCTTCAGCAAAAGGAACCTCCTTTCAGCGAGTCACACAAGTGGTACCTCTAAGGGTTAACGTTGTGTCTAAGTGTTTAAATGTGCATAAGAAAAAATAAATGCAGATGTGCAAGTTTAGGTGACATCGTGTACCCTTCTAAAAATCTATTAACTTTTTCATCAGTTGCAAAACTGTCACTTTTATAGCCAAGTAAAACTGATCTAGGAGGACGAAGATGAATGGTTTTTTTGTGCATAACCTCAGACGTAGCCATGCTCCGTCCTTGTCAGCAGGCCATGAAGCACAGCCTATATATTATATGGACAATATTTATAGGCACATGGGGAGTGTGATGTGGTTTTAACAGCTGCATGGTGGGAGAGTTGCACACTTCTTTTAGGTTTAGCAAATGCGAGGGGTAGATTGCAAACTTGGCGTGATGGAGTTGTTGCCTGGGCCTGAGACCAGTAAGGTCAGTTCCTCTTTAATGTTTTTATGACCAAGACATACAGGCCTCACATCATGGACACATTACCACCCTACTCCACCCAAGGCCATAATATGTTGCTACAACTATAACAGACCATCACAAACTCCATACCCAAGTGCTGTGCTTGCTCAGTATCGTTGTGGACCAATACGTTGTATCATTCATGCATGGGAACCCACTGGGTTTTTAAAGTCTGCCTGACAAACTTGTCAAGACCGTGACAAAGACCATCCACGCTGCAGTAAGTTTGTACCGCTGTTTCAGTCACAACTGAACATCCAAGTTTAGGCCTGTAACCTCAGCCATGCCACCTTGCTGGTCAGCAAGGAAAGTCTGCCTCTGAGACTGGTTGATCCACAGTCTGCGAGAGAAGCACGGACAAGAAAAGCTCCAGAGGATGATGGAATATTTACAGACCTGATGGTATGTGGCAGAGCAGAGCTGACTCCCATGCTGAGCGGGAAGTCTTTTGTCCGAGCCTGTGAATCTGAAGGTGTGATCACAGAGACCTTTGTATAAACTGTGATGCATGTTGACTTAGTTCATGCTCTAGTCAGTGGTGTCCATGGCTCTGATAAAAAGTGCTCAGAACAAAAGTAAAGCTGTGTTTGTGTGTACGATATTCTTTGTGCCATGAGGAATGTAGGCGTCTGACCCGAGAGATCTTTGCATGTAGATGATGACCTGAAGGATTGACCCTATATGTGCTGCTTTCACTCACACACAAAGATGCTTCATGAGGGTTTGGATCCACCATGTGCAGCAGCTGCATTTTCACTCACCTCTTTGAAATTATACGTTCTGCTACATGGCAGCTAAATAATCTGCAGTTGTGTTTGTATGTGTGAAAATAACTGTGTTTTGAGGGATGTTCTTATTGAGCTTTCTATTTCAACACTGAAGGAGGATGCTAAATGTGCACCATAAAATTTAAGTTACTATTTCAGCTAAAAATAATATGAGTACATTTAAAACAGTTTAGTCTATTTTGTCATTTAAAAAGGGACAATGTGCATTAATCAAATTTAAACGAGTCCCATGTAAACTAGAGAAATTGCATTTCCTGCAAAAATATAGTGTGAATGCGTAATGCTGAAGAACTTGATGAAAAACAGCTGAAATTAGCTACAAATTGTGCCAAACTTTAGCTGAAATGGAAGGACAAGCCTAACTTAGCAAAAGAAAGCATAAAAAACACGTTTTCTGAATTAGGTTTAAATTAGCAGAAATGAGCACAAAAATTAGGAAATTAGCTAAAAACATATGAAATTGACAAAAAATATCTGAACAGGCAGAAAGAAGTTGAAACTACCAGAAGGAAGCGGAAAGAACTGAAATGAGTTCAAACCATATGGAATTAGCTGAAAAAGCTAAAATTAGCACCAAAACAGCTAAATAGTAGCTGAAAGAACAAAAAAAGCTGAAAGGAGCATAACAAGTTGAAATTACCATAAAGAAGTTTATTAGGCTGAAAGTAGCAGAAATTATCATGAAAAACTTTAATTTATCTGAAAACAGCTGAAATTAGCTAAAAAAAATACTAAAAAGATAACTGCAAGGGAGGGCAGCACGGTGGCACAACTGGTAGAGCTGCTGCCTCTCAGCGAGCAGGTCCCTGGTTCAAACCCCGGTCCAGGGGGCTTTCTGGGTGGAGTTTGCATGTTCTCTCCGTGCATGCGTGGGTTTTCTCCGAGTGCTCCGGTTTCCTCCCACAGACCAAAAACATGCATGTTAGGCTGATTGGTAACTCTAAATTGTCCCTAGGTGTGAGGAAGGGGACAGGACATTGTTGCTGAATTAGGTTTAAAAAAGTTTAAGTGAGTTCAAAAAATGTGGAATTAGCTCAAAAAGCTAACATTATAATCAAAAGAGCTAAATAGTAATTGAAATAGCAGAAAAAGCTGAAACTTTCAGAAAAAAGCTGAAAGAAGCAGAACAAGCTGAAATTACCATAAATAGGTAAATTAGTCTGAAAGTAGCAGAAATTACCATGAAAAACTTGAATTTATGGGAAAACAGCCAAAATTAGCTAAAAATGCTAAAAAGGTAGCTGAAAAGGTAGAACAAGTTTGAATTAGCAGAAACTGAAAGTTGAAATTCAGAAAAAGCTGAAACTTGCCAAAATAAGCTGAAAGGAACATAACAAGCTGAAATTAGCAGAAAGAATTCAGAAGAAGCACAAAAAGTAGTTTATTTAAGTAAACTACAAGTATACTTATTTTACACTAAAAATGAGGAAGTGTACTTGAAGTTTACTTTTTATAAACTTTATTTGATACACTTAAAAATAGTATAAAAATGTCCCTATTTAGTCCAAACAAGTATTAAATCAGTATACTTCTAGTACACTACAAGTATGGTGTGTAGTATACTTGATATACTTATACTTAACTTAAAGTATACTTGCAAAAATAAACTTCAAATGTACTACTTTTTGTTATAGCAGAAAGAATCTGAAAGGAGAACAAAACAGCTGAAAGTAGCTGAAGTAGCTGAAAAAAGTTTAAATTTGCACAAGGAAGCTGAAAGAAGTTGAAGCAGAACAAAATGTGAAAGGAGCAGTTAACGGTTGTAAAGAGATCTAAAGATCTGAAGGATGGAAAACGAGCTCAATTCATTTAGTACGAGAAAAACATGGAAGAAAAGGCTAAATATTTCAAAAAGCTAAAGTTACACTAATACCAACGTTAAAGCAGGATTGTCCTGAAAGAGCTGAATGTTTTGATTTATGACAACAAAGTCCATGCTCAATAATCCAGGTATAAAATCCAACATTTTTCAGTCAGGTCATCTGGACAGTTTTTTTCTTTTGTGCTGAAACGTTTCACCTTCGGTCCAGAAGGCTTCATCAGTCAAGGAAACACACAACAAAACTGATTCTTCCCCCAACAGCTTACTCCAAAGTGGAACAAACCAGTTCTGCTTGTGATAAGATGGTCTCTTTGGTACGCCCCCTCCTCCATTGCCGGCTCTCTTCCTTGTCGACAATCTTGAAAAATGTTGGATTGTATACCTGGATTATTGAGCATGGACTTTGTTGTTTTCAAACAGTTTGACAAGACTGTCAACAAGGAAGAGGGCCGGCAATGGAGGAGGGGGCGTACCAAAGAGACCATCTTATCACAAGCAGAACTGGTTTGTTCCACTTTGGAGTAAGCTGTTGGGGTTTGTTCCACTTTGGAGTAAGCTGTTGGGGGAAGAATCAGTTTTGTGTTGTGTTTCCTTCAATTCAATTCAATTCAGTTTATTTCTATAGCGCCAAATCACAACAAAGTTGTCTCAGGGCACTTTACAGGAACATTCACATAAAAGCCAATTAGAAAAGTTCTCTATCTAAGGAATCCAGCAGACAAGTTGAATCTTGGCTTTGTTGCAGTCTCCCATCCTGAGCAAGCACAGTGGCAACAGTGGAAAGGAAAAACTCCCTTTTAAAAGGAAGAAACCTCCAGCAGAACCAGGCTCAGGACAAGCGGCCATCTGCTTTGACCGGCTGGTTGAGAGGACAAGGAAGGAGAGACAGACGAACACAGAATGGTAGGTCCAGGTGTAGGTCCAGGTGTATCTGAAAGACAAAAAAAACACATGTTGACTGATGAAGCCTTCTGGACCGAAGGTGAAACGTTTCAGCACACAAAAAAAGAAACTGTCCAGATGACCTGACTGAAAAATGTTGGGTTTTGATTTATGATTTGTTGAAATAGTTTGAAAACTGTGGGACGAGAATCACGCTGAAAAATGTACAGAAGAAAAATGGATCACGATACTGTGAACGCTTCATAAACATTCACACAATAAACCTGCGTTTACAAAAGCTTATTTCCATCATGAGCTCATTTTTCTTTGGATGACGCTTCAGTTTTATTTTTACTTTTCAACCTCTACGAAACTGCAGACAATGTTGTGTTGTGTAATTTTTAAAAAAAAATAAAACCAGGGGTCAGATGTGACCTCTGATGGCCTGAAAGTGCTACTGCTGCTTGAGCTATTTACAATTTTTCAAATACGTAAATAATCATGAGAAGCTAAATTAACAGCAGCGTAAAAGTTTATAAGATAGTATTTACATGAACTGTGATAAAATCTTGGAGTTTGAGCTTGTTTAAGGCGGCAGCAGAGCACAGTGGTCCTGGCCTATGTTTCAACTTACCGTTAGCTCATCAGTTCTGTCAGATGGAAAAAAAATAAAATTAAAATTAAATAAATTCCTGCAAACTGAGGCTGCTCAAAGAGTTTTCTACAATGGAACAGATACAAAATATTCATAATATGGCCAAACTTTTTTTGTTTTTTCTGTGGGAGCTTAAAGCAGAGGTGTTGAGACAGTTGCACAGTGAGGGGTGTGATGGATTAGTTGGGTTTATAGGTTTTATTAAGCTTATATTAATTTAAGTTAATTCAGCCTATTTGTATAGTGCAAAATTACAACAGAAGTCGTCTCAGGGCACTGAACAGAAACATTCATATA
>NC_056514.1:20453068-20464488 GCF_014905685.2 Nematolebias whitei | reverse complement strand
TAAATAAATCAGTTAATAACGTGATTTATCAAAGGAACCAACAGATTGCTTTGAGTTTTCACTTTGCCACAGTTTCCCATCCTGAGCAAGCATGAAGGTGACAGTGGAAAGAAAAAACTCCCTCACGAGGAAGAAACCTCCAGCAGAACCAGGCTCAGGACAAGCAGCCATCTGCTTTGACCGGCTGGATTTGAGAGGAACAAGAAGGAGGAACAAAAAAAAAATGACAGGTTCAGGATGGAGACCATCAGGTTTTCTGTAGGAGGAAAAAAAAACAGAATCACATGTTAAGAAAGAATACAAATAAAAACTTCATTTGTATTTGCAATTGTTCATTCGATGAAATGAAGTCAATTTATCCTCCAGTAGTCTAAAGTTATGGCAGCATAGGATAATGAATAGGTCAGGAAACCAAGCTGACTAACTATAGGATTTATCAAAAAGGAAAGTCTTAAACTGGACAATGTGTCAGCCTCATGGACAGAAACTGGAAGTTGGTTCCACAAGAGAGGAGCCTGAGAACTGAAAGATCTTCCTCCCATTTTGCTTTAGGAAACTCTAGAAACCACAAGTAAGTCTGCAGTCTGACAGCAAAGTGCTCTGTTAGGAAAATATGGAACAATAAGATCTCCAATATAAGACGGAGCTAGGTTGTTGAGAGCTTTGTAGGTTAGAAGTAAGATTTTTAATTCAATTCTGGATTTGACAGGGAGCCAATGGAGAGAAACCAATAACATGGCCTGTTTACCTGAAACTTCAAACGGCAAAAATGTCCATTGTTGTTAGTTTATCACCTTGAGTGGTGCCTGATCAAGAAAACTCATCAGAGACTCTACTTCCACAGGGGGCTGAGGTGAGCTGGTCTGGAAAGCTCAGCCCTCACCTCCTTCTACAGGTGTGCAGTGGAGAGCATCCTGTGCTCCAGCATCAACAGGTCTAGCATCAACGTGTGGCATGGAGGCTGCACAGCTGCAGAAAGAAAAGCTTTGCAGAGAGTGGTGAAGGCTGCACAGAAGACTGTTGGAGTCAGTCTCTCCACCATCACAGACATCTACGCCTCCAAATGCAGGAAGAGGGCCACCTGCATCATGAAAGACCCCACTCACCCAGCACACACATTTTGCCCCGATCCCCTCAGGAAGGAGGTTGAGAAGCATTAAGTGCAGAACCACTAGACTGAGGAACAGCTTCTACTCTGAGGCTGTTAGACTCATGAATCAATCAGGATAATCATTGTGAAAAATAAAAAAAAATCACTGTAATGCCACTTTGATTGTTGATATGCACTGCTTATTATCCATGCTGCTGATCTCATGCTGCTGATTATTTCATGCTGCTGTGTTCATTTGTACTCACCTGCTCTCACAGACTCATGTTCGTGCTGCTGTTGTTAGGCATATTGTTTTTATACTATTAAGTGTTTTGCGTATTTCTTAGTTCATATCTTAAATCTTATTACTGTTTTCTTTTACATTTGATATTTTTGCTATTGTTGGATGTAACTGGGACCCTGCGTACCCAATTTAATTCCACCTCATGTACCACATATGATGCAAATGATAATAAAGAACCTTGAACCTTCTGTTCAAAGCAAGTAATCTGTCACCAAAATAAACTAAATCATTTAAATACCCAGGACTTCTTAAATACAGCAGCTACTTCTGCACCACATCCGGTAGTCCTCTGTGTCTGTGTAAGTGCAGTCCATGAGTAAAAGTTCAAAAATAGAGCTTGACTCGCCAACGTTCTGCCAGGTTTCTGGTGCAAATAAAGATCCAAAGAACAGCCAAAGAAGAAGTCGCTGAAAATAAAGTTTGAAATAAAGTTTCTAGCATGAATAAAATCCCAATCTGGCTGGACCGAGGTCATTCTCTGACAACAGTGCCAGAATCTGCAGTCACGAGTTTTGGGGGTTTATTCCATCTTATAGTGAAGACGAGGTGAAGGTCGGCAAGGGATGAGAGTCTGCAGCCAGCCAGGTGTATTCAAAGACCACAGGTGAACAAAGCAGCAAGGATACCACCATCCTCCCATCTATCACCTGGGACTCATGCCTCCTGTGGCCCGTCTGATGAGGGATTGTGTCCTCTCCTAAAGCATGAGCTCCTAGCTTTAAGGGCTCAGATGGGTTTTGATGACTGTTTGGTGTGTGGGACAGGAATGTGGTGACCTGGTTCAAACGTCAGACATTAATGGTGTGATCACCTTGCCCTAGCCTTTGCCTAAGAATAATATCTACACATTAAAGTAGGAGTACTGACGTTGTTGTAAACACACACTGAACGGGCTCTACAGATGTACAAAGTAGAAGATGTGTTACCAGTGAAGGCTGCAAGCTGTCTCCTGACTCCAACACTAGTGCTGAATGTCTCCATTTATAGTGAAGAACTTTGATTAATAAACTTCAGAAGGATAGTTTCTCTTTTGTAACCTTGTTTTTTCGTGTGTGTCTGTGTTTCCAGATCAGCTTTTAAAAGACAAAATATATCCGAGTTGAAGCAAAGCAAGAAATAGAGACGCCATGAATGACGACAAAAACAGAAGAATTTCCCTGTTGCACGTATAGACTGAATTAAACAGCAGCCAAGTGGAAACATAGATCATAAAACTTCAGCGTTCTTTTTAGTGCTTTTCTAACTAGCGGCTTGCTTTTCCTGTTTTTAGTTTGTCTTTCTCCGTCTTTTTTTTTTTTAGAGTCCTTGTTTTTGCAACGTCTTGCCTCTGCTCTGCTGCTGCGACTGCCCGACTCCTCGTGGCATGACGCCCAACCATCACCGGCTAGCATTCCTTCTTCTGAGCCATGGAACGGAGAGGTAAGGAAGAAGGACAAACAAAAGAATCAAACCACAGCACAGCTCTCTGAGACAAAACACTGTACTTAAATAAAAGTACAAATAAACAGACAAACTGATAAAACATCTAGTAAAAGTACACATTAATGTTTTTACTTGAGCAAAAGTAAGTAAGTACTTGCTTTTAAAAATACTTAAAATACTAAAAGTAAAAGTACTTGCTGAATGTATTACCTAATGCAATGGTCTACCATATCATTAAGTGTTCCTACCATATGTATATTTTCTGTAATACATTAATAGTGTTGAGCCATTTTAATGAACAATGCTGCAGATAATACATGTTTTTATTGTGTTTACTCTGTGACACCGTTCACACTTGGACTTGTGATTCTGTGCATCAGATTTTCAGGGATGACCTGCAGAGTTAAATGTCATTAAACCATTATGTCATTTTAACTGCAGTAAAAACATTTAAATAAAAGTTGTCTGCCTGAAAAAAGGAGCATTAGACCAAACAAAGAAACATCTGATCATTTCAACTCCAGTTTGTCATCAACTCTTGTTAAAATACTGTCTAGTCAACCTTGTAATGGGTCAGTAGTGAACAATATTTTTAACTTCCTGACACCATTTTCAAAACTTGGACCCGAGTGTCGAGACATTTGGTTCAGAAGAAGTTGGTTTTCAAAGTTTTTTGAATCCAGTCTGGCTCTTTTGGGAGAGCTTTAGCTGTTTCAGATGTCCACTTGCTTAAACCTGCAGCCACAGCAGTTTGAGACCACTGCGTTAAAGTAATTATCACAGTGTTAATCCCATCATTCCATAATATATCACCTTATGATTAAGCATAGGGCTGGCTAACAAGCTCCTAGCCACACAAGCAACATAAACACTGCTGTTCATGTTATTTAGCATCCAAGCAAACAGCCATGACCAAGACGACATGCATGTTGCCAGTTCATGCTAGATTATATTAATTTAATTGCAATTATTTGTTGTTAGCGGTGCATTTGAACAAGAAGCTAGCTAAGGTTACATAAGACTTCACTAACCTAAATTAATTTCACATGCAAAAGTCAGGTAGCGTTTAACAACTTAACATACCTCAATATATTTTTTCAGCAAAGGTGGCACTGAAGTTGTTTTTTGAACCGGTTAACTCGAATGTCTTTTAAATAAGGATGTGGGTGGTGCGCATCATCTGGCTGACTCTCCGCAGTGGAATCCATTTTGGAGTGGTGCTGTAGGAGCGCCCAGCTCAATGACGTATATACTAGAATACAGTACACGTCATTGGCCCAGCTCTTTTTTTTCATTCAACCTTTAGTGACACAGATAAATCACATTGAGCCTCGAAGACACATTTACAAGTGAGACCTGTTTACAGACAAAAAAAAAGTAATGAAAGTGACATGTATAGGATTTGGAGGCAAAAAAAAATCATGTCAAACTCTCACTCCTTGGCTGAGGAGAGATAGCCTGAAATTGAAAAAAAAAACACCCTGCACATAGGCACATAGTGACACAGACATTTCGCAGGGGAGGGGAGACGACAAGAGCGGTGAGCGTGTCCAAGGACACTCCAGAGGTTCTGTAAGAGTTCTCATAAGAATGGTACAATCAGTCAGTTCCCTCTGGTGAGATCCATAAACACTCTCGAGGGGTGCCGAGGTCGACCTAGGACAGTGCCAGAGAGAATCCAATCCATGAAATGATGACACAATGTTTATTCAGCCGGGTCCTTTTGATAGATCTGCAGACTTCCTCAGTGGGAGGGGAGTGGGCAGAGCATCAAATATACAGGCCTCCAGGAGAATTGAGATAAGTTCAAGGCCATCCAGGGAGCTGAATTCAGATAAGCATTTGTTTTGGGAACAGGCAGAACTTCACAGATTCATGTCTTCCTTGGATATTTGCTGGTCCTCACGAATCTCAAACGTCCAAATTAAGTGGGCACACTGCTGGTCCATGCCTGAGAGTATTCCCCGAGATCTTCTTGAAGGTGAGTCTAACGTTTCCTGTCCACTTTGCAGTGATTCAATGGACCAATTCCCCTCTCGCCATTGGTTACTTTCAAACTAACGAACAAATCAAAAAAACGCAAAGTGAATGTAACTTGTAATGCAACACATTATAGAAATGTAGTGTAGTAGAAAGTACAGGTACTTAATGTAAAATGTAGTGGATTAAAAGTCAAAAGTACCCATGTTTAACTCTACTTAAATAAAGTAGAGATACATGGAAAATGTGCTTAAGTCAAGTAACAAAGTTCTTGTACTTCGTTACATCTCATCACTGGACAAGTCACAATAGATTTTTCAAGCTGCTGATTGATATTCTTTTGACAGTCCCGCTGCTCATAAACCTTTTATTGGCTTCTCTGTTTATAGTCCCATTCGCTCACTATCATAGCTGCCCACTCAATAGACCACGCTCACTCCAGCCACAAGAAACATGCTCAGGAGGTCTACTAAAGTACAAACGGGATGTAAAAACACTGACTGGCCTTCTCTTTTTTTCACAGCGGGAACAGAAATGCCATATCTTCAAGGCAGCGTATGATGGCTGAGCTGCTGCTGAGGTGCAAAAAGAAAAGATTTGCTGAGAAAGCAGGAATGGAGTCAACCCTGCCCCAAAGCTCTTATTTCTTCTGAACATGTCAACTCGCGGGTCTGCATGTGCGTGTTTGTGAAAGGAGCATGAGTGTGCAGACGTCACAGCAGAGTCTGTGGACGGTTGTGATTTCTGTCTGCGTGTGAGAAACGCAGGCAGATGGAGCACTCAGACTGTGGGCGAGAGATGGTTACAGTTTGGCTCAGTCTGAAATTTAAGACTCACTGGAACAGAAAAGCCGCACATACCGTCTTTTTTTTTTTTCATTTGTCTCTCATTTTACTTAAAGTTACTACTTTAAATGAGTTATTACTTAATAATTCAAATTGAGGGTGCTTCGTAAATTTTTTTGTTGAAGATTTCATGGCTCGCAGTTATTCATAAAGAGTTAAAGGTCTAGCATTCCTTCCTTGGAGCGTGTAAATGACTCTCGGCTACCACCACGTCAGATTTTACCTCAACATCTGAAAAGTTAGCCGAGTCAACGCAATGCAAACTTGGATGTTGCTGAAAGAAAGATCAAGCTTGCACTCTACCCACTATTAAATAACTTGGGCAATAAGCAGATATGTGGAAGTTGGTCCACTAATGGCTGACTACTGAAAGCAAACCCACCTGCTAATATTTAAACCATTCATCTCACTTTACAGAGTTATTTTAACAGAAATACTGAAACGTTCCTGACAGAAGCAGCCGCAGGCTTCACTGGAAGTGCTACACCTCATTGCTGCTGCATATTCTTGCAAAAACACATAATTTGATGTAAATTTGATGTTCTAGAACTGCGCCGCTCAAGGTGGCTGCATGTTGGAGCAGATCTGTTACTTTCATTCTGAGATTTTGCTTTTGGAAACTTTAATTCCTCTTTTTCTGGATGTAAATCACATTTTTTTGGATGATTGTTTCCTCTGGTATCAGATGCTGTGCAGCTGGAAGGATTTTTACTGAAACTATTTTAGTTTTGGACATTTGTTATGATGCGTAACCATGGCAACAAGGCTGTTTTCTACAACAGCAGCTGATTAACATCTCAAAAGCTCAAATAATATCTCAACTACAGCCCCAAATCTCAAGTGAGTTTAAAAGGATGTTCTGTGGACGCATTCTCATCTACCTGCCAGCTGTGCTCGAGTGCCTGACCACTGAGATCCTGGAACTAGCAGGAAACATGGCTCATCACAGCAGAAGGACAGGATCATCCCTCGGCATCTACAGTTGGCTGTCCGCAGTGACGAGGAGCTCGGCAGACTGCTGGGAGGAGTGGCCATCGCACTGGGAAGAGTTCTGCCCGGCATTCGGGTGGTCCTAAAGCCCAGGGGAACCGAGAGGCCAGCCGAGTCTGGGTGGACGAATTGGACGGCATCTGCAGCCAGTTTCTTAGGATCCACTGTGGGATGGACCTTTACAAGAGATCCTTCCTGCCTACAGCCATCAGTATCTATAACATCTCTTAATGAAATGAGGATAACGAATTACAACAAATAATTTCCCTTTGGGATTAATAAAGTATTTTTGAATTGAATTGAATTGAAATAACCTCCGTCTGAGAAACTGACATGAAGTTTGTGAAACTTAATGAACTAGTGTAAAATCTTTGAGATTGTTTTAGGATGGCAGCCGTCCACTTCGGTCTTAACTGTTACAGTGGTGCTTGAATGTTTGTGAACTCTATAATTTTCTATATTTCTGCATCAATTTGAGCTAAAACATCATCAGATTTTCACACAAGTCCTAAAAGTAGATAAAGAGAACCCAGTTAAACAAACGAGACAAAAATATTAAACTTGGTCATTTACTTATTGAGGGAAATGATCCAATATTAAATTTTTGTGATGGTAAAAGTATGTGAACCTTTGCTTTCAGTATCTGGTGTGTGTCCCAATCCATGCAGTAATAACTGCAACTAAACCTTTCTGGTAACTTCTGATCAGTTCTGCTTGACTTGGAGGAATTTTAGTCCATTCCTCTGTACAGAACAGCTTCAACTCTGGATGTTGGTGG
The DNA here is from genome assembly GCF_014905685.2 of Nematolebias whitei. Taxonomy (NCBI): domain Eukaryota; kingdom Metazoa; phylum Chordata; class Actinopteri; order Cyprinodontiformes; family Rivulidae; genus Nematolebias; species Nematolebias whitei. The sequence goes on along the minus strand of NC_056514.1, from coordinate 20,457,079 downwards.
TTTCATCACATTAACTGCTGCTTCAGGTCCTTCCACAACATCTGGATTGGATTAAGGTCAGGACTTTGACTTGACCATTCCAAAACATGAACTTTATTCTTCTTGAACCATTCTTTGGTAGAACATCTTGTGTGCTGAGGGTCATTGTGTTGTTGCATGACTCACCTTCTCTTAAGATTCAGTTCATGGACAGATGTTCTGACATTTTCCTTTAGAATTCTCCGATATAATTCAGAATTCATTGTTCCATCATTGATGGCAAGCCGTCCTGGCCCAGATGCAGCAAAACAGGCCCAAACCATGATACTACCACCACCATGTTTCACAGATGGGATCTGGTTCTTATGCAGGAATGCAGTTTTACTTTCTCCAAACAGAACACTTTTCATTTAAACCAAAACGTTCTCATCTGTCCACAAAACATTCTTCCAACAGTCTTCTGTTGTGTCCACATGATCTTTATCAAACTGCAGACGAGCAGCCATGTTCTTTTTGGAGACCAGTGGTTTCTCCTTCAACCCTGCCATGAACCATTGTTGTTCAGTGTTCTCCTGATGGTGGACTCATGAACATTAACATTAATGTGAGAGAGACCTTCAGTTGTTAGAAGTTACCCTGGGGTTCTTTGTGACCTCACTGACTATTCCACACCTTGTTCTTGACGTGATGTTTGTTGGTCCACCACTCCTGGGGAGGGAACAATGGTCTTGAATTCTGGTTGACTGTGGATCGGTGGAGTCCAAACTCTTCAGAGATGGTTTGTAACATTTTCTGGCCTGATGAGCATCAACAACTCTTTTTGTGAGCTCCTCGGAAATCTCCTTTGTTCCTGCCATGATCCACTTCTACAAGCATGTTGAGAAGATCAGACTTTGATAGATCCTGTTCTTTAACTCGAACAGGGTGCCCACTCACACCTGATCTTCATCCCATTGATTGAAAACACCTGACTCTAATTTTACCTTCAAATTAACTGATAATCCTAGAGGTTCACATACTTTTACCATCACAAATATGTAATACTGGATCATTTTCCTCAGTAAATAAATGACCAAGTTTAATATTTTAGTCTTAATATACAGTCATTTTCTTTCTCCTACTCCTTAAAATGATTAGTTCAGAACATCCACTCGTCTCCAGTGTTCCTGGGTTGTAACCTCTGACCCCACCCTGACACCCACCAGGCGTCTCCTCATCTCATCGGCAGATCGTTCCTGTGCTACAAGCAGAACTCCATGAACAGAAGACGTCTTTTCATCAGCGCAGACTCTCACAGGCCGGACAGGCATTTCCTGTGGGTGGGACCTGAGAGTGAGACATTCTTCAGCCAGGCACCTCAACTTCCTGTCTCTGTTAACGCGGCACTGAAAGACTCACTGTCTGGACCGGAGCATGGAAAAAATGCTTTATGTGACGTGACATGTTCTGTGCAACAGTTTAAGAAGTGCAATGATGCAAATGTGACACAAAAGGATGTTTAGTATTATAAATATATAAAAGTGGCAGGTTGTGCTTTCATTGAAAGGCTGTTCTTTCATACGCTTCTTGCTCTGAGCTGGAGTCTTATCCAACAGGCAAAGTACTTGCATGGTTTTGGTGTCAGGAAATGTCCACGGGGTGTTAAAAGTAGATGTCACAAAGAATCACTGTCCTCCCAGGGGTCAACAGCTGCACCAAAGGGTCGGTATTTCACAGCTAGAGTGGTTCACAGAGCAAACGTGGTTCACTGTGGATCAAAGTGGGGTGTTGTTGGGCTCTAAATAAATTGAAATATTTTAAGTCTAATGTCCCACAGTGCTGTGGAAAAATATGCACTTACAGATTTCCTGTGTTGTTGCTTATTTGTCACACTTGCATCATCATAAATGTTCATACCAAACAAATATAACCACAGTTAAGATATTTTTACTGGTTTTAACTATGTGGAAAAGTTATTACGTCCTTAACCCTGGTTCTGCCACCCTTAGCTGAAACAGTTACAATCAAGTGTTTACAATAACTGAGTCTTCCTCATGGCTGTGGAGGAACTTGGTGTGTTTTGGATCAGAACCCAAGTGAGATTCAGCTAAAAGAGCTGATGCCTGGACAGTCTCCAGAACCTCTTGCAGAGAGAATTCATTGTTTCCTCCATTAGTCATCCAAGTCCTCACGCAGTAAAGCAGCCCCAGACCATCACACCACCACCACCATGTTTGACTGAGTTTGTTTATTTATTGCCATCGCCATAACAAGGGCTACTCTTCCTGGGGTCCGCATCATTTAAAAAAAACAAAAAACATTTAAAACAAAGACAGTTACACACACTTAATATAACATTTGTAACATAGCATAACGTGATCATTAATTCATAAATGTATAATTATTCCACTTTATATAATAAAATAATTTAGCAGGGCTCAAGCTCTAGCAGCTGTTACATTTAACACAGATGGAGGAAGACAGTTCCATGTTTCCATTCCTCTAAAAATAACGGTCTTTTGTCCGACATGGTGGGAGAGTAAAACACCATTTTTTATAACTGTGTAATGTTTGGCTGAAAAAAAGTTGATTATTTAAAACAGTGTGGTATATTAGATACAGTTTCTAAAAAATCATAAAAGGTACATTTCAACCTTATTTTTAACCAAATATCAACTTAATGCTTTGTGCATGCTGATAATATTTGTATATGTGGAAGACGAGCTGCTCTACTTTGGACTAGTTGTAGTTTAGTTAAGTATTTTTCTGAAGCACTGGATCAAACCATCGGACAATACTGCAAGTGACACAAGACAACTGTATTAATAATTTCAGGGATTCATTTTAATGGTATATAATGTAAATATCTTTTTATAACAACTAGTTGTCTTCCCATCACTGCAACAATGCGTTCAGTCTGTAGACCACTCCAATCTGCTGTCCAGAAGTTTAATTTCTTCTACCTGAGTAATGGCTGTTCCATTTATAGACAGGTTTAGTTTTGGTTGAGTTTAAGTTTAAAACTAATTTATTTGTATGCACCCAATTTACAACCTGTTTAAATTCACTGGCCAAGGTGCTGGACAGTGTCTCAACAGATGAACCTGACATATATATTGTGGAATCATCAGCATAGATAAACTAACATTTAGAGCATGATGGTCCTTTTTCTGAAATGCAGTATTAGTTTCACACCAGATGGATACGCATTTTAAGAAGTTTCACCTTTGTCTCGCCGGTTCACTGAATATTTTTCTTAAAGTCGTTGGTCTTGTCGAGATGTTGTTGTGAGATTTGCAAGTGTGTATGAGTTTTTGGTTGACCAGTTCCATGTTTTCATCATTATGGATAACGGCTCTATTTCAGAGAGTTCTTAGTTTAATGAGTCTGGAGGTCATCAGGTCTGAGTTTACCTGGTAAAACTGAACTCAGCTTTCCAAGAAATATATAAATATATAAAAGTTAATTCATGATTTTCAAAAGGGACATTTGCCTTTTTCACAGAAGGTTGGTTTGAGCAGTTTTTTCCTCTTACCTCTAATAAATTAAATTATCATTTGAAAGTTGGTTATTGTTTTTACTCAGGTTATCTTTGCTTTTTGTGACCAAAAATCAAAAACGGAAGAAATCTGTATGGGTGCGGGTGAAAGCATTTTCACAACGCTGTATTTTTTGTATGTATTTAAAACAATCTGCTCTAACATGTCCAAAATGTGAACGGGAGCTCAGAATGAGATGATCATTCAACAAATCTAGCACCAGTGGGAAGCACAGGAACCAGTCCGACCCATAAAGCATTGCTCCACCCTCAGCAAGACCCAAATGTTCTTCAGAACACCCCAGAACAAGGCGGCGCAGGACACCGCAAGTTTCTTTATAGCTGTTAAAGCTTCTTATAGAAATTTTTTTACATTATTTCTATGCCCAAAAAATAAATTATGATACTTCAAAGCTTTCAAATTACGTTTTGATCCTGAACTCTGCTATAAAGTAAATGTACTTTACTTACAGGTCCTTCTCAAAAAATTAGCATATTGTGATAAAGGTCATTAT
>NC_056514.1:20433681-20448068 GCF_014905685.2 Nematolebias whitei | reverse complement strand
TTTTTTTTTCAGATTTCTGACTTTTTTCTAAGAATAATGCCTTTTTTTGCTCAGAATTAAGGAAAATAAAATTTTGCACCATAGCCCTAATTCTCTTCCGTAACTTTTTTTTTGCTTCAACCTTTATTTATCCAGGTTAATCCCATTGAGCCTCGGAGACTCTTTTAGAAGAGACCTGATTTCAGCAAAGAGTGATGACAACAGTGGACAACGAAATCATCAGTAGACAATCATAAAGGATGCGTACAAAATATATATATTTTTTTTTTATTTTATATGTACATTTTCATTTATATCTTTGTGTAAAGCTAAATATATATATATATTTAATATATTTTTTATTATAAATGTATATAATGAAAAAAAAAAAAAAAATATATATATATATATATATATATATTAGCTATAGGATTTCCTTGTTTTACTCTATCCTTTCAGAATAAACGAACACGCTTTAACAGTATTTTACTACTTCTGGCTCTAAGCCATCTTTTTTTGTTATTATTTGCAAACGTTTCACTAATTCTTGCTTTTAACCAGCATTTTCCTGCTTTTTGCTAACTTTTCACTACTGATGGCTCTTAGTTTGCTCTTTGTTGCTTTTTGCTATAGCTTTTAGCTCCATGTGGCTTTTAGCCAGTGTTGTATATAGTACCTCATAGTGATACTTCAGTGAAAGTACAAGTATCTTACCATAAAATTACTTTGGTAAAAGTTAAAGGTAGAATTTCCAAAACAACATTTATTGGGTACAATATCCAATGACAAAACTTGGAAAGTTTGAACTGAACAATGAAATATTGCTCTTTAAAAAGTCTGATTCTATTGAAGTATTCAACCTTTATTAACCTTTATCAAAGCTGTCAGAAAGCCCACATTGTTGTGTAGTTGGTTTATTTACTGATAGGTTCTGTTTGGTTATGGCTTGTTTCTTTCTGAATATAATAGTTCCTATGGTCTTAAATGCACCGTGGCTGTTCCAACGCTAGTGAACACACCGCTCTGTGTAAAGTGCACAGCTCAGTTGGAGGTTTTTTCCCTCTCCTGACACGGACGGAGCTTTGTTGTTCAAGCTTGTTTGTGCTTTATTGATTTACAGCTGTGTGTAAATACCAAAAGAAACACAGGAAATAAATCACCCTAAACTGGATATCAGTCTCTGTGTTCTTTAATGGGAAGACTAGTGGCCCGACAACTTCATACCTTGCTGCTCTAACCAGTTAATGTCCTGGAGAACACCAAACCTCTCCTTTTTAGCAGCTACCATCATTTTCACACCCATCAGGAATTTACAGTGGCTCCACTGCGAGTCAACAATTGATATCTGCATATGCATCTAACTTGTTCTCAGCAGGAGCAGCAGTTTTCACACAAGCGACGGGGATGGGTTTGTGATTGAGAGTGTCAGTGAGGGAGAGAGAAGGGGTTGTGTGAAGTCACAGACTGGAAGAACAAACTGGCATTGCCCGATCAGATTTATTCTAATTTTATATTGTAGGAGCGAGTAACTAAGATGGTTAAGGGAAATGTATTTAAGTGAAAGTACACGTTTTATTGAGGAAATGTAGTGGAGTAAAAGTGAAAATCGCTAGAAATGTAAATAATGAAGTAAAGTAAAGTCAAAATTCTACTTTGTTACATTACAACAGCTTTTTTGTGCTTTCTATTAGCATTTCTCTACTACTGGCTCTTAGCTATCTTTTCCCTGCTTCTTTCCAGCATCTAATCAGCATTTCAGCAAACCATTTAACTCTTTTGGCTACATAGCTCTTCAAATTAAACAAGCAGTTCATCCATGGACGATTTATAGTTTACTGTAATGTTTAGCTTCTTCAGAAGCTTTCAGCAAAATTGTGACTGCATTTTCGTAGCAAATGCACATTTTTCTAGTTACCTTGTGTATTTCATGTTTTCATGTGGACTTTGTTTCATACCATTGAATTTCAGGGGCTTTTAAGTTGTTTTGATAATTTTGAGCAGAGCTATTCAAATAGCTCAGGGAGGCACAGAACTGAAAGCTAAGTGCTCAGGAGCTGGACTTCCAGCAGTTATTGTCATTAAGTATGTGTCACGCTGTAAAAATCTAGTTTAATTTAAAAATAAACCCATTGGTGAGCCGAACTGAGCTCACCCATGGGCCTCATTTGGCCCGCGGGCCACCAGTTGAATAGCCCTGATTTAGAGTAAAAACAGTAACACTTTTGCAGAGGTTCAGAAATAAAGAATAACAGGCGCTACAGTAAAACAACATTTCAGATATTTCAAACGAAGCAACAAGATAAGACAAAAATGTGCAAAACACTAAAAACTGAACTATAAATGCACAAAATCAAGTGAAACAATTCAGATACAAGGGGACGTCTGACAATATGTATTTATTTATGTAATCATTCACCGCAGCTTTATATGAAATGACGCACAGTGGTATGAAGGTTGATGGAGATCATAAATGATGTTTTATTCGTTCCGCCCAGAACCAGCCAATCACAGAGCTCCCCTGCCGCTGCTCCGCCCCGCCCTCTACAGACGCAAAATGGCCGCCCGTCAATCGACCGACTGAGTCCACGGCGATTTGAAATTAAAATTCTTCTGCACATTTAGGCTTTATACTTGCAACGTTAGTTCTTAAATGCTTGTTAGGCTTGTGTTCTCATCATCTGACAGCTACTTGACTTTCCGCTCAGGCGTCGCTGTTCTTGTAGCCGCGAATGCCTCAAACAGTTAAAAAAAAAAAAATTGCACTGAAGCACTTTAGCTAAGCTAGTTCGCTAGCTAGCTAGCATATCTTCATATGTGATTCCTGAGGTGAGTAGCTGATTTTTGTGCACTTATTTGTATTCATGCGAATACACTGTGAATAAGATGCTTCTGCCGCTCTATAACTCGACCCTTACCTGCCTACTCGTGGCTAAAAATGTCAGCAGGTAACATTAACGTAGTTAGCTTTGGTGTAGCTTTGCACATTATGTACTTTGCTGACTTTAAGCACATTCTGCGTAAGAACGAAGTACTAAACGTAGGCTGTGGCAGTTTATTATGTTTACATCTTTAGTGTTATTAAATGTGCTTTAGTCACCCAATTGTACCATTTTATTTGGATTTATTTAACATCGACAGTATCTGAGCAGCTAGCGTTAACGCTAGTTAAACCTGTCAAGGCAAGGACTAGGATTAATCGCTCTTTTCGTTTAGGAGTATGTTCAAGTGACTTGAATCACAGATTATTTGCTTCTTGTCAATGCCTTCTTCTTTAGAGGTGCTAACTAACTACCGGTACATGTTGAGCTAAGTTTGAACAAGACCAGCAGGACCTACATCTGATGGAGTTTAGCTACAACAGCCTGGTTTGTCTTTAGGCTTCTCCAGGTCAGAAATGCTTCATCAGGGATGTCTGGTTGGCTTTCTGTCGGTCCAGAAAGGCTGTTTTTTGGGAGTACACCCACAGCTCAGAAACGAAACTAACCAAAAAACGCAGACACAGCCAGCACCTAGCTCTTCCTGCTGAGAGCCCAAAGCTCCTCTAACTTCATACCAGACGTGGTGTTTAAAATGTGCATACAAATTACCAAACAACTTCAGATTTGAGTTATTGTCCTTACTTTTGACGTAAAGATTTCATGTTAGAATTCACAACTTTTAAAATCCAACAAACCCAGAGTTGTATTACTTCATGTTTATATGTTGCAGATGTCATGTACCGTGCACATTATCAGTATTTTTTAATCAAAATTGAAAACCAATGGCGTTCCTGTTTGCACCGTCGGGGTTCTGTGGAATACTTATCAAAGATTATATTATCTTATCATCTTACAGAAGTTTCACCTCACGGCTGCTGTCACAATTTGCTCATGCAATAAAAAAAAACAACTTGAATTTAATGCATTCAACTGTGTATTACAGAACGGATTGCTGTGTTATAGTCTATAAAATAACATTTGCATAAATTACTAAGAAGTTCTTTTTAGGCAGGGGGTGATATAAGGTGGCAGCAAACGAGCCATTAGCATGTAGGTCCTGTTGAACTTAAACTTTGACTTTTTAAACTGAAGATGATTTATATTTAAACCACATGGCTTCACTTCAAAATGGCCAGAATGTCTCTTTAGGACATTCTGCTATATGTGCTGTTGTTGGTGTGCGTGTCATGAAGCGTTATCGTTTGTTGTAGTTACAGTTTCTGCAGCCAGCATAAAATATCTTCTTTTTGTTGATGCATATTCATTGTGCTTACAATTAATATATCCGAGCAGCATTTTGAATGTTATAGTCTAATGGTTGATTCGTGCAGGTGTCATTTAGGAGAAAATGCCTAGATGTGTTGTTAGAACAATTTTTTTGTCATTTTTGTAATCACTGTTTACTGTTCCTTTTTCATGTCAAAGACTACAGAAAGAAGCTGTTCTAGTTGTTTAATAAAGGTCTGGAAACATGTTAAGTTGTTTTGTTTTTAAGAAGAGAGTAGTATCGGGTCAGGAGCAGTAGTTCATGGAAGACAAGAAAAGGAAAAAAGACGACAAAAGGAAAAGAGAAGCCTCTCAGAAGGTGAGCTTGTTTATCTTTTGCTCATTAACCTAAAATGCACTCACATTAAATTACTTTTGTGAAGAGACCAGTAAAGCACAGTAAAGTGTTTCCTATAAAAACAAAAGCACATATCCTGACCAGCTGACAAGTTCTGACTCTGTTTTAGGCGTTAACCTCATAATGGAGGAACTTTTCTTGCCAAACCTTGTTTAATTGTTGTTCTTATTGCAGTAACATTAGTTTTAAGGGGGCACAATCCTCAAAATTTATTTTAACCTTTCTTTTTCTGTTGCCTAACTTAAATATTAATGTGTTGAGGAAGGTATATAATCAGATTTGCCTCAGATTATTGCTTTAAATAATTTAGAAATCTTTTGTCTTTTCATCTTAGGTTACAGAGCAAAAGAACAAAGGTAAGCAGAACATTTATGTGCATGATTTTAGATTACATTGGGCATTTACTAAATAATATATTTCTGTCGAACCCTTTAGTAATGCCCATATGTATTGTGGTTCAAATTACAATAGTATGCTTGTTAACAGTCAATGTTTGTTTTTAGTTCAATTTTTGACACATTTTTTGTAAAGATTAGATGCTGTATTTTTTTCCTGAAATAATTTATAAAGAAGAATTTGGTTAGACAGCCAATCCAACAGATGCTCAAGGGCCTTGTTAACCTCATCTGGTTTAGATGATACTGATGACAGAAAAGAAAGTGAGGAGGGAGAAAAAGAATGGTTTATCACAATTTACATTGTCACCACAGTATTAAAGAGCAAGATTGCACATAGCAAGTTTTATCAATATTGTGTAGCGCTGATTCAAATAAACAAGGCAAGTTCCACAGTCAGCTGAGCACCGAACAGAATATCAAGTTTACTGATGGTTCTGTAAGCTCGCATGCATTCAGTCACCTAATCTGTGTAGTCAGACATCTTTTTCTTTAGATTCACTCAAGTTGCAAATGTTAGACATTTGTTTGTATATATTTTGATCAACTTTACAGTACTACCTTAAATATGTCATTTAAAAGAAGTAAAGGAGAATAAAATGATTTTGAAGATGCTTTGAGCCTTTAAATTTCCCATGGCTCACCTTTTCCCCTACACAACCCAGGTGAGATTGAAGTGGCAGTTTTGCTACTCATATAAAGTCACGCCAGGTAATGAAGCTGCTCTTCAGTATGACTGAGAGCAGCTTAAGGGTTAGACTTTTAAATAAATGTGGAGTGAGAAATCAGATCTATACAGAGTACATTTGATTTGGTCTTCGCAGTCTGTGGTTCAGTCACCCAGGGTTCTTGTTGGAGCCAAGTCTCAGTGGAGCTTTAGATGAACAAAAACTGTCATTTTAAGTTATTCTTAGTGAAATTATGTTTACTGTAATCTTTACAAAAATTCCCCTTTTTGCATTGCTCTTCTTCCAGTGCCAGACTTGACAAAGCCAACTTCTGCTCAGTCTCCTGCCTCTCAGAGCAGCTCTGCCTCCCCCAGCCGTGGACCCACCCCTACTGCCTCTCCATCTCCAGCGACCTCAGGCCCTGGCAGTGCTGCCACCCCGTCTCAGGGCGGCAACAATGCTAAGCGCCTGGCAGCGGCCAACGGACAGCCCACCTCCACCACCAGTTCTTTCTCTACTGGCGGACCTAGTGCTGCTGGGAACGGCGGTACAAGCAGTGGAGGCGGAACTCAGGCGCCTCAGCAGCCGTCCCGCTACATGCCGAGAGAGGTGCCACCACGATTTCGCTGCCAGCAGGACCATAAAGTGCTACTAAAGAGAGGTCAGCCCCCACTGTCCTCCATGCTGCTGGTAGGAGGAGGAGGAGGGGATGGCTCGAGCTTAAACGTGGCTGCTGTTTCAGGTGAACATCTGTATGGCATGTAACATAAGTAGTAGTTTGGTGGCAAACATTTTAAGGTGAAAATTACAAAGTGCTGATTTTGTTCCTCTTGTACAGATCATTTAAATAAATGATCTCTGATTTGGTATTTACAAATGGTGATCCTGTTTCACTTCATGTCTTTTGTACCTTTTTTGACATGTAATTTCTACTGTATACTTTTTCTGTTTTAATCAATCAAATGTAAAAACATTCAGCTCATTCAGGAGCTTGGTTTTATTTTTGAATTTTCTAACTTTTCTTACACGTTATTCAACTTTATACTTCAAATTTTTCCCCCAAACCAAAAACCCCCCCAAAATCAAGCATTCTTTGAAATCTATTTCACCAGACTTGTTCTGTTTTTGTCTTCTCGTGCTACTTTGAGCTTTTAGTTACATTTTATTGCTTTTAACTAGTGTTTTCTATTTTTGATTTTTAGTTTGCTTCATTTAGACAGTTTACATTTAGACATTACTACTTGTAGGCAAGGTTCTGCTTTTAGCTTTAAGCAAGCAGTTTGATACTTGCACATTTTAGCTATCATTTTGCCACTTTTGGTTAGTGTTTTGCTACTTTTAGCTTTAAGCTATTGTGTTGTATTTGCAACTTTTAACAACTCTTGTTTTATCTTTAGCAAATTTCTTTAACGTCATTTAGCACTCATAGAATTATCACAGAAAATGCAACATTTTTGGTTTATTCATTCTTGTCTCCTTTGTTTTATAGATTCCGGTATGGCTGCATCTTCAGTGGGTCTCACCTCATCAGCTGCTGCTTCTACAACTAATCCTAATTATGCAAATTCCATGTGGGGGCAAGGCTCGGGCAGCCAGGCCACCTCTCAAGGCAGGGAGAAGGTCATTGTTGATGGCAATGATCTAGAGGAGTGGCCGAGTATACCTGGCAGTGATGGAGGGAACAGCGGCAACAACGGAATGCCTGTGAATAGCATCAGTGCCTCTGGCAACCGGTCTTCACCCACTTCATCTTTCTCTTTGCCCAATGAATGTATGCAGACGTCCAACAGTGTGGCGTGGGGAACGACTGCCTCCCAGGGTCATCTTGGAGGAAGTACTGCAGTAGCTACTGCTGGGTCTCTGCTTCAACAGCCTTCCTCATTTTCCAAAGCCTCCACTGTGCCAGGGATTCATGATGCCAGTGGCCCTATTGATAGTAGCAGTGGGATTCCAGGTGCCAACTTCAGTCCAAATGCCAACCCTTCAGCCTGGCCTGCCCTGGTGCAGCAGGATGACCATAATGCTGCAGGGGAAGAAGGTCTGACTTCCTTTAATCACCAGGCCTCTGGAGGGTCTGCCATCAGTTCTGCTTCCTTGGGGCTGGGAGGCGAGGCTGCCGGGGTGCTTGGCAACCACCCATCTATATCTGTGAATCAGTCAAACGCCCATCAGCACCAACTTCACCAAATGCAATCCAGAGACGTGGGAGGAGGGAAATGGGACAATGAATCAGCGGGACCAAAAAATGCAGGGGGGGGAGTGATTGGGGGAGGAATGGACCATGGTGTGGGAAGAAGTGGGATAAGTGCAGGAGACTCTAACCTTGCCACCTCATGGAGAGGCCAGCCTTCTGTCCCTGCTGCTTACTCCAAAACAGGTTCGTCAAGGATGGATGGATGGGAAGGGGGAGGAAGTGGGGGTTTGGCAACTCCAGAGCGGGACAAAGAGACTTCAGGTTGGGGATATCAAAGTTCCACAAGTGGAGTTAATGCTTGGGGTGGTGCTGAAAAGGGGGGAAATGATAGTCACGTCTCTGGGGCATCTCAGGGAGGGTGGGGGTTATCAGGAGCTGGAGGTGATAAAGCAGTTTGTGGACGTGACTGGAGTGAGAGCTCTGCTGGGACTGGTGCAAATTCAGGAGGTGACGAAATGGGGACCTGCAGTAGTAATAGCAGCAGCAGTGGAGGAAGTACAGCAGGCATCCCCCCTGCCACTTCCTCCTCCTCTTCAACAGCCACCACAACAACCAGAGCCTGGGACAATCAGAAGGGAGAAGGCGAAACAAGAGAATGGGACGATGGATTAGTGGGACAGGGAGCACATGGAGGGTCTTCATCTAGTGGTGGAAATTCCAGGAGTGAGAGTGGGTTTAATAATAATAACAACCGTCTTCGCCGACCGGCACCTACAGCTGAAGCTGCCTTACAGAGTCTACTTAATCGGTCTGATCTAGACCCTCGAGTCCTGTCCAACTCAGGCTGGGGCCAAACACAAATCCGACAAAACACCGCCTGGGATGTTGATGACCTTGCAGGACACAACAAAGTTGGACAGTCATCAGCGCCATCAAAACACTCAACTTCTCTTAATAGGCCTACTCAGTATTTTAGTGGCCCCAGAACCATAAGCACTGATCCTACGGGTCCAGCGGTCAGTCCCTCCCTGCTTACTTCTACTGGGTCTTCTGGAGAGGGCTGGGAGAACAGTAGCAGCAACAGCAGCAGTAGTGGGGCCTCTTTGTCTGGGAGAGGGCCACCGCCTACATGCACCAACATGAATCCTGGTGTCTCACAATCTGGACCAGTGACCACAACTGCTCCTTGTATGGGGTCAGGGATAATACCTGGGCCTAGCCAGCAGGTAAATGCCACAGGCTGGGTTGGAGGCAGGGATGACCTTGAGGCCAAGAGTTGGGGGAACGAGGAATGGAAAGGCAATAATAGGGGAGAAAAGGGAGGTGGATGGTGTGATACTGGGAAACAAAGTGACTCAGTTCATGGAGGCTGGGGAGAAAATCAGCAGGAAAAAGGGGCAGGAGGTTGGAAGGAAATGGGAGGGAATGGTGAAGGAAGTGGGTGGGGAGCAGAACAGAAAGTTGGCACGGGTAAAAACTGGTTAGAGCAAGAGTCCAAATCGAGTAGCAAGGGTGGGGCTTGGGACGACAACAGAAGAAATGGACGACACTCAGGTGGGGATTCAGGTGTAGGTGTTTGGGGGAGCTGGGATGACAATGCACCTCGGAGAAACTGGGGAACGGGGGGTACTGGTGGAGGAGGAGTTGATAGGGTTGGAGGCACAGGGTCCAAACCTCATCAGAGTTGGAGTGGAGGAAGCAAAATGCACCAGATGCCAAACAGCCAGTCGGTCTCCATTTCAGGGCCACAGGCACAACTGCAACAGCAACAATCACAGCCCCGCAATCAGCATCCACAGCTGCAGCAATCGTTGGACCAAGGGGCAATGCAAGGGGCCGCTGGGAGGAAGCTCATCTCTCAGGCCCAGACACAGAACCAAAGCTCAGGCTGGACCTCGGGACCTATACCCGGTGCTTCCGGAGGAGGTGGCAGTGGATCTGAACCAAGCGGCTGGGAGGAACCCTCACCGCAGTCTATAAGCAGAAAGACTGAGATAGATGATGGAACATCAGCATGGGGAGACCCAACTCATTACAATTACAAACCAGTCAACCTGTGGGAAAAAAGCAGTGGACCTACTGGCCAGCAGTCACATAGTCAAGGTCAGCCCCAGCAGCCCCAGCAGCAGCAGCAACAAAGGCCTCCTGTGCAGCAGCAACCCAGCAGGCAGGCTGCAGGACTTGGTGGTAACAGAGACTTCAACACTGCTCCAGCATCTACAAAACCTTCTGGTATGGGTAAGAAGTTACATTTGTGAATTTGTTTATATTTTGATTTTTGCAAAGAAGAAAAATGTTTAGTTTTTTTTAATAAAAAAAATATAAAAATGTCTGAAATGTGAAACTGTAGAAGTCACAAAAAGCAGAGACTTAATACATCACAAGTTTTATATGAAGTAGTTTGAGTGACCATGATTTGCTTCCTCTGTTGTTGTGGCCCAGATGCACTAATTCTGAATCAAATGTTTGAAAGACCATTTCATGCCAAGGCTCAGTTTGTCCATGTCTGTGTGCAGATCCATCAGGCTGGGGAAGCACTTCCCCAACAAGTCCGACAGTAGACAATGGCACAGGCACCTGGGGCAAACCAAGTGAAGCTCCCACTGGCTGGGGAGACATCGATGATGGTGGAGGGAAGACGACATGCTGGGGAAATCCTCTGCTAAACTCAGCCAGATCTGGTCAGAAAGTGAACTGAAAAATACGACTAAATATTTAAAAAAAAATGGCAAAAAATTAGTTTGAAGGAAATGACTTTAAAATAGAATTTTATCTTTCTAATAATTAAAACACTTACAATAGTGCAGTGTTTCCTCTACCATTATACAAGCGGGGTGCCCCACCCCGTCAACAGAACTGAGCACCCCGCCTACCAAACCGGACGCCCCACCACCACCACCACCTGGCACTGACATGGCACTAAGATAGCAACGCGAAATACAGGCTCTCTAGCTAAAGGCAGCGCTCGCGTTGCCTCTTCTCTCAAGCTGAAACCCCCCCCCCCACACACACACACACACACACACACACACATACTCTCAGAAACTGTCTGTATAAACAGCGCACAACTCAAACGTGTCACGCTAAGTTAGGCGCTCTAGCTAAAAAGCTAAAGGCGCCTCTTCCTTCATGCTGAACACCTCGCGCCCCATCAAAAACTGTTGGTACAAGCTGTGCTCAAACATGTCTCCGTCCCCCCCGTCAACATAAATCATGGATGAGATGAGCACCCCACCATGGCAAGTTAACTAGAGGAAACACTGTAGTGTGAACGTTTATGAAGCATTCACTCTATGGTGATCCATTTTTCTTCCGTATGATTTTTGGCACGATTCTCGTCCCATACTATTTCAAAAATTCATAAATCAAAACATTCAGCTGTTTCAGGACAATCCTGCTATGACTTTTGGTATTGGTGCAACTTTAGCTTTTTGAAATATTTAGCCTTTTCTGCCAGTTTTTTTCTTCAAAAAATGAATTGAGCTCATTTTACAGCCTTCATATCTTTAGATGTGTTTACAACCTTTTGCTCACCTTTCACATTTTGTTCTGCTTCAGCTTCTTTTAGCTTCTTTGTGCAACTTTAAACTTTTTTCAGCTATTTTGAACTGCTTGTTTTAGCTGTGTTGTGCTCCTTTCAGATTCTTTCTGCTAACTACAACATTTCTGTGTTTCTTCTAACTCATTTCCGCTAAATTCAGCTTGTTATGCTCCTTTCAGCTTATTTCTGCAAGTTTAAGCTATTTCTGCTATTTTAGCTACTATATAGCAGTTTTATGCTAATTTAAGCTTTTTCAGCTAATTCCACATTTTTTCACTCATTTAAACTTTTTTCAGCCTAATTCATTAAAAATGTGAGCTCTCCACTTCCTTATGATAATTTCAGCTTCTTTCTGATTTTAAGCTTTCTTCAGCTGTTTTTTTTTTGGTTTGTTTTTGGGTTGTTGTTGTTTTTTTCAAATTTTGGCATTTTTCAGATTATTTCCACTTTTTTGTGCTAATTTCTGCTCCTTTCAGCCTAATTAGGCAAATGTGTTTTTTCTGCTTTCTTCTGCTAATTTAAACTTGTTTTACCTTTTCAGCTACATTTTTAGCATTTTTTTTAACTAATTTCAGCTGTTTTCAAAACAATTCAAGGTTTTCTTGGTAATTTCTGCTACTTTCAGCCTAACTGACTTGTTTCTGCTGACTTCAACTTGTTATGCTCCAGCTTTTTTCTACTAGTTTCAGCTTTTTCTGCTATTTCAGCTACTATTTAGCTATTCCTTTTTTGTTAAATTTATCTTTTTCAGCTAACGCCATATTTTTTCACTCATTTGAGCTCCTTTCAATTCCTTCTGGTATTTTAAGCTTCTTTCTGCCATTTCAGCTACTTTTCAGCTATTTTTTTTGCTAAATTCAGCTTATTTTAGCTACCGGTAATTTCCTAATTTTTGTGGTCATTTATGCTTATTTCAACCTAATTCTGCAAAAATATGTTCTTTCTGCTTTCTTCTGATAACTTAGGCTTGTTCTTCAATTTCAGCTACATTTCAGCATGTTTTTAGCTAATTTCAGCTGTTTTTCAGCAAGTTCTTCAGCCACAAGCATTCACACTGTATTTTTGCAGGAAATGCATTTTCTCTAGTTTTTGTTTGATTTTTAGTATTATGTCTGTGACATCTGCCTGCAGGGTCAAAGTCTATGCAAGATGGCTGGGGGGAGAAGGAGAAGTTGGTGGCAGCCTCACGTCACTCGAGCTGGGAGGATGAAGACGATGGAGGAGGGATGTGGAACAGCACCAGCTCCCAGGGAAGCAGCTCATCTTGGGGACAGGGAAGCAATGGAGGCTGGGGCCAAAACCAAACTGTAAAGAAGGCCAGCAACAAGGTGTGTTACTAGTAGATACAATCCTTTTAGAAAAGAGCAACAAACACAACGAAAGACCTTCAAGACCTGTATCCTCTCTCAGGGTCCTCTGAAGACCAGTGGAGGAGAATCATGGCTGAGCCCCACCAACAGACAGTTCTCTGACATGAGGATTCTGGTACGACTGGACGTTCTTTTGTATTTTTACTTATTTCTGGAGTTTCCGCACAGGCCAGAGTAGCTCCTTTATCAAGTGCTGATTATGGCCTTTTCTATCCAACAGAACGATGAGCCCAGTAGCCAAAACATTGACATGGGTCCAGGTTCTCTTCAGGACAAGAAGATGGAAGCAGAAAAAAGAAGCATGGGAATGAATGATTACAATGGTGACATTAGGAAAGCAGGACGAGGAGGCGGAAGTGGAGGGGGAGTGATTTATCGCCCTCCTGGATCCAAAGAAGCGTCACCAGGGGATGCAGGATCTTACTATAACAGGGTAATGCCTCATTTTAGGCTTACTATTCTTTTGTCTTTATGTTGTGCTTTATCACTGTATGTTTTCTCTTGTGGTTCTACCCTTTCTTTCCATTTGTCCATCTTGCTACCCTTTTTCTACATCATCCCTTACGTCTTTCACCACTATTCAATTTGGTCTTCTGATGGCCGTCACCATGACAGGCCTTGCATTTGATCAATCAGGATGGCTGCCTTGAGGAAGCGGGTTCTTGCTCTCTGTACTCACCACCCACTATCTACAAGCCCCATACCCTCTTCAACCACTCTGTCCCCTTTAGACAAGTAAGATAACCACTCCTGTTCCTGTCCTGCTGTTTTTCCTCTAGAGTCTTCTCTTTACAAGATATTCATATTTACTTCATAATCTCCTTCATCACTGATTCTTGTTAGTCTTGTTGTTCTGTATGTGTCTTTAAAGTAATGTGCCCTGTTAACACGTTTGTTTTTATGTCTTTGGATGCAGGGTGCTCATAGTATGTTTGGCAGCACAGGAGGAATGACCCACACAAGACATCAACAAAGTGTCCCACCGATGAATCAGTCCCCAGGGATGCGAGCACAAGTGCCTCAACAGTTCCTGCCTCCTCAGGTAGTCGCACATCTACACACAAGGATCTGTTGAGGATCTGAACCAGGGGTGCCCACACCTTTTCAGCATGCGAGCTACTTTTAAAATGACCAAGTCCAAGTGATCTACCTACTATAAAAATACAAAACATATACTTATTTATAAGCATATTAAGTATGCTTTTTATGTTTTACGTCCTTGTTTTTAGTATTTTACCATGTTTTATACAGCAACTTGATTTATTGTTTTATAACACTACTTTTATTTTAATTGCATTTTACTGTACTTTATATGTTGTTTGTCTAAAACAGGTCTCTCTTGTAAATGAGTCCTCGTGACTCAGTGAGACTAACCTGGATAAATAAAGGCTGAATGAATGAACAAGTCCCAGCTCGCTGTGGACGCAACATAAATGACAAAACCCAAAAGTTTGTTTAAAAAAAAAAAAGTGACAATTTATTTTTACCGTCCGTGTACAAAACAATAAACAAAACCCAGCAATAACTTCTGTTCTTCACACAAAGGAACAGAAAACACCAAGAATAACTTCATGTTTGTAAAATAACCTGAGAACAAAAGTGAAAGTTCAGCCCTGACAGCAGCTGCTTTTAACTGTAACTGTTCATTGATACCTGAGAGCTTTGATGGAAGGTTATATTTCTGGTTTGTGTTTAAAG
>NC_056514.1:20412693-20428681 GCF_014905685.2 Nematolebias whitei | reverse complement strand
TACTCTGTGACCTGCAACAGTGCAACACCGCCCCCTACGGTCATACGGTGGTCACATAATATGACGTCACTACGGATACTCGATGTTAAATTTTTAACCTCGATAGATGTCCTAGCAATCGATGGGGATGCTGTACATCTCTTTTGGTTCTGCTCGTTTAAATAAGTTTAAAGCTTGCAAACCAAGGCACATGACATAGTCTTATGTAAAACAAAGCAAAAGGTTGTGTAATAGTGTCTATTGTCAGTGGCATCAAAAAGAGCATTAAAAATGTTTAGAAAATGGCATTAAAAATGGAGCCCCTGCTGATATGGAAATTTTGGCTTTTGCCGATACCAATTTTGGGAGGGGAAGGCGACCACCGATAACCGATATATTGGCTGAAAACTTTTGAGCTTTGTCCACCCCCAAGAATCTTAAATAAACAGCGAGTGGAGCAATGCTTGTTTATTTAGAGCAGCTATTAGCAACCATGAAGCTAAGCAAATCAGATACACACTATACCTAGACCCATAGTAGGTTTACAAGTGATGCACTGGTCATAAAAACAGTCTTCCTAACATTCATTCACATTTTCTATCCTCCACTATTTGCCATAAAGTTATCAAGTGTGTTACACAAATATAAATTAAACAAAGAAACACCCTTCCCTGTTCATTGTTTTAACAGTCAGTCATATGGTGAAGGTCTAGTTAGTATGGACCGCAGCAGAGTTGAATTTCTTTGCAGAGAAGTAAAGATTTCAGACAAACATTTAATTTCATTGAGGACGACAAAGATAATGTTACAAACACTGATATATATTTACCTCTACATTAGATTTATTGTTCTGGATGAAGTTTTACAAGGCAATCGCCAATGCTACGTTATTTAAACGTTGGCTTTCTAACTTGAGAGGCACATAGCTAATGACAAGTTGGTTGGAAGATTGAAGAGAATTTATTATTGTTGATTTGTTTTAAAGATCAGATAAAATAATCTTACCGTGCTCTGTTCAGCAAAATATTCTACACAGTATTGCTCCCTTCTTCGTCTGTGCTGAACGTGAAAGTGCAACATAAGTGAACGGCAGTGACCTGAAAGTAGTCTTCGTGTGCCCTCTGCTGGATACATTGTACAATTACGGCTGGTTCACAGCATTTTAGGAGTGAAAATTGCTTTCATTGGTGCATAATGGGACAATTATCACTGATACCAATAGGTCCCCAAACTTCTATATTGGCCTAAATTATCTGCCCTACTGATGTATCAGTCAGGTTTTATTAAAATAACTAAATTTGATTGACTGATTTCTGCAGAAACCTAAATGAATACCGTGGTTGGGACTCCCAACTCTGAAAGCTGTTATGGATGTTATACAGTGGTAGCATGTTGTGCACAAACATGAGCTGTGCAGAATCTACAGCTACCTGGGTTCCCTCACAGATGAAGTTTTATGCTTTCTTCTTCTTTTTGAACATTATCAGACAAGTGGTAGCTTTCTGATAAAGTAATTTTAAAGTAAAGAGCAGGCTTTTGTATACTTACTGAATCATGAACAATATCACTTGCCTAACTCCCTCAGCAAGCAAGAAAAAGCAGCCAGTCTGTTTAACTCAACTCTGTTCAAAATCCGGTCTAACCTTTGATATTGGAGCTTTTTTTTTTTTTTTCTGAAACAGAAGTGGGAGGGGCTTACGGCATGCTGCAGTCAGGAATTGTCGATCGACAGGTGCTTTCACTTGTAGTCACCAAAGTCTCCAGTAACATAGAAAAAAAGTCTCTAGATTTGTCGCTTTAAAAGAAAAAAAAAAAAAAGTCGCTAGAAGGATCTGAAAACTCGCTAAATAAAGCAACAGAGTTGCTAATTTGGCAACACTGCAGCCATGTCCGCTACTGTGCTCCAGCCCGTGCGGAAACATTGTGCTGGACATTGGTTCCTCTTCAACAAAGGACCTGTGTGTGTGTTAGCATGAGAAACACAAAGTGTGCCGTGTGCACGTCATGAAATGCGTGTCGCACGGTCAATGTGTGAGACTTGAGAGGCCGTTGTTTATTTTATTTTTGATTTAGTTGTTGATTTACCCCGTCCATAAAACTCATAGATGAGCTGCATTGAGACCGGTCAGGTCCGGTCACATCGTTATGATGATTTGACCAGACCCGCCCCACAGAGAAGACCCCGCCCCCTCATTTGAATAAAAGAACATGAAATAAAAAGAGCTTAAAATGAAAAACGGGGTTAAAAAATAAAAGCCCCTGAAATATGTAAAGTAGCTTTACAAAATAAAAGTGTTACAAAATGACACTCCATTATTAAATAAATAAATCTTGACATGAATAAAAATAAATCTTGAAATAAATAAATAAATTTTTGGAAAAACAACAAAACATTTCTATTTAAATGTTTTATGTCATGGGGACATTTATTTATTTAATGGAATATTTATTAATAATTTTTAAACAACACTATTTATTTATTTAATTTTGAATGAAATGGCTCTCCATATGGCAGAGGATGCGTATTTAAATGTGAAAGGCTAAACTAAGTGACTGTGATGGTTTTACTGCAGAGTTCCAGCCTGGTGTTCCATGGAAGGGAATTGATCGAGTTGATCCCGAGTCTGACCCCTACATGACCCCTGGGAGCATGATGGGAAATGCAGTGTCCCCCAGTCTTAACGATACAGAGCACCAGTTGTTACAAGATAATAATGGTAGGCAGCTGCATGAGTGTATTGCCGTAGTACATTATTTAGCCGTTGCTAGTGTAAGTTTTATTTACACCATGTTGCACAATAAGAGATATTTTTGCTGTTTACTTTATATTTGAATTTTGCATGTATTATTTTTGTGTTGTAGGAAAATGTGATTTTTATGTGTACAAAAATCAAGATGTGCCGCCTTGTTCAGTAAAATGGAGATTGATTTCTGTGTTTAGTTTTAGTGGAGATTAGTCCATTTGTCCTTTTTGTGGCAGATTCCACCCCTTCCCTGAACACCTTGCTGCCTTCACCCTGTGCCTGGCCCTACAGTGCCTCAGAAAGCCCCCTCAACAATGCACACAACTCAGGTGACTACACAAGCGCAGATGCTCCACTTTTTGATCCACACCGTCACACACTGTACCTTTATCACTCTTCTCACAAGCATTGCACTTCTTATACAGTTTATGCATCAAAGCGTCAGTATTTTTTCAGATATTACCAAAGTAAGTCCCAACATTTTGGGTTTGTATCTTAGTTTCACGCTGCACTGGCACACCAATATTTCTCGAGCAGTGTTCTAGTTGCATCTTTTGTTCATGTACACTAATACCCGTCTTCTTTTCATCTTTCTCTCTACAGCAAAGTACACAGACTACAAGACCAGCTGGCCCCCAGAGCCCATTGGACACAAATACTGGAAAGCCGGTCGATGCACCAGCCAGGCTCAGATGTCCCGGCCTCCTCCTGGCCTCGCCAGTCAGAAGCAGCCAACATCACCTTCTCTTTGGTCGGGAGGAGCGCCTCAGTTGGCTGGCCGAGGCTGGGGAGGCGGCTCCAGCAACACAGGTAATGCTTTGGTCTTCATGATGATCCCTTTCTATTTGTAGAACTGTTTGAAGCAAACAAGCCTTGGCTTTCTTTTAGTGGCTGTGAGGGAAGTGCTGTAGGTTTGTGTTTACACAGAATAATCAAATCTTTTGTTTTCTTTCTCTGCAGGCTCGACCTGGAGTGACGGTAGCTCTCGGGAAAGCTGCTGGTTGGTGCTCAGTAACCTCACACCACAGGTGCACTCATTTGCTTTAATCTTGTGTGAAGGCTACAACTCTGTTGTGATCCATTTTTCTTCCGTAAGTTTCTCGACAAGATTCTCGTCCCGCGGTTTTCAAGCTATTTCACCAAATCATCTATCGATACATTCAGCTCCTTCAGGAGAAGGGTGTAAGACTTTTGGTATTGGTGCAACTTTAGCTTTTTCAAATATTTGACCTTTTCTGCCATTTTTTTCTCTCATAGAAAATTGATAGTTTAAGCTTCTTTCTGCCTTTTTAGCCACTTTTCAACTGGGTTTTTTTTTTTTTTTCTTCTTATTTCTGCATTTTTCAGAAAATTTACACTATTTTGTTCTAATTTCTGCTTCTTTCAGCCTAAATGAGCAAACATATTCTTTCTGCTTTCATCTGCTAATTTAAGCTTGTTCTACCTTTTCAGCTAGGTTTTTAGCTTTTTTTTTTTGCTAATTTCAGCTGTTTTCAGATTAATTCAAGTTTTTCGTGGTACTTTCTGCTACTTTCATCCTAATTAACTTCTTTCTGCTAATTTCAGCTTGTAATGCTCCTTTCAGCTTAATTATGCTAATTTCAGCTATTTCATTTTCTACTTAGCTGTTTTATGCTAATTTTAGCTTTTTCAGCTAATTCCACATTTTTTTAGTTCATTTCAGCTCTTTCTGCTTCCTTCTGGGAGTTTGTTTCTTTCTGCTTTTTTAGCTACTTTTCAGCTGTTTTTTGCAAATTTCATTTATTTTCAGATAATTTCAACTTTTTTATGCTCATTTCAGCTTCTTTCAGCAAAGATGTATTCTTTCTGCACATTTAAGCGTTTTCTACCTTTTCAGATAAATTTTTTAGTATTTTTATCTGATTTCAGCTGTTTTCAGATAGTCAAGTTTTTTGTGGTAATTTCTGCTACTTTCAGCCTAATTAACTTTTTTCTGCTAGTTTCAGCTTTTCTTCTATTTCACCTACTTTTTTTGCAGTTTTTGTACAAAATTGAGCTTTTTCAGCTAACTCCACATATTGTATCTAATTTCATCTTCTTCCACTTCCTTCTGGTACTTTAAGCTTCTTTCTGGCATTTCAGATACTTTTCAAAAAAAAAATTTCCGTGCTAATTTCAGCCTTTTATTTCCTCATATTTCTGCTCACTTCAGCTTATTTAAACCTAATTCAGCAAATATGTGTTCTTTCTGCTTTCTTCTTCAAACTTAGGCTTGTTCTTCTGTTTCAGCTACATTTCAGCATGGTTTAGCTCATTTTAGCTGTTTTTCAGCAAGTTCTTCTGCAATAAGCATTCACACTGTATTTTCGCAGGAAATGCAGTTTCTGTAGTTCTATTTAAAAATCATGATGCTTGACTTCAACTGACATTTTTAATGAAACAATAAATAAAAAATCTGACCAAACCAGATTTATGGGGAAATAAATGTTCTGAATTTCTCCTCTGTGCCACTGCTGCTTCTCTAAATGAGGGTTTGTATGTTTCTGCAGATTGATGGCTCGACTCTGAGGACCATCTGCCTGCAGCACGGCCCCCTGCTGACCTTTCACCTTGGCCTTACGCAGGGCACCGCTTTGATTCGCTATAACTCTAAACAGGAGGCAGCCAAGGCTCAGAGCGCCCTTCACATGTAAGGATGGGACAGATGTTGGAACAAACACCTAATCATGTCCTTCAACATTAAACATGTCACTAACTAGCACATACCTAAGAACAGCTAGATGATGGGAAATTACTTGTGAGCGCTCTCAAATACACGTAAAGATACAAAGCATCCTTTAGACATTTAAAGTGTTTACATGTTTTAGTCAACGTTTAAATGCTACAAACAGTTTTACCGGGGCTGATTTGTTTTTGTTTCAGGTGTGTTCTGGGTAACACCACCATCTTGGCAGAGTTTGTGAGTGAGGAGGACGTGGGGCGCTACATTGCACATTTAGGAGGAGCAGGGAGCGAAGGAACCTCAGCTGGCTCTGCAGGCTTAGAACCCACAGCGGCCTCCAGCGTCGGGTCGAGCAGCAACGGAGGGAACTGCGACAGGAGCGGAGCAGGAAGCAGTGGTGTAGGAGGAGGAGGTGGAGGAGGAGAGGGCGCCTCCGCGGTCGGAGGAGTCATGTCTTCCAGCTCAGGGTGGCAACGTCTGGACAGCACAGACAGCTCATCGGACCACGCCGCCTCCCAGGGACCTGGGCTCGGCATCTTCACCCAGTGGAGCAGCAACGGGACTGGAGTGGTGGGGGCCGCGGAGGCTGGAAGGCAGGGCCTCTGGGGGGGGATGAGCGGGGCAGGTTACCCCAGCAGCAGCCTCTGGGGTTCCCCGGCACTTGAGGATCGTCACCAGATGGGCAGCCCCGCCTCCCTTCTGCCTGGGGACCTGCTGGGCGGGGGGGCCGACTCCATCTGAGGGACCGACCGACGGGTTCGCCCGAGCTGTATTCCAAACGTCACGCTCTGCATTTATTTACAAGTACAGATGAAACGAAGCTGCATCCGACACGGAGACTACATGAACACTTGTTACCAAACATCACATTCAACTGTTTAAATGAAGACAACAGCAAAACTTGAACTGGGGGGGGGGGGGGTCATTCAACTTTTGAGGACTTTAGCTCTTTGTCTTTTTACTTCAAATCCCATCATCAGCATCCAGAGATCCAGTCGCTCAGGCATGCACTGTCAGCAGGCTCAGCCAGAGTCGCACATCTCCACAAGGTTAGCTGTTGCTGTTGTTCGTGTGCCACATGGTCGTTCTTTTCTAACTCGGTGTCGATCGCATCACCTGGACTTGCAGACTGAGCCCTCTCACACCTGGCTGGCATATTTGTACGTTAGTTTTCTTTTTTTAAAGCTTGAGATTGAAACAGATCTGCAGGAAAGGATGAGACATTTGTAGAACATTTGAGACAGCGTTACACTACTGAGTCAAAACGAAGCTGGTACTGACGTCTTGTTGGGGGAAACAAACGCCATCAAAGTGGGACCCAGGGTAAAAAAAAATAAATAAATGCCATAAGCCAAACTTGCACTATATGCCTCTGGATTTGTTTTTAGCTCATCCTTTACAAATCTGCTTTTATTTTTCGTGGTTTTTTTTTTTTTTAAACCGAGCTTCAACAAGTGAGGACCTTCCAGGACGACTGAAGGTTGCAGCAGCAGTGGCCTTGGCTACACACCTGCCATGTCAGCAGCATCACTCCCCCTCATCAGCTACTCACTGCTCTCTTATAGTTGAATATATCCTCTCTTCGTCAAATATTCTTTGTTCGAACAATATGTGAAACTGTGGAAATGTCCCCTTTTTTTTTGTCCTTTAAACACTGACCTCAGCTTGTGTTCTTTCTGGAGATATTGGTTCTTTATGGTCATGATGTAGCTCTATGGCTGTACGAGTCCCCCCCCCCCTCCCTCCCGCCTGCCTGCGTGTGCATGAAAAGAGCGACAAACGCAATGGAGGGTTACGATGTGATGAAAATGACAATAATATCAGGAGTGCGTGTTATTGCTACTACGTTGAATGTTTTTTTTAATGTCCAGGAGAGATTCATGAGTGTTTGCATACGCGTGTGTATGTGTGTGTGTGTTTGCGTTTTGAACTCTTATCGGTTCCAGACAGGGAAGTGAATACATGTTGGTGTGACGGCTCGCGTCTACTCTGAGCTGCAGCGCGTGGGTGAGACCGGTGTCGACCGTCTGGATAATGTGATGGCTAAAAACGTTCAAAAACATTGGCACTATTGCATACGTCTCTTAAGTTGTGATATATATTTTTTTAATTTTAGCAGCGTTCTGATCCTGTTTGTATTTTGTTTTCTGTCTAATGCAATAAGAGTGACGAAGCAAACAGAAGACATTCGTGTAAGGATGCCACGTCCCACCATACCAAGCTGAGCTGGAACAGTGTTTTACTGACACGTTAAAGACATTACCTGTTTATGTTCGACTGTGTTTTTCTTTTTATTATGCATTGATTTAAATTAAGTCGGTCTTTATTATCACTCCTGTTCAGGACGTTTTCATTTATATCAGATGTTACAAAAACAAATGGAGATAATTTAAAGCAGAAAAGAACAAGATAATAAAGGTTGAGTTGAAGTCTGCTCCTTTGGGTGGTCTGTGCCTCGTTTTTGCCTCATTGTTTTATTAAAGGCACGTTTTTTTTTATTTTTGTAAAATGAATTTAACTTTAAAATATACTTCCATATGAAACAATGGGCAAGCACGGTGGAACAGTTGGTAGAGCTGCTGCTTCTCAGCAAGAAGGTCACCGGCTCAAATCCTGGCCGGGGGCCTTTCTGAGTGGAGTTTGCATGTTCTCTCCGTGCATGCGTGGGTTTTTTCCGGTTACTCAGGTTTCCTTCCACAGACTAAAAACATGCATGTTAGGCTGATTGGTAACTAAATTGACCCTAGGTGAGAGTGAGAGAGTGAATCGTTGTTTGTGTGTCCCTGTGATGGACTGGAGACCTGTCCAGGATGTCCCCCGCTTATCACACAGTGACGAGGGAGTATCAGAGAAACTGAGACGTTTATTTTCTAAACGTCCCAGTGGCTTTTAAACCCCAAAATACATTACGGCAAAAACTGGTTCATCCCAAAGATCCAGTCCCCTGGCACAAACAGAGCAATGTTGTGTATGCTGTTCAGTGTCAGGAGGGCTGTGATCAGTCTTACATCGAGGAAACTAAACAGCCACTGGCCAAAAGGATGGCCCAGCACAGAAGATCAACATCATCAGGCCAGGACTCTGCGGTCTACACTCATCTCCAGGCCAGCGGTCACTCTTTCAGGGATGAAGATGTTCACATCCTGGACAGAGAGGAACGATGGTTTGAGAGAGGAGTAAAGGAGGCCATCTTTGTGAAGAGAAATCGTCCATCGTTAAACAGGGGTGGAGGCCTCCAGGTTCAACTGTCCCCCTCTTACAATGCTGTGATTGCTAGTATCACTCAGCCCTCTGTGAACAGTAAACAGCCATCAGTGTGCTAATGATCCATTGTTAGGCTGATGGTCCTTCTTGAGCATGTGATCAGCTGGTTTTGGTTGTCGGCAGCAAAACTGGTTGATCCACTCTGAGAAGGTGCTATTTAAGAGACTGAGCTGAATACAGCACCTCAGACTGAGGAAGTCTCTTGGATGAGAGACGAAACGTTTCTACATTTTTTTTGTTGATTTGCTTTGTTTTGTTTTTTTGAATGTCCAGAGGACCAGATTTAACTTCTTTAGATAAAGGCAAGCAGCGTGATCGGGTCCAAATTTGCTGCCGACAACTTCCTTGATTGTAGATAAAACCAGCACCAGCTGAATCCAAAAAGCAGGAACCAGTTATCGAAAATCCAATTAAATATGCGTCCTTAAAATCCACAGATGGCAGCAGAGATAGACACATCATCAAGTCTTCCAGTCGATGAGATATCCAGCTGCGTGCGTGCCAACAGGGTAAATCGGTTCGCCCAAAGCCTGTCTTCTCTTGAAGAAATGTTGTAAATTGAGATGAGGGACCAACTGGTCAAATATTTAGTTTGTAACTATGATACTTATAAATGGATGAATAACATGGTGAAAATATGACTTTGAAAAAAAAATTCTTATGAATGGCTAAATAAACCAAAAATATTGCTGTTAATTTTTCACTGTGTAACTTTACAAATGGCACCCCATATCTCCCGGTAGCTTTCCTTAAATAGAAACTATTTAAACTAATTTGACAATTGACTGAGCTTAATTTCCTGTTTGATAACTAGGATCAGTTGGAATGTATGGGATTAAACTGAAATGCTTTTTTATGGTGAAGTGCCTCGAGACGACATTTGTTGTGAATTGGTGCTATATAAATAAACTCAGTTGTTGTATTTTATACCTGGATTATTGAGCATGGACTTTGGTGTAAACTCAGTTGAATTTAATGTAAAACTATTAACACAACGCATTGCTAAATTAGTGTAAAATTAAATCAGTTACAAAGTTAAACCATCAAATAATATAGATACATAGATATATTTTTCCCTACACTGTAGTGTGATATAATTTTCTTTCATTGTGGTAATGGTAATGCTAGTATAGTACAATACTATTACTACCTATTTCTTTGTATTTTTGTCCCTGTAGGAGCATGTGGGCTCAACCGTGTTCATCAACTTGGTGGGAAGTTGTTAATAGCTCCTGGGATTAAATTAATTGTAAAAAAAAAAAAAAACTTCAGGATAACAAAAACCTCATTTCTGCATCTTTATAGTCACCCACTTACCACTTTTTTCTGAGTCTTTCTTGATCGTGCTCTGTTGATTCGGAGTCGCTCGATGCCAGGGTGGATGGCAGCGGAGGCTCTTCTTGGTAGGACTCCAGAACATGTGGACTGCTCGTGGGTTGAGTGCCAAGAACAGCATCTAGTTCATCGTACCAAGGAAACTTGTCCTTCGCTTCTCCTGAACTGCCACTTTTCCTTTTAAGCATGTCACATATTATGTATTGTTGGCAAAGTTTTTTTTTTTACCTTGGTGCAGCACTGAGCATCTGTACGAGGGAATCTCAACGTCTCCATTTTCACACTAATTAGCTTGAACAACAACCTTGTTTTTGTGAGTGGTTACAAGTAACTAAAACATTTTCAACTGACCATATTTATATGAGGGCCTGTATCTCCTCTTCACTCCTCATCTGACAACGAGCCATTTCTTGCGCTAGTAGTAGAAATGTGTTTGTTTTGGTTGTATTTACCCAGAATGCCCTGCGCTGTAGTCCACTCCCTGCTTTTGGAGCGATCTCCGGTCCGCTTGCATTCACAATGCATTCGAGCCGCGCTAGAGTTTACTTCATCCGGACCGAGACCTAGGTTTTTGAGTGGACCAGAGTTCACTTTTTTGGTTCGCATCAGAGTTCGACTGCACATTCACACCTCCCCAAATGAACTGGATTTTCTAGGCAAATGGACTAGAGTTCAATTAAAGCGGACCGAGCAGGGTTGGTGTGAATGCACCCTGTGTGGTTGCCATGGAGAACTTAATGAGCCACGGGCAGCAGTTTTTAACATTTCTTTTGATCTCTGCTCTTTTTAAACTTCGTACACAGTGTTTGTTTTCTCGTCAAAACGTCTCAGACCGTTTACAATAAAATTATATAAGAAAGTTGATGTTTGTTTATGTTAAAAACAACTAGAGAAATTACATTTCTTGCAAAAATACAGTGTGAATGATTATTGCAGAATAACTTGCTGAAAAACTGCTGAAATTAGCTTAAAAAAACATTCTGAAATGTAGCTGAAATGGAAAAAAAGAGCCTAAATTAGCAGAAGAAAGCAGAAAGAACATATATTTGCTGAATTAGGTTTAAATAAACAGAAATGAGCCTCAAAATTAATAAATTCATTAAAAAAGCTGAAATTAGCAACAAAAAGAGAAGGCTGAATAGTAGCTGAATAGCTGAAAAGGCAAAAAGAGACTAAAACTACCAGAAGGAAGCAGAAAGAGCTGAAATGATCTAAAAACAAAAGTGGAATTAGCTGAAAAGGCTAAAATTAGCATAAAAACAGCTAAATAGTAGCTGAAATAGCTGAAACCAGTGATATCTATATCTACTGAAATTAGTATAAAGAAGTTAATTAAGCTAATAGTAGCAGAAATTACAATGCAAAACTTGAATTTATTGAAAACAGTTAAAATTATCTTAAAAGGTAGCTGAACATGTAGAACAAGCTTAAATTAGCATAACAAAGCAGAAAGTAGAAAAGTAGCTAATAAAGCAGAAAGACACATAAATTACTGGAAGGCAGTGAAGAGCACATATTTGCTGAATTGTGCTGAAAAAAAAGAAATGAGTGCAAGAAGTATGGAGTTAGCTGAAAAAGCTAAAATTAGCCCGAAAACAGATAAATAGTAGCTGAAAGTAGCTGAAAAAGTTTAAATTTGCACAAGTAAGCTGAAAGAAGCTGAAGCAGAACAAACTGTGAAAGGAGCAGTAAAAAGTTGTAAACAGATCTAAAGATATAAAGGATGTAAAATGAGCTCAATTCATTTTCTATGAGAAAAAATGGCAGAAAAGGCTAAATATTTCAAAAAGCCAAAGTTGCACTAATACCAAAAGTCATAGCAACCTTCTTCTGAATGAGCTGAACATATATGATTTGTTGAAATCAGTGGCGATTTTAGCCTTGTTTTTGGGGATTCATCAAGCACCTTTAAATTTTAACTCAGCACCCCTGAAAAAAAAAAACCTAAAACAATTACGATTTTGTAAGGATACTCATTTCTCAAACCTTAGATTCACCAAAATATTTAATAAATTAGGAATAAATATAGACTAAATTATGACACAAACAGGCCAATAAAATGTATGATTTTTCTGCATGAGTCGGATCCTTGATTGACACCTGTCAATCAATCCAGTGGGCTTGTCAGCAACTGACCAATCGGTGATCTCAATTTGTTCTGAAGTAAAATGCCCCTTACCTTCAGGAGATGGAGGGGGGGAGAAGCAGTGCGTGCTCTATTCACACAAGGAGAGCTGTTGGTCAGGCTACTTCTTGTTATATTTGTTTATTTGTCATATGCAGGTTAACACAAGGTCAACAATGCAATGAAATGTTCAGGATGAGAAGAACCAGTTCGACTCACTAAAACAGGTTTCTCTTCTAAATGAGTCCGCGAGGCTCAATGAGACTAACCTGCATAAATAAAGGATGAATTAATTAAAAAGAAAAAAATTCTAAAGCATGCAATAAAAGTACAAAATAAAGTAAAGTGAAAAAGAAATATAATATTTACAAGGTCCAAAAGAAATATATTTAACAACATGGTAGAATATCAGGGTGCAAGTAGGATGAATTAGTATAAATAAGTATTTCACAGGTATTAATATTAACTTAATATTAGCTTTGCTGTGCTGAGCTCTCTAAAATAGTTATTGAACCAAGTGTTTACTTATGTAGGTAAACGTAGATGTTTAAAAATCATGTTAAACCACACCAGAATGCGTCTACTTTATTCAGAGTTTTCTGGTGGTGGACCCCCCCCCCCCCCCACACACACACACACACACACACACACACCAGTGTATTTCTCCTCCCCATATTACAAATGCTTCTGACGCCAATGGAGCCAAGAGTCATTCGTTGTCAGCAGAGGGGGGCTGGGCGCCCCTAAAGGTCAGATTCTAGGATCGCCCCTGCTTGAAATAGCACAAAAATTGTGGAAGGCGAAAAATGTACGGGAGAAAAGTGGGTCACAACAGTGAGAATGCTTCATAAACATTCACACTGTTAGGTTTATGTGTGCGTGCCGTGTGAAACGTGACAAAGTGTTTAATGAGGTTTCGCGGCGGGCTGAGCCTTTAAGTCGATCCGGGCATCTCGGCAGGTCTGCGGATGACATCATTGATTCTGTTCGCGGTGTAAACGGAGAGGACTGGGTGTGAGACGCTGCAGGCACGGAATGACCTGCTCTCATCCTCGCAGAGAACAAGTGCAATAAATTACAACTTCGTGGGGCCCGCTGCAGCTTTTTGTTTTTAGTGGGTTTCACGTGGAGGCTCACGGATCTCCAAGGTGATGAGCCGTCCCGAGCCGCGGACACACGCCGCTGTCCATGATCCTGAGTGAGGGGACGGAGGCACCACAGGCCGGTGAGGAGGTGGGGCAGGAGTGTGTGTTGTTCGGTCAAGGTAAACTGCAGGTGTGTGTGTGTGTGTGTGTGGTGGAGGGGCGCGGTTTTATGATGTCCGACTGCAGCTCTGGTAGATCTGGGCCATAAACAAACATCACCGTGTCTCCTTTCTGCTGCAGTTTAGTAAAAAAAATAATTAAAATAAAATGACAGACTGAGAAAAACACGATCAAATAAAGACATGCATGTCGCCCGCCGTCTGTCAGGAACATTCTAATGAGAAAACACGGACTTTTGGTCGAACCTCGTTAATGACGTCATCTGTTTACAATCGGAGTATGCGTTGAAGACGACTCTCAGCTACCGCCACACCCAGTGTAAGCTCAAGACGCTTGACTGAGGCACAACCATATTTGTGTCGACTAAGGTTGAGTAGCTGTGGCGGCCATGTTGAATTTGGCTGGCTCCAATAGATAATGAGATGTAGAGGCATTTACATCCAGTCCTTTCTGAGAGCTCCATTAGAATCGGTCCATTGGTGGGTGAGATATTTTACTAACAAATACAAACAGAGGCACCAACAACATCCTGTGTTCATCTTCTCTACATTATTTTAGCATTGGATGCTAAAGACTTGTGCTGCACTTAGACCCGTCTAAAGCTTTTGACACTGTGGATCATAACATTATGTCATAAGCTCTCAGACATTGGTTTCTCAGATCACACTATTGGCTTGTTGCCTAATTATCTCTCAGATTGGAGGCAATGTGTTCAGCATGGTACAGCTGTCTAACTGTTAACAATGGTGTACCACAAGGCTCAGTCTTGGGACCCACCCTCTTTACAATCTACATAGATTGCTAAGGTTTTCCAGCTTTTACAGTCTGCTTTTGACATCATCCAGTCAGATTTGTTCCACCTCAAACTTGTGCTAAATGCTGATAAAACCAAAGGGATGTTGTTTTCAAACAGGAAGTCGGTCCCAGCAGTTCTTCCTTCTATTTTATTTCGAATTGTGTGCCTTTTGAGTTTGTCGACTCATAAATACTTGGATATCGTGGTCGATTCGCATCCCTCTTTTAAGCCTCATGTCGAAAACTTGGTAAAGACATTGAAAGTAAAACTGGGTTTCGTTTTCAGAAATCGATCTTGTCTAACTCAGAATGCTAGGAAACGCCTTGTAACTACGACTTTCCTTCCCTCCATTGATTACGGTGACATTATTTACATGATGCTCCTACAAGAACCCTGCAGATGTTGGATGCTGTCTATCATGGTGCACTAAGATTCATAACTGATTGTAATACCATACCCACCACTGCACCCTGTATTCACTGGTTAACTGGTCATCATTAACTTCACACAGACTCTCTCACTGGTACATTTTCATCTTTAAATCACTTCTTGGTCTGCTGCCTTCATACATCTCCTCCTACATGTCTCTGCGTGAGTGCAGCTACAGCGTGCGCTCTCAGGACATTATTACCTGCAGTGTTCCCTCAGTGAGGACTGAACTTGGAAAAAGGGCCTTCTCCTACTCTGCTCCTGTTTCCTGGAATATCTTTCCACATCTGAAGCTCTCGACCTTGACCTCTCTAAGTGGCTTTAAACATCTTTTAAGTTCCTGGCAAAAACCAACACAGACTGTTTTTAATATTCTACCTTGCTTTATAATGTATGTTTTTGTTTTCTTTTTATATAATTTCTTCTATTTACTTTTCATTTTATATTCTTTTTATATGACCGTCTATTGATGTCTGTATCTCTTCAGTGTTCTTTGTTTAAAACAGTCCCTCTTGTAAATGAGTCCTCGTGGCTCAGTGAGACTAATCTGGATAAATAAAGGTTGAATGAAAAAAAAAAAATTCACCCTATAAAATCTTCCAGATTTGATAGTTGATGTTGGAATGTGTACACTGGGCTCTTGACTGGAGGAGGATGGAGGTTTGGTCACTTTACTGAACCACTGATTCACATTAGGCAGCATCACTCTGTATGAATGCTGCTTTAGTACTAAAAAAAAAAACAAAAAAAAAAAAAAACGTTGTAAGCTCTGCACCAGATGACATGATTTAACCTTTTTTGATGCTTTAGTACTGTTTCACTTTATTTTTTGGCTTCTCTACCATACTGTTTTGGACATTAAATTACCTCTGCATAATTTCTTATGCTACATTTAGCTTTTAGCTGTTCTTTTGTTTCTTTTAGCTTTTTTAGTGTTGTTACTTTTAGCTTTTAGATAGGGTTTTACTCATACCTTTTTAGGTAGTGTTTTACTCCTTTTCTCTTTAAGCTAGCATTTTGTTACTTTTACCTTTTTAGCTAGTGTTTTGCTCTCTTTTAAACTAGTGTTTTGCTCCCTTTTTAGCTATTATTTTGCTCTCTTTTTAGCTATTGTTTTACTCTCTTTAGCTAGTATTTTGCTATCTTTTAGCTATTATTTTGATTTCTTTTTAGCTAGTATTTCGCGCTCTTTTGAACTAGTGTTTTGCTCTCTTTTAAGCTAGTGTTTTGCTCCTTTTTAGCTATTATTTTGCTCTCTTTTTAGCTATTGTTTACAATCTTTTAAGCTAGTATTTTGCTATCTTTTAGCTATTATTTTGATTTCTTTTTAGCTAGTATTTCGCTCTCTTTTGAACTAGTGTTTTGCTC
>NC_056514.1:20363377-20412683 GCF_014905685.2 Nematolebias whitei | reverse complement strand
TTCTTTTTAGCTAGTATTTCGCTCTCTTTTGAACTAGTGTTTTGCTCCATTTTTAGCTATTATTTTGCTCTCTTTTTAGCTATTGTTTTACTTTCTTTTTAGCTAGTATTTTGCTATATTTTAGCTAGTCCAAAAAAGTTCAGTCTGGTCCTCTGGACATTCAAAAAAACAAAACAAAGCAAATCAACAAAAAAATGTAGAAACGTTTCGTCTCTCATCCGAGAGACTTCCTCAGTCTGAGGTGCTGTATTCAGCTCAGTCTCTTAAATAGCACCGTCTCAGAGTCAAGTTCAATCTGGTCCAGAGGACCAGATTGAACTTTTTTGGATTTTTCTACCTGGATTATTGAGCATGCATCAGGATATTTTAGCTAGTGTTTTGTTCTCTTTTTTTAGCTAGTGTTTTGCTCTCTTTTTAGCTAGTGTTTTGCTCTCTTTTTAGCTAGTGTTTTGCTCCCTTTTTAGTTAGTGGTTTGCTCCTTTTTTAGCTAGTGTTTTGCTCCTTTTAGCTAATGTTTTGCTCCTTTCTAGCTATAATGTTTTGCTCCCTTTTAGCTAGTGTTTTGCTTCTTTTTAAGCTAGCTTTTTGCTACTTGTAGAGTGTGTTTTACTTTCAACTTTTGTTTTTCTCCTTTTTTTTAGCTAGCATTTTGCTACTTTCACCTAGCATTTGGCTGCTTATAGTTGACATTTTACTTCCTCCTGCTGTGTTTTTCACCTTTTTAACTTTTAGCTAATGTTGTGCATCAGTTAGCGTTAACCCACTTTTATCTTCTTCAGTCATCCAGCGCTCAGCATGCACCGTATTTTCACAGAAGAAATAATTTCTCTGGTTTAACTTTGCCTTCCATTTCCTCTCTGCTATCGCTCTGGCGTGTGGTTTTCTTTTCTTTCATGACACAGCAGTCTGCAGGGCTCATAGTTTTTTGTAAGTCTGCATCTTTGCACCACAGTGTCTTTTTCCTGTATTGATTACAGCTGATTGATGAGAGCTTTGTGCACGTTTGTGTGTGTGTTTAACCCTTCAGTAAGTTGAAACGCTCAGGAGAAATGGAGCTACGCGTGGGGAACAAATATCGCCTCGGCAGGAAGATAGGGAGTGGATCCTTTGGAGACATTTACCTCGGTGAGAAGAACAAGCCTTTTCAAACATACTGAATGAACTGCAACATGTTTCATTCTGCCGCACCCCTCCCATGTGTTTCTCCCATCAGGTTCAAACATCACTACAGGAGAGGAAGTCGCCATCAAACTGGAATGTGTCAAGACCAAACATCCACAGCTCCACATCGAGAGCAAATTCTACAAAATGATGCAGGGTGGACGTAAGACACACAGAGAGATGTACACACCCTGTAACTGTGTCAGATTTAAACCACGCAGGCCAGGGGTGGGCAACATTTGGTTTCCAGAGTGCCAAATCAAGTTGTTTAAATCAATCAAAGGGATGTATATTGAATTGGAAATGAAAATTGTGTCAAGACAGCGAATCTAAGAGACATTTCCAGGCTTTGTCTTGTTGTAGCATAGTTAGCACGCTTGTTGAAAATATGCTTCCCCAATACCCTGGAGAAATGTATGCCATACTTTCTCTAAACTTGCTCTTGTGCAACATATTTCTTAGCTTAAAATGTGCTACAAACGTTATGTTTGCCTTTTCTTTTTTTTTTTTTGTCTTTATGGTTCAATCAAGTTCTGGAAACACAAAAACTTACCAGAAAAAAAAAGGCCCATCCTAATCCAAAAGTTTTACATGTATTTGATGTTTAATTTAGATTTTCATTAATGAAATGCAGGTTTTC
The DNA here is from genome assembly GCF_014905685.2 of Nematolebias whitei. Taxonomy (NCBI): domain Eukaryota; kingdom Metazoa; phylum Chordata; class Actinopteri; order Cyprinodontiformes; family Rivulidae; genus Nematolebias; species Nematolebias whitei. Next base: position 20,410,882 of record NC_056514.1, on the reverse strand, counting down.
ATCGATTTGTTTATTTTAAATTTAAAAATGGAGATTGTTCATGGTCCACTTTTGGCCCTGGGGCCATATGTTGACCATGTAATAGTAATAATAATAATAATAATTATAATAATAATAAAGTGCTATGTGTTGTCATCATTGTATGTTCCCAAACAATGGTGAAATTAGTTCTCTGCATTTAACCCATCACATCTGAGATACACCCAGGTGGAGCAGTGGGCAGTTTTGTACCGTATTTTCCGGCCTATAAGTCGCACCTTTGTGCATAATTTACATACCTTGCGACTTATACCCAGAAGCCACTTGTGTTTTCCCCCCATGTTTATATACCAATTTTTGGCTGAGATATGACCATTTTCATTCATTCTGACATTGAAAATATTGAACACTACTATTTTTAGCCTCTAGATGGCACTCGAGTAGTACGGCATGCCGGTGTGTCATGTAATAGGTAAAAGTGGCTATTAATGACACAATCCGCTTGCCAAAGTCTGCCTCCTTTGTCCAGCTCGCCTGGAGCAACTGTCAAATCAGCTTCATTTTGCTGCACCGCCCCGGCAAAATGAAGCTGATTCGCCATTAAAGTGCATTTATTAAGTAAAAGTTCACCTGAGACACACCTTTACTATAAAGTCAAGCAAACAATTGTTTTAGGTGATTATCTTGTTAAATTTAGAAGAAATACGCAGCGTTCCTCCTTCCTGACTTCCTCCCTCTGCATGCTCCCGGAGCACCGAGGCAGCAAATACTTTTGATATGCAGCTGATTTGACCATCAAAGTGCTTTTATTAAGTAATAGTTAGACTGAGACACACCTTTACTATAATTTTGAGCAAATAAATAATTGTTTTTAAGTGTTAATCTTAAATTCTTGTTAAAGTCCTCCTGTCCACGCTCCCACAGCCGCCATTTGGCAGACAACCAATTTTTGGCACAACACCGGCCCACATTTTCAGGTTTTCAGCGGTGACACGTAACAAATGCGACTTATTTATGGATATTTCCAAATTATTAGAAATTTTTGGACTGATACGATTTATAGGCCAGAAAATATGGTAAGTGCCCGAGGAGCAATTGGGGATTAGGTGTCTGGCTCATAGACACCACGATATGTGGGAATGGGTGGGGATCGAACCTGGCACTTTCGGGTCCCGAGTCGGCTGCCCTACCTCTCCCCCTTCTTGACCCTGTGTTAGAAACCATTCTCATCAATGGTGATGTCAAATTTTAACTTAATATGTGTGAAAATGACCAAGTTATAGACATTTTTGTGTTGGCCGTTGAGTAGCTGTGTTTATAGTATATCACAGTGTCGTCTGTGCTCCAGAATGAACCCAGTGGTGGTGACTGAAGCCTACTGTGTCTCCTAACCCTCTTGTGTCCTTGTTTCATTTCCTCCCACCCCTCAGTGGGAATCCCACTTATTAAGTGGTGCGGTGCAGAAGGAGACTACAACGTGATGGTGATGGAGCTGCTGGGCCCCAGTCTGGAGGACTTGTTCAACTTCTGCTCCCGCAAGTTCAGTTTGAAAACGGTCCTGCTGCTGGCCGATCAGATGGTAAAACCATGAACACATGAATCTATAATAGCTTCAGCCATCTTGATCTGCAACTTTAAAAACAGTCTTTTAATTTCACAAAGACATCGTTTGTATTCATGAAATTTGGTTGTGAAAATAAAGTCCATTTGCGAGGTTTTAATGTTTTAATGTTATTTAAATCTAACCTCAAGTGTACAAGGACCCCACTCACCCAGCACACACATTCTTTGTTCCACTCTCCTCAGGCAGAAGGGAGCATTAAGTGTAGAACCACTAGGCTGAGGAACAGCTTCTACCATGACACTGTTAGACTCGCAAAGCCCTAACCAGGATAATCGCTGTAATGCCACTTTAACTGGTGTTATGTGACTTATCTGTGCTGCTGATCTCATGCTGCTGATCATATGCTGCTGATTATCTCATGCTGCTGTATTCATTCATACCGATCTGCTCACCACAGACTCATGTTCGAGCTGCTGTTGTTACGCCATATTGTTTTACATTATTAGTGTTTAGCATATAGCTTAGATTCTTGTTTATACTTTATATTTTGCTATTTTTGGGTGAAACTGGGATCCTGTGTACACAATTTCGTACCACCTCATGTACCACATGAGGTGGTAAATGACAATAAAGTTGACTTGAACTTGAACTTGAACAAAAACACACATCAGAGGCAGTGAGACGTTCAGTGTCTTTCCCAGGGACACATCAACGTGACTGCATAGTGGTGGAATCGAACCCACAACTCTCCCGTTGGAGGACAGCTGTTCTAACCACTCAGCCACAGCTGGCCCTAATGCCCCCCTCTGGGCTGGGGTTGGTGGTGGGGAGACTTTGTCTCAGGTGGAGGAGGTCAAGTGTGATGATGAAGCGGGAGATGGATTGACGGATTGGGACCTCATCCTCAGTAATGAGGGCGTTGCGTCGGTCAGTTGTGGTGAAGAAAGAGTTGAGTCAAAAAGGCAAAGCTCTCAATTTACCAGTCCATCCAAGTTTCAACCCTCATCCTATGGTCATGAGGTTTGGATCATGACTGAAAGAACGAGATCCTGGATACAAGCATCAAAATGGGCTTCCTTCGCAGGGTGGTCTGGCTCAGTCTTAGGAGCTCTGTCATCCGGAGGGAGCTCAGCGTAGAGCCACTGCTCCTCCGTGTCGAAAGGAGTCGGTTGAGGTGATTCGGTCATCCGATAAGAATGCCTCCTGGTCTTTATAGTTTTTCCGGACAAGTCCCACTGATAGGAGATCCCAGAGAAGAGCCAGAAGTCACTGGAGGTATGGTGTATATTCTCTGGCCTGGGGATGCCTCGGGGTCCCCCATAACGAGCTGGAAAAATGTTGCTGGGGAGAAGGATGTCTGGATTTCTCTCCGGGATCTGTTGCCTCCGGGACCCGACTACCCATCTCCTAAGGTTCCACCACAGCATTTTAATCAGGTTCAGGTCTGGACTTTGAGTGGACCGTTTCAGCACCTTGATTCTTTGTCAGATTTTTGGTTGGAGATTCTGCTGTGTTTAGAATCGTTTCATGATCCAGTTTGGGCCAAGATTTAGCTGTCAGACAGACGGCCTCACATCAGTCTCTAGAATTCTTTGGCTTGCAGAGGAGTTCACTGTTGACAACTGCAAATCATCCCCCCCCACCACCACCACCACCACCACCATGGCCACGCTTGGCAAATGTTATGACGCGTTTGTGTTGATACTGTAGTACGCTGTGTTTGGCTTTTATCGAGCTGACTAAACTTGTACTCATCACTTATCACCAAACCACTGTTCCTTTTCTCTGTTCCCCACAGATCAGTAGGATTGAGTTCATCCATTCTAAGAACTTTATCCACAGAGATGTGAAGCCTGATAACTTCCTGATGGGGCTCGGGAAGAAAGGCAACCTGGTCTACATCATTGACTTTGGCCTGGCCAAGAAATACCGTGATGCCCGAACGCACCAGCACATCCCCTACCGAGAAAATAAGAATCTCACTGGTACTGCACGCTACGCCTCCATCAACACCCACCTGGGTATCGGTAAGATGACCAAAGCACACACACATACCTAGGTATGCCCTCAAGTGTTTCCTGCCCTTCACTTTTTGATTTTCTCCACAGAGCAGTCAAGAAGAGACGACCTGGAGTCTTTGGGTTATGTTCTCATGTACTTCAACTTGGGTTCTCTGCCATGGCAGGGCCTCAAAGCTGCAACCAAGAGGCAGAAGTATGAGCGCATCAGTGAAAAGAAAATGTCCACCCCCATCGAGGTGCTCTGCAAAGGATACCCTTGTGCGTGAAATTTCGATGGAAGTGTTTTTTTGTTTTTTTTTTATAACTGCAGGCATCATTAATAGAAGCACAATTTGTATATTTGACCACTTTGCTTCTTTTCTCAGCTGAGTTTTCCCTTTACATGAACTTGTGCCGCTCTCTGCGATTCGACGACAAGCCCGACTACTCCTATTTGAGGCTACTCTTCAGGAACCTTTTCCACAGACAGGGCTTCTCCTATGACTACGTCTTTGATTGGAACATGCTGAAGTTTGTGAGTGTCAAGATTTCACGGCTACAGCTGAACATTTTATAGTTCCGTCCCCACACGGTCAGGTTTTTAACTTGGCATTCCCACTGTTTTTTAATGTGTTACATTATGGGTAAAATTAGCTTTCAACACTTTCAATGAATTGCTGTCTTGAATCTGCATGGGGTCAAAGGTCAGACAGGCTTAATGTTCTGCGTAGAATATTGATCCTAACTAGTTTGTAATATCTGATAGACATAGCCTAAGAAAGATGAACATTAATGGGATCAAAGTTCCAGCTCAATAATCCAGGTAAAAATTCCAACAATGTTTATTCAGGTCATCTGGACAATTTCTTTTCTTTTTTTTTGTTGAGACGTTTCGCCCTCCATCCAAAGAGCTTCATCAGTCTGAGGAATCCCAAACAAACTGTTTTCCCCATGAAGCAGTACACTCAAGGACAAGACTGTCTGGAGAGGACGGCCCACAGAAACCATCTTATCACCAGCAAACTGTAGGAGTGTACTGCTTAGTGGGGAAAACAGTTTGGGATTCATCAGACTGATGAAGCCCTTTGGATGGAGGGCGAAATGTCTCTTAACAAAAAAGTAAATTGTCCAGATGACCTGGCTGACCATTGCTGGGATTACAGTAGTCCCTCGCTACATCACGGTTCGTTTATTGCGGACTCGCTCTTTCGCAGTTTTTCAAAGTAAGACTGGACATGACACACAATTGGCTGATTGATGGATGATCCGCACGATCGGCATGGAATTTTTATTTAAAATGAATTATTTTAAATTAGTTAGCACCTGCTGCACATTTGTGAAACACATACTGCAGGATAAACTTCCTGCTGCAGCTGATCAGCTGTTCAGCGTGCAGAGAGGAGAAGTGGGCGTGGTCAAGAGCACTTGCAGGTGACTGAGGGCAGAGGAGGCAGGGAGCTGAAATCATGACATTCAGTGCCCTTTTAGAGCATTTAGTGTTTATAAACATTGTTTAGAATATTGCAAGAGTGTAGGAAGGGTTTAAAACACCTTTATATATATCTATATAAATAATAAAATAAACTACTACTTACTACTTGCACTACTATTCCTACTTTGCGGTTTTTCACTTATCGCGGGTCTTCAGGGTATGGATCCCCAGCAGTAAACGAGGGACTACTGTATATATTGCATTATGTCATTATGTACTTTGTAAAAAGCCAAAAAAAAAATAAACAAGCCAACATAAAGATGCAGCCTCTGAAGAACCTAATCCACTCCAGAATAGCTCATAAATAAACCCCTTAGCAGCAGTAAACCTAAGTAAATGTTTTCTGCACGTCTCTCCAATCAATGAAGTGATGCTCTGGTATAGTCTTCTTTTGACGTTACCTCATTAATGTTGGCATTCATTGATGAAAAGTTTTCTCGGGGTCCTGCTGCAGCAGTTCAGGCTGAGGTCTAGATTAGAGGTATTTCAACACTTTGTCACTTCAGACCTTCTCTTGTAGTTTTGCTGCTAATCACAGTACCATTGTCCCATTGCGTGACCCGATTTGGGCCAAGCTTCAGCTGTCAGACAGATGGCCTTGCATTTGACTCTAGAAGACACGAGCTCTTGTCCACAATGACTGTGAAATGAAGATGTGAGCAAAGTGTGTTGGAGTCTTTCCTATGCAGATTGAGCCAGTGTCTGCAGTGGTGTGGACACTGCAACAATCTATTGAGATGAGAAGAGAGTAAAGTAAAGGAAACACTCTCAATTTACCTGTCAATCTACATCCCTAACCATCACCTATAGTCATGAGATAATCATCAAAAATAAAAAGACTGAAAATACAAGAAGGTAATGGACTCGCGTTAAGGATGGGGTGAGAGGTTCAACTATTTGGTAGGAGTTTAAAGTCTCTGCTCCTCCACATTGAAAAGAGCCAGTTGAGGTGGTCTGGACATCTTTCAAAGGAAGTGTTTCAGAGCAGACTAAAGACTTGCTGGAGACCTTGGAGTTTTTCTGGGTGAGCTGGGAGAAGGAAGAAGAGAAGAGGTCCAAAGATCTCTGCTTAAACCATTGTCTACAACCTGTTATTAGATATGTGGCAGAAGATGGATGGATGGATGGATGGATGGATGACATTATAGTCATCTCAATGATCAATGTTTTCAGGTTCTGAGGCTGCTTAATTCATTAGCCTTCCACTACTGTGTCTAACAGCTGGACTTTGTGCTCGCATGTTGTTTTTGCACATGGTACTGACTTTTGACTAAAAATCCAGAAACCTTAGCCAGATGCAACTTCAAAACTGAAGCCATTATACATCTTATTTTTAGAAAAACAAGTCGTTCTTGTTTTAAGTTTCAAGCAAACATTTGCAGCTTACTCTTCTCTTATTTCAGGGGGCCAGCAGGACAGCAGATGACGGTGAGAGAGAAAGAAGGGACGGGAAAGAAGGTGAGGAGCGTGCAGTGGCAGGTCAAAAAGGAGCCGGAGGTCGAGCTTTGCCTCATGCTCCAAACACCCCTGCAGCCAACAGAGTCAGGAACGAGCCAGAGACGACTCCTTCCAATCCAGCAACACGTGGGGCCCAGCCGTCAGGTGAGGAGGCTCTCTGAACATTACCGTGTCAGAGTCAAACCTGTTCTTGGATGCGTCACGTCCTGGCGTGTGTGCAGGAAACCATTCTCCTCAGGTGGGGAGAGCAGAACGAGCAGAGCGAGAGCGCAAGGTGGCCATGAGGCTTCACCGCGGGGCCCCTGCCAAGGTCTCATCGTCTGACCACAACGCACGTCTCGAACAAGCCCCCATCAGCGCAGCACAGGTAGAAGAAACTTCCTGCTGACTCAGTGGCATCTCATTTTACAGGATCACAGAACAGGGTTCTCTCAAGAGCTTCTCCGTCCATCTTTCATTTGACTCTAACCAGATTCTCAGTCTTCTGATTAAAACACCACCACAGCTTGATGCTGCCACCACGCTTCACTGTGGGAAGGTGTTCTCCTTGTGATATGTATATATATATGTGTGTGTGTGTGTGTGTGTGTGTATATATGCAAAATTTGTTATTGTGACAGGCCTAGTCTTGTTTCCCCACTCCTTTTCTGTGCATACATTCAACAAACACCTCATCTTAGAATATCTTTACTCGGCACATTTGACAGTTTAGGTGAAAATACTATCATTTTAAAGTCACTGTACTATAGTTCATCATTTCTTATCTGGCATCCCAACTGACATGGAAACTGCAGCGTTTTTCATGTAAACCCGATCATTTTTTTTCTTTTTTTTTTACCTCCAATAAACATTGAAAAAACACTGTTTCCAGAGGTTGTTCTCGTGTAAACGGGGCCTTGTAGTAGGTAGATCACTTTGACTTGGTCATTTTAAAAGGAGCTGCATGATGAAAAAGTCTGGGCACCCCTGAGCTAATTTAAGGGTCTTATTTTCTTTCAACACGCAGGTCAAAGTGCCGTTTGAACATCTGGCAAAATGAGTTTCCTGTCAGTGGCCTGCAGGTGAGTAGCAGGTATGGATGGACATGCACACACACACAAATACACACACACACACGCACACACACATCAGTTTGAAAAGTTCCTCATTTGTTCAGAACGACCACAGACCAACTTGCATGACGTCAAGTTGAAATTATTCAACAGAAGTTCAAATGAAGAGAGGAGGTGCTTTGTTTGCAGTTTATGATTCTTTATTTACAGTAACTCAAAGAGCTGCTCCAAAGTTTTAAAGTATTTTTTTCTCAGTAACCCATGTCACGTTGCTAGTTCCCAGTTTTTAGTCTGGTCACAGTATAAATCCATTCAACCTTTATTTATACAGGTTAGTCTCACTGAGTCATGAGGACTCATTTACATGAGAGGCAATTAAAAAAACATTAAAGAACACTGATGAGGTGCAGACAACAATAAAGAGCAATAAAATGAAAAGTAAATAAAAACTGTGATATAAAACAAAACAAAATTAAGCTACATTATGAGATGAGGTAAAATACTAAAAACAGGAACATGTCTGTGTTGATTTTTTGCACTGAACTTAACACTTGTTTAATATCCCTTAGAGAGGTCAAATGCCCCTTTTCCATTAGTACATTTAAAGTCGACGGCTTCAGATCTTTTTGCAAGATATAGAAAGACATAAATACTGTTTAAATTATTCCAGAGAAAATAAAATAAAAAGTAATAACCAGATGGTTTTTTTTATTCTATTGTTGTTGTTGTTTCTTTTTTCTTATTATTCTTGTTTATTAATATCCAGGTTGACCCAGTAAAAACAAAATCATGAATGTTCAATAAACACACACTCCTCCATGAAATACATCAGTTTGCTGTTTAACGTGTCATTTGTGATGTTTTTTCTAAACCTGTCTGATGTGAGACTTTATCATTTAAAACTTGCATCTCTGCTGGTTTAACGAGATACTTTGGATCATTTGGGGTTATGTGGGAAAAGTGATGAACAATGAATATCTTACCTGTTGTGGATAGTGCTTTGAATGCCCTCAATCTGAAGTAACGCAGTTTAATTCTGACAGGACTAAAGAGCTAATGACTAATCTGAACGCAAGACCAAAGTGAATTTGGGTTGACAAGAAACTCTACAATCACCAAAATGTCGTGGCTCATGCAAACACTGTTCCACAGCTCTTTATACTACTGTCAGTTTCACAGTACACAGTTATTTATGCGGAGCGTAATTGTTAGAATAAAATCCCAATACTTCAGGTGCAGCCTGGGGCACTTCCAGCTGGAAGTTCCACTGGAATAATTAACAAAACTGACTTCGGTCTTAGAAAGTTTTTTGATTGACGTTCATTAAGATTGCAACAATTTACTTTGGTCTCAGCTGCGTTAAAACTAGCCATTAGCTCATCAGTCCTGTCAGAATTAAACTGTTTCTTTAAATTGAGACCACTCAAAGAGCTCGGTACAGCTTATAAGATATAGTCCCTTACTTTTTCACAAACCTCTACTTCAAATAGGCCTGTCACAATAAACAATAAATCAATTAATCACATGATAAATGAAAATGATCGACCTCGTTTTCATTTATCGGCTTTATCGTTTCTTCCTGTCGCTCTCTTTCTTCTGGATGACAGAAAGCTAAACTCCGGTGTTCTTCACTGACCCCTCCCTTTCTTTTTTCTTTAAAATCTGTTTTAACGATCCAAAATCCCGTTTTTGGATCGTTAAAAGCAGCTAAGCTGAGAAGCTAAGCTACGAGCTAAGCTAACAGGCCGACCTCTAGAAAAAAACCTCCGTCTTGTCGAAGCTCCAAAATTCACGGTTGAAACCCGTACCTTTGTCTAAAAAGTTGTTTTTCTCTGCAAAAAGAAGCTGAGAACTTGTTTACTGATTTTTTTTATTAAAAGCTTTGTGTGATAAATGCTACGCTAAAGAGCTCAAACCACACCGAGCGTCCGCCATTTTGAGAACTGAAAAACAGGAACGAGAGACAGCCCATGTCACGTCAAGGGGCCTCCCTCTTATTTTTCTTAAAGAGACACGCTGCTCGCTCCTTCACTATCCATCCTTCGGTTCAAACAGTCTTATACTGCCATCAAGTGGTCAAAAAAGGTACTACATACAAAAATTAACCAACATTTCTCCTTAAATTTGACATTCTAATTATTGTCAAATTTCAAACAATATTATTGTTTTATCGCAATAAATTCTGAGACAATTGATCGCTCAGCAAAATTTGTTATCGTGACAGGCCTAACTTCAAAATCACCTTTAATTCTTGTTATAAACCGACCAGACCTTTGAGTGTCCCTCTGAAGTTCTCCATCCTGTAACTAACTCAAAAAGTGTCATTCCTTTGTTCTCTTGTCTCATGATTCAGCATTTGACGACCATCGACCCCTCCCAAACTTTTTCAAATGAATGAATGAAATGATGAATGAGTGAGGGAGGAGGAAGCATCGTGTTGACCTGTAAACGGAGCGCGTCTGTCCCTGGGTCTGCGGTGTGAGCATGAAGCCGTTTGAAGAAGAAGGGAAACCAGAGAGTAACAACCTTTACGCCTGGGGTGGACACGACACAAACACGTCCGGACCTTCTTCGTTCATATTTGTCTTCACATCCACTCAGCTGCACAAATAAAAAGGATTAAGTTTAAAGTAACTCTGGTCAAAAATATATGAATTTTCCTGTTTGGTAGCTAAATGTGCTGCTTTTGGTGTTCTAGTTAAATCTACAAACCACCTAAACACGAACACAGAAGAAGATGCTGCAGTGTAGACCGAGGTGAGGATCAGAGGAGGAGAAACATCATCTGCGTCATTGTCCTAAACGTTTGTTTTACTCACAGCATTGCTTCTTTGAAGAGCCTAGAAGAGGAAGCATGGAGGAATGTGATGATGTGATGAAGTCCAGCTTGTAACTCCAGGCATGAAAAGACTTGAAGTGATCTGAACTTGGATATGAGCAAGTCTGGTGTTACATTTTTATTATAAATTCCCCCCTTTCTTTATTTTTTTCCCATTGTGTACATCATGTACAGTATATGTAGCTACATTTTGCCTGAATGTGACAGAGGTATTTAAGATAAGTCTGAAAAAGTACCATTCTTTCTTGTCTGAGGCAAAAAAAAAAGAAAAAGAAAACTGTGAATTAAATGTTTTGGTACACCTTAAGAGTCTAAAACAGAGAGGTTCTTGTGAATAGAAGGAAGAGTATTTCAAAGATAAAAGTATGTATGGTAGAATGGATGTCCTGTATATATCTTTACCATGCTTCAAACTTTATATTTGTGTATATTTTCTGATTGAATAAAAATATACACACCCTATTAGGTCTTTTGTTTTGGTGTAAAACCAGCGCAAGTCTTGGAAGTTGTGAGCCACTCTACAAATGGCATCCATGATCCTGCACAGCTTGTACCACCACCATATTCAGGAAGTGTATAATATCAAGAAACCCTGCAAGTGGCCCGAGAAGACAGCCCTGAGGTACTAATCATGGTGGCACAAGGGTAACAGAGGCTTTTAGAGACATTTTAAAAAAAAAAGCCTAATTTTACATCATACATTTCACAACTCGGTTTAAATTAAATTGAAACAAAAGTTAAAATACTGTTGAAAATCAGTATTCTATCGTTAATAAGATCAACAGTTGATGACTTTCACAGTTCTGATAAGAAGGGAATGGGAAATTGAAAAACATATTTTGTTTAAATGTACTCATTGTAAAATATGGCATCAAATATAAAACGGGGTTATCTTGAACTCGTAGTTCAGTGTGAAATGTTTACATCTAGTTTTCCAGATATATTGTTCTGAACTGCAGGTACACACTCAATGTAAACAAAGCACTCTGCTGAATCCATCAAAAGTCACACAACTGACCTACATTTGATTGGCTGTACTCTAAACAAATATTATTTATGTTATTTATTTGTCCTTTATTTAAACAGGTAGTCTCTCTCGTTGAGTCACGAGAACTCATTTTCAAGAGAGACCTGTTTTGGGAGCAGATGATGGGGGTTAACTTGCTCAAGGGCCCAGAATGAGGCAGGTGTGGGTGTTTCACCTTTTCCACCCACATTTTGATGTCAGTCCGGGGAGTTGAATCTGCGATTTTCCGATCGCAGGCTCATCTCTATCCTCTGCGCCACCACTCCCTGTCAGTAAAGCTTGACCTCTTTTCAGTCTCTTTCTGTAGATAAACACATGCTAGGCAGCGTTCTGGTCACAAATATTAAATTTAAAAATGCATTACTATCAATACGGGAAAAATATTGTCTGATTTTGTTTCTTCATTAATTTTTTCAAGACTTTGCAATGACTTTCTGATAATATAGCTGTACTTATTCTTAATATTACCTTTTAATTATTTTCAATTAAAAATACTTTATTAATTTCATGGGGAAATTCAATATAATTCATTATCCTGTTTATATTAAAGAGTTGTTACAGATGTTGATGGGCAGGAAGGATCTCTTGTCTGTAGTGCATCTGAAGAAACTGGTTGCAGATGTTGATCTGGTTTTATTTGAGCTTTTGAAATGTTAATCAGCTGCTGCTCCTGGTTGAGAGAAAAAAAAAAACACATCTTGTTATGGTTAAGCATCATAGCAAATGTCCAAAAGTAAAAAAGTTTCAGTAAAAATCCTTCCAGCTGCATCTGATACCAGAGGAAATAATCGTCCACTAAAAGCGATTTACGTCCAGAAAAAAGAGGAATTAAAGTTTTCAAAAGCAATAACTCAGAATGAATGTACAAAGTAACAGAGCTACTCCAACATGCAGCCACCTTAAGCAGAGCAATTCTAGAAATTTTAATGACTAAATTAAAACTATATGCTTTTTAATTCATATGCAAAAAAAAAAGCTGCTTTTCGTTAAATGTTGACTCAATTGGCACTTTGGCAACTTGCAATCACTAAATTTAAACATTTTAAATGAAAAATTTCAATTAAATTTTGCTATAAAATCAAGAAAAGGCTAAAATTGTTGCCAGTGTTGCTACATTCATGTTCATGTTTGTGCTGATGTTCGACGTAATGTTTTTTTGTTGTTGTTAGTGCTTAGTGTATATATGGTTTATGTTTTTTTTAGTTCATATCTTACATGTTATAATTGTTTTTCTTTTACATTTTATTGTTGGATGTAACTGGGACCCTGTGTACATAATTTCGCTCCACCACATGTACCACATGAGGTGTGAATGACAATAAAGAATCTCTGACTCTGACACAGTCCATTTCTGGTTTCAGGCGCTACGTCATCGTCTCACTGCGCAAACTCAGAGCGTTCACTTCAAAAGCCCCGCCCCATTCAAGTTCTCTATTGTGATTGGCTGACCTGACTCCTTCTGTGGGAATGGGCGGAGCCTGTGATGTGGCGTTTTAATCCTACGGCTTTTACAGCGGAGTAGTGGCGAGAAAAGTGTCGCTCTGCTCCTTAAACTCCTCAAACACCGACTGTAGGCGTTAAAATGGAAAAACAGGAGCAATAAGGAAATAAAACTGAACTTACGTAGCATGCGAGTAAAACTTTAGAGGTGAGTTTTTGTCCTGTTTTTCGGGGGGAGACACGGAGCTAACGGGCAGTCCGCTGGGGAGTCAACATGGATGTCCTGGAAGCGACGGAGCGTCCCTGAAAGGAGGAATTAAGGCCGATTTTGTGGCTTTTCTAGCCGAATAAATTATCTGTAGAGGAGCCAAAAGGGATTTGAAGCAGCAAAGTAATTCACCAGGTGAGTTTAGTTTCTACAAGTCAACAGAAATACCTTTATGATCAACATGTAAAAAGTTAAATCTGGTCCTCTGGACATTCAAAAAACAAAGCAAAACAGGACCAGATTTAACTGTTTTAGATTTTTCTGCCTGGATTATTGAGCATGCATCAGGATATTTTATGATAAACAATCAATTAAAAAGTTGTTTGTTTGAAACAGAGCGTCATTAAGAAGAAAAACCCAACATTATTCATACTTTATAAAGGCATCAGCAGGTTGTCTTGAAGTACAATTGGAAAAACAGGCAAGCTGAAGTCACAGTTAGTTTAAAGGAGAGCCACCATTGTGGCGATGCTGCTACAATAATCCAGCCTGTTAATAATAATATTACCCCAACAGCCCATCTGTTGCTTTATTCCTGACCCCTGCCTCCCTTATTTGTTATTCCAGTGTGTGTGTGTGTGTGTGTGTGTGTGTGTGTGTGTGTGTGTGTGTGAGAGAGCACATGAAACAAACAGATGTCCTTTTGCCTCAGCATCATTTCACTGACAGTGGTATTGTTTGCGTTGGTGCTGATGCCTTCACTTCTTCAGGTCTGATGGCCCCCCCCCCCCCCCCCCCCTCCACCTTTAATACAAATGACCTGCTGCCACACTTCTCCTGATACACAAACAGAGAAGCTCTAACCTGCTTCTACACCACAAACGCACCCTGAGAACATGTCTGTGCCACCCTGGAGACGGGGACCCCTCTTCCAGCCTCAACCCTTCAGAAGCTGTGGTAGACGTGTGAGGCGTTCTGCTCCACAGCTGAGTGACAGCTGCTTGGTCTTATAGATTTCTTTAGAAACTGTGCTGAAGTCCATATTTCATACCAAACACCTCTTTAGTCACAGGGAAGCATTGACGTGCACCCTGTTTGTTTGTCTTCCGTCTGACTTTTTGCCTTAGGTTACAAATTACACAGATAACGGAGTGTGATCGATGTTCCGGGTTAATGACTGCTGGTGGAAGTGACGGATGAAACTTTGTGTTGGGAGACATGCTTTACGACCTCTGTGTCACCTCCAGATGTTAAGGCTGTGGAGGCGAGACGTGCCGCTGTCAGAGAGGTCGGGGGAGGGCTCTCCTCTTATGGGGTCTCCCAGACCTTCGTCTTCTGCCATACCGATGGGGCCCAACATATCGTGGCTCTCCGAGGCCCCGCTCCTAGGCCCGGACCAGCCTATCTTCTTGATGACCCCGGCAGCGCAGGCTGTGTCTGGCTTCTTTGTCTGGATTGCGCTCATCCTCACCTCTCACCAGGTAATGGCTTCTTCATGGCTCGGTCAAATAAACTCTTGTAATCAGTTTGGAGGTAGGGACGTTGGAGGTTTTACAAAGATGGTTTTTGGACAAGTTGTGTGTGTGTGTGGCGTTTAACGCTCAGGTGAAGGTCCAGAGAAGACCAGGGGCTGCTTGGCAACATGCTGCAGATCATGAGCCCACAGCTGCATGCACAGGTGAAGCTTGTGGGAGTTCGCATCAGCTCCGAATAGACGTTTTTTTTCTTTATGCATTCATGTAGCCTGATGTCAGACAATGCATTGATTTTGAAGGTAGTGATATTAACAGAAAGTCAAACAGAAACTGATGATAAAGAGTGCAAAACGATGAAGGGTGGGAAGCTCTCTAAAGCCCTGCTTACACGATGCATAGAGTATTTTGAGTGAAACTGCAGCTTTCCTGCTGCGGTTCGGCCGTTCGCTTACACGACAACAGCCCCCGCTCTCTGAATCTTTTGAACACAGGTCTCAGAGTGGAGATTTTCGGTGGAACCCCCACAAGGAGGTGTGAGAAACAGAAATTGTTCAGTCGCACACGCGCACTACAAGTGTGTATTTCACGCTTGCACATGTGGAGTATAACACAATGCTTTCTGTGCTAAATAATAACAGTAACAATAATAAATTACAAAGATGTGAAACATGTTGCCTGTTATTAAAGTTGAACATAAGGACATCAGGTTTAATTATTATTTATTTAATCCACACCACATACTGTATGTCACACAAACACTGATAAGAAAACTGAACACTATAAAAACTGGACCCTTCCTCTCTGTCATCTTGGACTGACGCCATGTTGTTTATCTGGCTTGTTCAGGCTGTCACTCCTTTGCTTAATGCAGCTTAAAACACTGAATGGATTGGAAAAAAAGAACTGAGGGGAATTTTAAGCAAACAGTTGCTCCAACTTCTCTCTCTTCGACTTCCCCCTGCACCGCCGAGGTGTGTGCTCTGTTTCGGAACTGGTCCCTATGGTGGGAGGGCAGCTTCTCCTCATAGGAAAAACAAAAATAAAAACTTAGTTGGTTGTTGTGTAACCAAACATTATCCATAATGTTGATTTACCTGCTGTAGCATTGCTCGACAGCTCCTGATTATCACTGGAGTGGGAAGTCTGACCTCATCCGTCAGTTCGGGTTCGCTCAGCGACCGGTGTGAAGCTGTTAGACCATGCGGTCCGTTTGGCGTCAAATCTGTCGACTTGTATCCAAAATCCAGATTTAAGTTTTGTTACTGGGCTTTCAGCAGCACGCATGCACATTAGATGAATGTACAAAACCCACAGCGCCAACTAATGACCTGGCATGGCAACTACAGCGAACTCGAGGGTGGGTGGGGGGTATGGGGTGTTTGTCTCGTTGCCTGTAAACACCGAATGTGATTGTATAATCGTAAACAAGGGTTTTGTTTCCCCCTCGAATCAACATCCAAAAAACTACATTTACCCCGGCCATATCCTTGTGAAGGGGCCTAAAGCGGTGGTCCTCACAGGTTTCATCCTCCTTTTCGAGAGAGAAAAACTCTAGATGTCACAGCTCTATAGAATTAAACTTTTCTGATTTAAGACTCACAACTTTGAATTCAGTTTTTTCACCTTTGCTTTAAAATGTTTTCACTGACAGGATGTGATCTTTCCATCTTTCAAACTGCCTGATAGACATTAGAAGATTTTTTAATAGCTTCTTCTGTGTGTCCTAGATCTACATGCACCTCCGTTTCTACAGCTCACCCAGGGAGCAGCGACATATTGTACGAATCCTTTTCATCGTTCCCATCTACGCCTTCGACTCCTGGCTCAGCCTCCTCTTCTTCACCAATGACCAGTACTACGTGTACTTTGACACCATCAGAGACTGTTACGAGGGTAAGGGCATCTCTAGAAGTTTGTAATCAAAACTCGCAGACTGTGCGGGATCATTTCATGACATTATGTTTTCTAAATCAAACATTTTGACGTAAGTTTTTCTTTCTCAACTGAAAAATCAGACGAGATAAAAACTTTTCTCAATTATTAATTCCAAGTGTGACCCCTTTCCAAAAATACTGAAGATATGTGTGACTTTAAATGGTGCGAAAAATACTTGCAGGGATTGTACAATCATTATGGTTCTTTTGTCAGTTTCACATTCGGTTGACATGGAGTTCTATGGTTATTTGTAGGCACACATAGCAGCAGCAGTAAGCTCTAACAAGATTATTATATTTCTGCTGGATTAATCCTGTAATGCAGCTGTAATTATTGTTCATAACGTTCCCACCAAACCCCATTTCAAAATGGCTGAACTATCTCACAATGTGGTAATTTCACTGACTTTCATACTGCTGAAAACTTTGTAGTTTCAGTACGTCTGTAATATCTTAACTAGCGCGTCTATATTGCGCACCGCTAGCTCAGCGCTACTTCTTGTTGTGTCGAGCTCTGTAAAATAGTTATTGAATCAAGTGTTTACTTATGTAGGTAAACATAGATGTTTAAAAAAAACATTAACATACACCAGAATGCAGGAAATAGCATTTACTTTATTCAAAATTTTATAGGGGAGGACCCCCAGCCCCTTCCACCAGTGTCCCCCCCCCCCCTACACACACACTTTACAAATGCTTCTGACTAGGGCTTTAACAGACTACTCGAGTAAACTACACATCAATTCCTAGGACATCTATCGAGTTTTTTTAATTTCATGTCAAATATTCGTGGTGACGTCATTACGTCGCTATTACGTCATTGCGTCATGTGTTACGTGATCTGCACCGGGTGCGGGCTACAAAATGGATTCCTCCAAGCAGACGGATGGAGCAGAGCAGGCCCAGTCTTGGCAAACAGGTAGAAGTACATCAGTAGTCTGGAAATATTTCACTAAAGATGAATCTTCTGGTTCAACTACAGTAAGGAAACAGAAAATGAATCAACTTCCTGACTGTTTGGAGCTCGTTGTGAACCGGTGTTACACCATATTCTGTGACCACCGTATATTGTGACTGTAGGGGGCGGTGTTGCATGCACTGTTGCAGGTCACAGAATATGGTGTAACACCGGGTCCAATCGACCGAACCAGAACCAGCTTCCTCTGACCTCGTTTCACAAATGAAAAGCAAAAAAAATGGCCACTGCGTTGTTCAAGCCATGACCCATTGTCAACACTAGGGGCTAAGCCCCCCTGGAGGTCAGATTCTAGAATCGCCCCTGGTCTAACCATTGGTTCATTGATGTCAAGCTTACGTGCAGCAGCTCTGTTTCCATTTTCGACAGCCAGATCGATGGCCTTTAACTTGAAAGCTGCATCATCTGTATTTCTTTGTGCATTGTCCATGATGAGGGTCTGTGCATGAAGCACAAAATAACTGATCTGAATGACTTTGTATGAGTGCATTTGATTTGTGGTAATTCAAAGTTTCATTGGTCCACTGTGACCTGTTTGGTAATTTCATTGGTCAGAATTTTTTTAACCTTTATTTATAACGATAGTTTCATTGAGGCACAAGGACCCACCCCCCAATAGAGCCATGTATCGGGCAGCTGGATGTGACGAGGCTAAATGTTTTGGTGGCATGAAGCTCAATAGCCTGTCCAAAAAATAATTTAAATAAAACCATAAATTATCCGCAGCGTTGTATAAGCTGCATGGTCCAAAGCCTGTGAACAAAGTAGAGGCGTATAGACCAGAAATTACGGTACTTTCTGATGCGTTGCACGTATGAAGCCTGGAGGTGGTGAAAGGTAGTTGACAATCGTCATTCCTCTGAAAGTTGCAACTATTGGGACAGAAATAGTCACGTCCTGATTTAGCACTTTGCTGATGTGGACGGGGATCACTCTATGAATGGTTCTGTTCATGGCAGGAAGTGCGGTGAATATCGTCACAAGGCTCCTACGTACAGATGGCTCACCTCCTCCTCATTTTTCTTTTCCTTGATCCATCCTCCTTTTCTCTACACATGTACTGTCTTCCTCCACACAGTTGTACTTCCTTGTTCCTCCTCTGTCTCCTGTTTTACCCTCATCTCCTTACATTTCTCTCTTGAAGCTCTTGCTCAGCAACTTGTTGCGTGGCAACCGTGCTCGCATGCCTTCCTCCTCAACCCAACATCACAGAAAGAGTTCGTCTCAACCGAACTTGCTGAAAAGTTCCTCGTCTCATTGTATGCAGGCTTACTGTATCACCATGGCACCTAGCCCTGCCGACAGGCGTCCGTTGGGAAGAGTAAAAGAACATACCAGTAGTAAACAGCAGAGCGGCCTCCTCTAAAGATCAACCAGTTCTCGTGCGTCTCCTCAGCCGACGTGTGCATGAAAGGCTTTAAAACACAAAGATGGCCCATATGGCGTCCTCTGTGTTTTGTCTGACATCAGTCAGAAGATGACAGACGATGTGGGTGGGGTAGGAACACAAGGACAAACAGGAAACTACTAACTGCAGAGTGCTGACGCAGCAAGAATCACTGCCAGGGTTACGAGTCAGAATCACACCCACGGCGTGTTTTCACACTTTCATACTTAGCTAACTGGTAGTGTGTTGTTTTGTTTTTGCAGTGACATCTGCCCAGAGACTGTGAACGTACATGTAGACACAAACAGGGGCGGGGTGGTCCTCGGGGGTGGGGGTTAGCAGGATTAACCTGGTTGTTTTTCACAAGCTTCTGCCTCCGACTGAAGCAGCACAGACTGGAGATTATCCACCAGTCACAGGGGACAGGGATATTATTCAGCCAGGGAAGGGTGTGTGTGTGTGTGTGTGTGCGTGTGTGCGTGTGTGCGTGTGTGTGTGCGTGTGTGTTTAATGTGCTGTGTGGTGATTAGCACCTGACCACATTAATCCATGAAGAGTTCTTTCACCAAGGGGGGTGAGACCTGAAGTCTGTTCGGGCTGTTTATTTCAAGGTTACGAACTGGAACTTAGTTTAAAGTGCACCAAAACACTTATTAGGTTACTGGTGTTTCAGCTCAACCGCTGGTGTGTTTTTATGTATTGCAGAAGTGCTAACACAAAAAAAGGACCATTGGTTTTTGACAATTCTAGTATTATTTTTATATCTATTACTATTAAGATCATTTCTTTGGGTTATCGCTGGGGGTGTAACGGTATATGTAGTCATACCGTGACGGTTCGGTACAGACGTTTTGGACGGGTCCAGTGAACTGATGCCAAATACAATCACCTTTCCCAGTAAGGGCACACAACACATGGTCTTTGCATGCATTTTACAAATAACAAGCAGAGAAACTACCATCTAATCACTCTACATCAAAAAACACGGCTGGTTCAGATAAACATGCGTTAGCAAAAGCCTTCGTGTTTAATTCAAATCAGCTGTGTGAAAAATGAAACTTCAGATGCGGCTGACCACAGATAGCTGCAGCAGAGAAAGATGGGTCTATGGAAGGCAGTTGTATCATATAAGCAATGCTTTGAAAAATATGTCAGCAAGTCATTAGGATATTTGTTTATTATTTCTGATATCAGACACGATTTTCTTACACTAGCGCTCAACTAGTTATGAAGTTTGAGTGTTTCGCTTCTTTTTAAATATTGTCACATTAGATCTAACAAGGTTGAGTCAGGTCCTCTGGACGGATTCTTCTTGTTGAAACGTTTCATCTTTCATCCAAAAGATTCTTCAGTCTGAGGAGCTGCAACAAACTCAGTCTTATAAATAGCACCTTATAGTGGATCAACCAGTTTGCTGGTGACAGCCAGAACTAGCTGTTCACATGGTAAATGAGGACCGTCAGCCTAACGATTGATCGTTAGTGCTCTGATGGCTGCTTGCTATTCACAGAGGGCTGAGTGATTCTAGCAATAACAGCATTGTAAGAGGGGGACAGTTGGACACGGAGAATAAGCATAAAAGACAAAAAGTTTCAACAAAGAGGAATCCATCCAGAGGACCTGACTCGACCTTGTTACATTTATCCACCTGTATTATTGAGCAGCGTCAGGACACAGAAGATGAAACAGAAAGTGCAACTGTAATGAAACTGCCTGTGTTGTGACTGCAGTGGTCAGATCAAGTGATGACAGAGTTGGCAGTAAAGGCTCACTGTTGGTCTCTTGTCAGTCAGGTGCCCTTACGTACCTGTTGGGTCCATTATCAGACCACAGACCCACAGTGTGACCTTAGTCAAACTCCGTCAGTGCTGGTAATGTGTCCACGAGCTCTGTGACACAAACTTGGCCGCAGACAGACAACCAGAAACACCTCAAGTGAGGAAACAAACAAGAAAATCTGTAAAGTTCTAGTGGAACCGTAAAAGCAGAAATGACTAGTAATAAAAAAAAACCTGCATGAAATTGAATTTATTTGAAACAAGTTAAACCCTTATAGGGATGCACGATATTATCGGCATGTATCGTATCGGCCGATATTAGCGATAAAGTTAAATATCGGACATCGACCATTCCATCAAAATAACTCACCGATATAAAATACTTCTATTTTAAATTAATTTTTAATTTAAGAAACTGTCAAGTATATCCATTAATGCACTACTACTTATGCACTTTTCACTTGTCGCTTGTGAACAGGTTGAGTTTAGATTTGTGAACATTTACAAATTTGCACTGTTCGAGGGCTGTCATTGTGTTGGAGTAAATGTCGTGAATAAATTTGACAAATTAATAATTAAAATAATCCAAGTTGAAATGTTGCATCATTTTCAGCCCTTTTTTTGGCATCTGCATTTGGCAGCAGGCTAAAGTGACAAATATGCAGAATAATGTCGTGTTTTAATTCCACAGCAGAGAAAGATATGTAGTCTCTGTAAGTAGGTCTAGGAAAAAAAATATATCAGTATTTGTATCGATTATCGGCCAAATAAGTATTAACATATTGCCATATCGGCCAAAAATCCAATATTGTGCATCCCTATTGTTATCGATCAGCTTTAGGTTTGATCATTAACTCATTATTGCACCAGTTAATAAGCTCGTTTTCACTTTAGGCTGATCCTCTGTCTGGATTCAAATTTCTGAAAGCCAGTAAGTCTTTGCTTTGAGACTAGAGACTTTTCATGTGTTCATCAGGAATATGGTTTTCTAATAAAGGCTGGAGTCATGGCCATCTAAGTTTTTATATGTGATAAAAATGTGATTTTAAATGTACTCTAATTCCAAACTTTACTAGAAGCCATTGGGAGGAGGCTACCAGGAAACAAGGGATCCTCTTGGTTTACAGTTTTAGCTATGTGCTGTCCTAAAAATATTCAAGCTAAAGATCAAAGTTCATGCTCAATAATCCAGGTAAAAAATCCAACAAAGTTAAGTCAGGTCATGTGGACGGTTTCTTTTTGTTGAGATGTTTCGTATTTCATCCAAGGGACTTCGTCAGTCTGAGGAGCTACAACAAACTCAGTCCCACAAGCAGCACCTTCATATAGTGGGCCAACCAGTTTGATGGTGATAAGATGGTTTCTGGAGCCTACCCTCTCCCCTGTCGACTCCTCTGAGGCAGCCGTAGCCCAAGTTCAATTCAATGGCAGTGTTTGTTTCCTGTTGAGCAAATAAAAAAAATATTTTTGGACTTTGTAACACACATGGAGTTTGTTTGATCCTTATCATCCCACTCTCTTTTTGTTTCTCCACAGCGTTTGTTATTTACAACTTCCTGAGTCTGTGTTATGAGTATCTGGGAGGAGAGAGCGCCATCATGGCGGAGATCCGAGGGAAACCCATCGAGTAAGTTTACACCTGCGAAGGGTTTGTCTCTGAGCCTGTCGGACACGAGGCCGTATCTGCGTATGAAACCCTTAACATTCTTTGTTTTCCACTTCCAGTGCTGTCGTCACAGTTTGAGACTGCTGTGTGTGTCTCTTTAAGGTCCAGCTGTATGTACGGTACCTGCTGCCTGAGAGGAAAGGCCTACTCCATCGGGTTCCTGCGGTTCTGTAAGCAGGCCACGCTGCAGTTCTGTGTGGTCAAACCGCTCATGGCTGTTATCACCGTTATCCTGCAGGCCTTCGGCAAATATAAAGACGGAGACTTCAAGTGAGTGACTTCACATTAAGCAGTTGTGTGATTCAAAAGCTGGAATTAAGACTGTATTTATTAATGCAGGTGTTTTTAAAGCTTTTCCATTGTCTGAACTAGCTTGTCCTGATGAGTTGCAGGTGTGGAACATGATGTGGTAAATAATCCTGACTAACCCAGCCTCACTGACCCTGTGGTGATTTCTCTCCGTAGCGTTGCCAGCGGATACCTGTACGTGACCATCATCTACAACATCTCTGTCAGCTTGTCTCTGTACGCCCTGTTCCTCTTCTACTTCTCCACCAGGGACCTGCTCAGCCCCTACAGCCCCATGCTCAAGTTCCTGGTGGTCAAGTCCGTTATCTTCCTCTCTTTCTGGCAGGGTACGAAGACTTCACACATGTTGTCAAAAAGCATTAAATGGGATTCCCACACATTGTTGCTTTTAATGTGTTTCAGTAGTAATATTCATTTCCACATTGTAAATTGGGAAATTAGTAAAAATTGTGTTGAATTAATTAATTAACAAAACGTACAGCCAAGCACTATGGCCAGAGTTGCAGCAGAGTGATGTCACGTCATGAACCCTGACGTTAGTAAATCAAAGTCTCCAGCTTGAGATGAGCCCAATTATTTTCACTGAACTTCCTGTAAAACACGCTCATGCACATTTTCTGTCTAAAGTTTTACTCACGGTTGCTTGAAAATCTTGACGACTTATTATTGTGTGAATGTTTATGAAGCGTTCACTCTATTGTGATCCATTTTACTTCCGTACATTTTTTTGGTGCGATTCTCATCCCGCAATTTTTAAGCTATTTCAACAAATCATAAAACCTTCAGCTCTTTCACGACAATCCTGCTATGACTTTTGGTATTGGTGCAACTTTAGCTTTTTGAAATATTTATTTTTTTCTGCTATTTTTTTCTCATAGAAAATGAATTGAGCTCATTTTCCATCCTTCAAATTTTTAGATCTGTTTACAACATTTTGCTGCTCCTTTCACATTTTGTTCTGCTTCAGCTTCTTTGTGCAAATTAAAACCTTTTTCAGCTCATTTCAGTTCATTTCAGCTGTTTTTTCAGCTGTTTTGTGCTTCTTTCAGTTTCTTTCTGCAAACTACAACAATTTTGTGCTTCTTCTAACTCTGCTCATTTCAGCTTGTTATGCTCCTTTCATCTTATTTCTTAAAGTGTCTGCTTTTTCTACTATTTAGGCAACTATTTATCTGTTTTATGCTAATTTTAACTTTTTCAGCCAATTACACATTCTTGCACTCATTTAAACTTTTTTCAGCACAATTCAGCAAATGAGCTATCTCCACTTCCTTCTTGTGATTTCATCTTCTTTCTGCTTTTTTAGCTACTTTTCAGCTGATTTTTCTAATTTCGACTTTTTTCAGATAATTTCCACTTTTTTGTGCTTCTTTCAGCAAACATTCTTTCTGCTAATGTAAACTTGTTCTACCTTTTCAGACACTTTTTAAAAGGATTTTTAGCTAATTTCAGCTAGTATTTTCAAAAAATTTCATGTTTTTCATGGTAATTTTTGTTACTTTCAGCCTACTTAAATTCTTTTTGCTAATTTTAGCTTGTTATGCTGCGTTCAGCTTTTTATTGCTAGTTCAGCTTTTTTCCCCAATTTCATAAACTTTTTAGCTGTTTTGTGCTAAATTTAAGTTTTTCAGGTAATTCCAATTTTTTTTTTTAGCTAATTTCAGCTCTTTCCACTTCTGGTAGTTTAAGCATCTTTCTACCTTTTCAGCTACGTTTTAACAATTATTTTTTGCTAATTTCAGCTTTTTGAGCCGATTTCCTATTTTTTTATGCTCATTTGTGCTTATTTTAACCTAATTCAGCAAATGTGTGCTTTTTCTGCTAACTTAGACTTGTTTTTCCATTTCAGCTACATTTCAGCATGTTTTAGCAATTTTCGGCTGTTTTTCAGTAAGTTCTTCAGCAATAAGCAGTCACACTGCATTTTCACAGGAAATGCAATTTGTGTAGTTTTTAATAAAATCCTCATGTTACGTAATTAAACATGTCATCTGACAAACCATCAATAACACATTAGAAAACGGTGCTGCCTTCATGAGTCAGCAGAGCCTGTGCTGGGTGTGCTCTCAGTGAGCTTTGTCTCATTTGTGCTCAGGCATGTTGTTGGCCATCCTGGAGAAGTGCGGGGCCATCCCTCAGATTAACTCACTGGAAGTGTCAGTCGGCGAGGGCACGGTTGCCGCTGGTTACCAGAACTTCATCATCTGCATAGAGATGTTTTTTGCGGCGCTGGCCCTGCGACATGCTTTCACATACAGAGTGTACGTGGACAAAAGTTTGGACGCACGAGGTGAGAAGAGTAAATCATGCACCGTTTGTGAAACACATGACTTTACTACAAGTCATGGTTCTTCATTTTCTTTCTATTACCTGGTAGTTCCAGTTAGTGTTCTTTCTATAATTTCCCCTTTTGTTTTGTCTCTTCTCTTTTTGTTGTCCATGTATTGAAAATATTCTTCATTCGTCTTTTTCCTGTTTGATCTGTCGTCGTGTATGTCTTTCCTTCTCTGCTGCACCATAAAGGATCTCTTCCTACATATGGAGAGTTTGGTAGGTTTAATTAAGTACTTGTCACATTTACACTCCTGCCTTTGTGTGTGTGCGTCAAACCACTGATGGTCTACGTTTGGTTGATTCAGTTGTCTTTATGTGTGTATATATATATATATATATATATATATATATATATATATATATATATATATACTTTTTTTTAAACGTTAGTTTCTGTTTCAAACCCTCCAACTCTTGTTTCTTTTCCTGCCTCTTTTATACCCCTTCTGTTTAACTACAACATTTTCCTTTTACCTCAAGTTTCCTTCATTGGTTTATTGCTTTAAAAGTGCTGATGTTTAAATATTAAAGTTTCTTTATTACAATTTGGTCATTATTCTGCTGCTTTGTAAAAATAAACATAAAAGCATGCAGCTCAGTTGGCAATAGTGCTGTGATTTCTTTCAAAATTGAGGCTTACTTTCTAGTTTGTGTTTCAGTCTGCTTGCCTTGTTGAAAGTGCTGTCAACTTGTGATGTCGTTTCCACTTCCTGTCCTCTCAAACCCAGCCAGTCGACCCAGCAGTCAGCTTGTCCTGAACCTGGTTCTGCTAAAGGTTTTTCCTCTCCACTGTCTCCTTTGTGCTTGCTCAGGATGAGAGACTGTGACGAAGTGAAGATTCAACACATTCTACTGCTTCTGTAGATCGAGAACTTTTACTAATTGGCTTTTTTATGTAGGTGAATGTTCCAGTTCAGTGCCCTGAGACAACTTTGTTGTGACTCGGCGTTATATAAATAAACTGAATTGAATTGTCAGGGAGTGACACACACAGTTGTGATGTTATAATGGCAATCCTAATGAGCAACTGGCTGCAGCTTTAACATTTTTTTTAAACTCTCATCCAAGGCGGGTTGATTACAGTCTCCGTCCATCTGTCCATAAACTTTCTCTTGTCTCACCCATAGCTTCTGATCAGCTGTAGATAATTGAACAAAACTTCATAGACATGCATCATGTTGCATACACTTTTTATCACCCCAGCTCCAAGGTCAAGGTCACAAATC
Source organism: Nematolebias whitei (assembly GCF_014905685.2). NCBI lineage: Eukaryota > Metazoa > Chordata > Actinopteri > Cyprinodontiformes > Rivulidae > Nematolebias > Nematolebias whitei. Next base: position 20,384,738 of record NC_056514.1, on the reverse strand, counting down.
AAATTTAAAAAGTGTACAAGCTCTTTGCTCTTCCAGGCCGTTGCTATAGATATTCTGTCGATGGGCGTATCATGTGCCACATGCAGTACTCTTATTTCTTTTAATCTGGGTTTCATTTACTCGTATTTAAGGGCATTTATGAAGGGCAGATGTGGCTGAGTGGTTAGAGCAGTCGTCAGATTAGCTTTGCAGAGATCTAGCAGAGAGCTGTATGAATGAGGACACAGACTGTAAAGAGCTTTAAGTGTCTTTGTAAGATAGAAAGGTGATAAACAAGTACAGTCCATTTACTATTTACGTGGCTGACACACAGGATTCAGTGGGACTGCAGCTGAAAATGTTTCTCACAGTTCTGAGTCTCCAACAGTGTCGGCTCAGATCCTACATTTAGATTTTTACAACAGTAAGTCTCAAGTTTAGCTCTTTGGATGGGGGAAGTAGCTACAGTTGAAACCAGAAGTTTACATACACTATTTAAAAAGACACGTGCATTTTTTTCTCACTGTCCGACGTGAAATCAGAATAAACTTTTCCTGTTTTAGGTCCATTAGGATTACCAACATTTTTTTCTATTTTCAAAATACCAGAATAATGAGAGAGAGAATTTTTAAGGCAATTTTTACTACGTTCTTCAAAGACAAAAGTTTAAATACACTAAGATTACTATGCCTTTAAACAATTTGGGACATTTGTCATGTCTTTGGAAGCTTCTGATAGGTTCATTGATAACATGTGAGTCCATTAGAGACACACCTGTGGATGTAAAGGAACACCTGAAACACTCTGCTTCTTTGTGTAACATGGTGGGAAAGTCAAAATAAATCATCCGACATGTCAGGAAGAACTGTGGACTTGCACAAGTCTGGTTCATCCTTGGGTTCAATGTCCAGATGTTTGAAGGTGCCTCGTTCATCTGTACAAACAGTTATACACCAGTACAAACAAGATGGGAATGTCCAGCCATCATACGGCTCAGGAAGGAGACGGGTTCTGTGTCCCACAGATGAACGTGTTTTGGTCTGAAATGTGCAGATCAACCCAAGAACAAGAGAAAAGACCTGGTGAAGATGCTGGCTGAAGCTAAGACTCTGTCATCATCCACAGTGAAACTGTGTGGACATGAGCTGAAGGTCACTCTGCAGGAAGAAGACATGACTTCAAAAGAAACATAAAAACAGATCAATGTTTGTTGATGCACACAGGGACAAAGACCTGAACTTCTGGAGACATGTCCTGTGGTCTGAAGAAACTAAAACTGAACTGTTTGGAGGACAAACCCTGAGAACACCATCCAGACTGTGAAACACGGGGGTGGCAGCATCATGTTGTGGGGTTGTTTTGATTCAGGAGGGACTGGTGCACTTCACAGAATAGATGACATCATGAGGAGAGAACAATATGTGGAAATACTGAAGCAACATCTCAAGACATCAGCAGGAAGTTAAAGCTTGGGTCTTCAAATGGACCATGACCTGAAGCATACTGGCAAACTGGTTCCAGAGTGGCTCAAGGAAAACAAAGTCAATGTTTTGGAGTGGCCATCACAAAGACCTCCAAACATGGCCCAGTTCCACCAGTTCTGTCAGGAGGAACGGGACAAAATTCCTGCCAACTATTGTGAGAAGCTCGAGGAAGGAGATCCACAACGTTTGATCCAAGTCATGCAGTTCAAGAACAATCGTACCAAATACCATCCATCCATCCATCCATCCATTTTCTTTACCCGTTTATTCCATTTTGGGTCACGGGGGTCGCCAGTGCCCATGTCCAGCAATCACTGTGCGAGGGGCGGGGTACACCCAGGACGGGTCGCAAGTCCATCACAGAGACACATAGAGACAAACAACCATTCACTCTCTCACTCACACCTAGGGACAATTTAGAGTTACCAATCAGCCTAACATGCATGTTTTTGGTCTGTGGGAGGAAACCGGAGTACCCGGAGAAAACCCACGCATGCACGGAGAGAACATGCAAACTCCACCCAGAAAGGCCCCCGGACCGGGATTTGAACCAGGGACCTGCTCGCTGAGAGGCAGCAGCTCTACCAGTTGCCCACCAAATACTAATGAAGTGTATTTAAACTTCTGACTTTGAAGAAAGTAATAAAAATTGCTGTAAAAAATTCTCTCTCTCGTTATTCTGGCATTTTGTAAATAGAAACAATGTTTTTAATCCTAATTTATATAAAACTGGAAAAGTTTATTCTGATTTCACATCAGTGTGAAAAACGTCTTTTTAAATGGTGTATGTAAACTTCTGGTTTCAACAGTGGTTGGGACTCCATTTATCTTTCTTTGTTTCACCTCTTTCACCTCATTTTTGTACTCGATCACTCCTTTTTTACTGATTCTTTTCTCCACCAACATTCTTCCCTTTTTCCTCCGTAAAACACGACAAATCCATTCTTCCTCTATTTACCCTCCTTTTTTTTTTTTTTACAAGAAAACATCAAGATGATTTCTGTTGTGACTTGGCGCTTTATAAATAAACTGAATTGAAATGAAATTTTAAACCTTTACGTTTTCTGTGAGTGTTTCCTGATCCCATCCCTGTCTCAGTTTTTCCAGTCGTCTCTTGATGACTAACCTCCTCTCGTCCCTCTTCCTCCTCAGGTCGCTGCGCGCCGATGAAGAGCATTTCCAGCAGCCTAAAGGAGACCATGAGCCCTGGGGACATGGTCCAGGACGCCATCCACAACTTCTCCCCGGCCTACCAGCAGTACACCCAGCAAGCCACGCTGGAGCAAGGGGCGCCTCCTCCCGTCTCCCGCAGCCACGGTACCGTCGGTGCCCACGGAGACACCGAGAAAACTCTCCTGCTCAGTTCAGACGATGAGTTCTGACACGCTGGTACAGCAGCCGAAGCTTCTTCAGACTGCGTTTACCACAGAGTGGTACTTCACCCAACCAGTTCCCCTCAGAGTGAGACTGGTCCCAAACCCTGTGGTCTGCTGCATCAGCACGTCTGTCCCCACGTGACCCCAGCTTCTTATTTGGTGGGACCGCGCAGCACCCATGTGGTTGTGTAAACTGGGAAAGTTGGAGTCACGATCCAAGAATATAAATGTGACATCTGGGACGAAGGTTTTCTGTCTTTGTTTGGAGCTTATTTTTATAATCCAGAAGAGTCGTCTCTGTGGGAGATCATCCAGACGTATTGGTTTTGTGTTGTTCCGGTCCTGTTTAGTGTTTAAAGATAAAAACAAGGCATGTTCTAAAATTTAAGGTCAGAGTTTTAACGTTTATTCCATGAACAGAATTAAAATGTATTATCAAAGATTTTTAAACGTTTCAGACCTTTTTATTGTTGTAAACTTTCTGATCTTACAGATTCAGTGAAGCAGATGAATGTACTTTAAAGGGATATTCTGACCATTTCAATGTGAGGTTTGATGAAAAGTTGAAGTTGTGAACAATTAATATTTTATGATGGCTCATTGACAACCTCTGTTTGAGTTTAAGTGTCTGGGATTCTTGCTCATGAGTGATGGCAGGGTGGGGTGAGAAATAGACCAACGAATGGGCACAGCCTCGGGTCAGATTTGGTAGAAATGTCTTACCGGTAATGTATCTGCTGAATTATTGTGTGAATGAAGCATTCACACTTTTGTTCTATTGTTCTTTCGTACGTTTTTCAACGTGATTCTCATTTCACAATTTTTGTGTTATTTCAACAAATCATAAATCCAAACCTTCAGCTCTTTCAGGACAATCCTGCCTTGACTTTTGGTATTGGTGCAACTTTAGCTTTTGGAAATATTTAGCCTTTTCTACCATTTTTTTTTTCTCATAGAAAATGAATTGAGCTTATTTTCCATCCTTCAAATGTTTAGATCTGTTTACAACCTTATACTGCTCTTTTCACATTTTGTTCTGCTTCAGCTTCCTTGTGCAATTTTAAATGTTTTTTCAGCTAATTTCAGCTATTTTTCAGCTGTTTTGTGCTCCTTTCAGATTATTTCTTATAAATGCATTTTTGTGCTTCTTCTAGTTTCTTTCTGCCAATTTCAGCTTATTTCTGCAAGTTTCATTTTTTTCTGCTTTTTCAGCTACTATTTAGCTGCTTTATGCTAATTTTAGCTTTTTCCGCTAATTCCACATTTTTTGCGCTCATTGCAACGTTTTTTTAGCCTAATTCATTAAAAATGTGCTCTCTCCACTTCCTTCTGTTAATCTAAGCTTCTTTCTGAAAATTTAGCAGCTTTTCAGCTGTTGTTTTGCTAATGTCAGCTTTTTCCAGATAATTTCTCTTTTTTTGTGCTCATTTCTGCTTCTTTCAGCCTAATTGGGAAAATGTGTCCTTTCAGCTTTCTTCTGCTAATTTAAGCTTGTTCTACCATTTCAGCTGCCATTTTAGCTTTTTTTTTTTTTTGTAGCTAATTTAATCTGTTTTCAGATAAATTCAAGTTTTTCATGGTAATTTTTGCTACTTTGATCCTCAATGTATTATTGAGCTCGTTATGCTACTTTCAGATTTTTTTCTGCTATTTCAGCTACTATTTAGCTGTTTTATGCTAATTTTAGCTTTTGTGCTAATTCCGTTTTTTTTTTTTTTTCTTGTTGCTTATTTCAGCTTTTGCCACTTCCTTCTGGTAGTTTAAGCTTCTTTCTGCCTTTTCAGCTATTTTGTTGTTGTTGCTAATTTCAACTTTTTAGCTAATTTCCTAATTTGATGCTTTTTTTTTTCTAATTTATACCTAATTCGCCAAATATGTGTTTGTTCTTTCTTCTGCTAATTTAGGCTTCTTTCATTTCAGCTACAATTCAGCATGTTTTTGTTTAGCTTTTTTCATCTGTTTTTCAGCAAGTTCCTCAGCAATAAGCATTCACTCTGCATTTTGGCAGGAAATGCAAATTCTCTAGTTTATTATTATTTATCTTTATTTCACCAGGCAAATCCCATCGACATCACAGATCTTTTTTGCAAGAGAGGCCTGGGTCCTGAAGGCAGCCCAACAGACATGTTTGTTTGTTTTTACTATTTTCCATTGTTTTGAATATGGAAATAACCATATAATGCTAAACAGGTGGTTTTGGAAGTGGGTCTATAACTCCGATCATAAAATTTCATAGCAGTTCAAACAAACTATTATTCAAACGTTGACATTGAGGTGAATTTTTCATTTCGCAGGTATTTTTTTTTAAAATGTCGTGAGATTCTCTTCCACTTTGGTTTTGGCTGCATTTGGATTGTCATTAGCTTGTTGCTCCTATTGGACTGCTGGAGCTATCTATCTGCAACAGGTAAGATAGTGTTTAGGTTTTCACCAAAGAAAACATTCCAAAATGTCAGGGATGTTCCTTTAAAACTATTTTCAGTGTTGTAAATGTTGGTGATGCCATCATGGTGGGGTTTAACTGTCAAAACAAGACGTCACTCGCATGGATCAATACTGTTATTGATTACAGTGGAAACGGATAGAGGCAGAGCAGCTTATAGATTTTACATTTTACCCGCTCCAGTTAAAGGGAGGCGGCAGCAGAAACTGTTCAGGATTATTCTAGTTTCAGAGGGTTTCAGGTTGAGTTTGATCACCAGTGCAGGCTAAAATGAAGCTCGAGGGCCAACATTAAAACTTTGATCTAGTCCAGGGCCAATCAGCTACTATTTATTGAAAATAAATTATATAAACCTTGATATTCAGATGTAATGTCAAAATTATATAGAAATATAATTTATCTTTTCTGAAAGCTTATTGTGTAGAATTTAAAATAAACACAACTTATTGAATAAAGAATCATATGATCAAGATTAAAAACCACTCATCACCTGCATTACTGAAAGGTTCAAACTTAACTTTTAGGACCTAAAAGTTATTTAACTGCCATGAAACGTCTGCACTAAGTGTGCTCAGATTTTTAAAGCAAATTAAGAAGTGACACAGACCGCTCCTAATACACTTAAAACATTATCTTGTGGGCTGAATAAAACGTCAATGACCTTATTTGGCCCACGGGCCTTTAATTTAACACATGTTGCAGATTAAATGGAATAATGCGTGGTCAGCGCAGTACCTTATAACAGAACATAAACATTATCCTCCTAAATTCATCCTTTGTCATCTTAAAAACAGATTCTTCGCGTCTTACACATCGGCCTTGTGGCAGCTTCAGCTCAGCCATTCGGTACCAAAATAAGAGCAGTTGCACAGCTGCTCTGATTTCATTTTGACTTCAGCTTTGAATCATTTAGCAGCCTTATAAACCTGATGGGCAGCACTTATTGAACAACGTCTCAGACACGTCCATTGAAAAAGCTTTTCTGCTCCGTATTTATAACCTATTTATTGGGGATTGCCTAGTAAGCCAGCACATATTATTATCCACCTGACAAGGGTTTCCTAACTTTATATCTTGCTCTTCCGTCAACTTTAATGTGGCCAGAATTGCAGCGTGTACCCCAACAAATGTATATTAAAACGACCAGCGCGGCCCAGTGATGTGTGCTGTTACTTTTATTGGCGTTTTGAGTTACCATGGTGATGTAATTTGCAAACAAAGACACCATTTTTATTAGTAATTTTCATAGACTTGTTGCAAATCGTATATCCAAGATGGCCACCTTAACTAAAAAAGGGAAAATAATTTAAATCAGCCATTTTTGTAGATATTAAGCAGAAACTTGGTGTGGTAGTATAGCTGAGACCAGTGTCCAATAAATAATGAATTAAAAAAATTCAAGATGGCCACTAAATTTAAATTACTTTAACTCAGCTATTTTTACACACATAGAGCTGAAATTTGGTGTGGTTGTAGATGAGAATGTTCCCCATCACATACTGAATCCAAATCATTTCACCACTTGCTCTTGCCAAGGTCGAATGCATTTCCCCTCCTCTCCCTCTTTGCTTTGCTGCTCGTCTTATCTGTGAAACTGCTTCTGAGACTCTCTTGCATATTTTCCGAAACATAATTACGGACGTGATTTGATCAGTTGGTCCCTCAACACAGTGGATAACATTTCTTCAAAGAGAAAACGGGTTTTAGGTGAGCCGATTTGCCCTGTTGGCACACACGCAGCTGGATATCTTATCGACTTGGAAGACTTGATGATGTGTCTATCTCTGCTGCTATTTGTGGATTTTAAGGACACATTTATAATTGGATTCATGATAACTGGTTCCTGCTTTTTGGATTCGTCTGGTTCCTGGTCCAGCAACAATCAAAGAAGTCGTCGGCAGCAAATTTGGACCCGATCACGCTGCTTGCCTTTCTGATGGCTTGGTTCGTGCCTCGAGCACCCAGACTGAAATGCTTTTGGCAGAACGGATCAGATCTCGGGGATTATTCTCAGACACGGTCCATTGGTGTGGCCATGTAATTTGGACGTTTCTGAACTGTTTGGCCCAACACAGACTCAAAGTAGATGTCATTAAGTTCTGCCTGTCCCCAAAACAATCGTATTTATCTGAATTTGGCTCCCTGACTTGCCTTGCAGGCCACCTTATCTGAATTTGCCTGGAGGACATGTAATCTGACGCTCTCCCCACCCCAATTGACAAATTCCAACTGATCAACCAGGGGAAACCAGCTGATTAAACATTGCGTCATCATTTTAGGACTCTTGGATTCCCATAGGCGTTGTCCTTGGCCATTCCCCGACATCCCTTGAGAATGTTTACAGAGCTCACCAGAGGGAACTGGTTGATTATTACATCCTTATCAGAACTCTTACAGTGCCCTCGAGAGCGTCCTTCAACATTGTTCCCCGCTCTCGTCCCCCCCCCCGCGGAATGTCTACGTCACCATGTGCTTGTATGTGCGAGATGTTTTTTCAATATTAGAGTCTTCTCAACCCAGAAGAAAGAGTTTGATAGGATTTTTTTTTTGCCTCCAGTTCCTACATATGTCCAGTTTCACTACTTTTTGTCTGTCTAAACAGATCTAACTTGTAAATGAGTCTCAATGTGATTTATCCGTCTAAATAAAGGTTGAATTGAAAATCAAAAATCCAAGATGGCCACCATTGCTTTAAAAAAACAAAACTTTAACTCACTGATATTTTGCTGAAATTTGGTTTGGTGGTAGCTGAGTGAACTCCGACACATAATACTGTCAAATCAAAATTTTAAAAAGGCCGCCACCTGGCACTCCCCAGCAAAGTTTCCCCAGGAACTTTCTAGTTTATTTAAGTTGAACTGTTTGTTGGACATGATTGATAAAGAAAACCCTAAATATCAGCTGCATGGGGGAAAATGTTTCAACTCTTTCTTCTGTTCCAGCAGAAAACCCATTTTTGGTAGGTTTGGCTGTAATCTAACCACAGATGAGTTTTTATTTTTGCAGACGCACAGACGGAGTTCCTGAGTCATGAGTGCGTCACACTGAAAAGGCCATTTCTCTCCTTAGTCACAGCTCGAGTTAAACAGCAGAGGGCCTTGCCCACGCATGTGTTTTGAGCACGTTTTGTCGTTTTTTTTTTTGCATTTACATCAGGAAATGAATGAATTCTCCAGCGTCCCTCTGTTTAAGCCTGACCCAATTTTCGCTTTAAGGAGGGCGGACGTGTTTGGAGCTGCAGCCTATTTTTAGACGTTTTACAAGCCAGGTTATTTTTAGCAACAGTTGCAGGTGTTGTTTTAATTTAGCAAGATTCAAATACGTTTCAGTTTGACAGCCATGAACCCTTTCTGTGCTGCAGCTTCATTCAGCTTTTGGCTTCATGTTTTGAGTTGCTCACCATGTTTCAGTGTCAAATGGATCAACGAATAAAATAAATAAAGTTGGGGATGGGGTCCCATTATGAGTCACATCAAATTTGGGGTCCCGAGAAAATTTTCACAAGTTATTTTGGATAAAATGATTACTAACATTAATTTATTTGTAACAACTGTTGGAGATAAAACATGTTTTATGAATGAATTTAAAATACAGTAGTCCCTCACTACTTCCTGGTTTGTTCTTCGTGGACTCGCTCTATCGCGGTTTTTCAAAATAGGATTGGACACAATTGGCTAAATGATGGATGAGCCACACGATCAGCATATCATTTTTGAAATAAATCATTTAAAATGATTTAGCACCTGCTGCACTTGTGTGCAGCCCACAGCTGCAGGACAAGCTTCCTCCTGCTGCTGATCACCATGCAGAGCGGAGAAGTGGGCGTGGCCAAGAGCGCTGAAATCATGACATTCTGTGCACTTTTAGAGTTTAGAAACATTGTAAGTGTGGGAAGGGTTTAAAACACCTTTATATATAAACATTTTAAAATAAACTCCTGCTTATTATTTGTACTACTATTCCTACTTCGCTGTTTTTCACTTATCACGGGGCTTCAGGGTACGAAACCTCCGCGATAAACGAGGGTTACTGCAGTTCAGTAGTTTCACCTCGCTGGTTTTTAACTGGCCTGAGTGTAAAGTTCACACACGTTCAGGGATAGTTATCGTCACAACACCCCTGAAGTTCCAATCCACTCAACACAAACACCATTTTATGTACAATATGTACAACATTTATTTTAATTATTATTATATAAAATAGACAATGTACTTAAATTTTCCACAATAGAAAAAATACAGGTAATAAATACAAAGACCATATTCGTTTTGCAGGTATTACAAAACATCCAGCACGATTGGACAGACGTGAGACGATAAAATATCGAGAATAAATGCTTTTGCCACTAAGTTCATATGTAGCTCCATATCGGCCTCTTCTTCTCGGCAACAGTTATTGCGTTAGTCTAAACCAGGGGTGGGCAACATTTTTCCTCAGAGAGCCAAATATTTCAAGCAGTCGAAAGGCCTCATAGAGACAACGTATTTCAATCGTTTCTTGTTGTAGCATAGTTAGCATACGTAATAAAAACATCTCTCCAAAACTATTTTCAGGAATATAAGACATACTTTCTGTAAACTGGCTCCGGTGACAACATATTGTTAGCCTTAATATTAAAAAAAAAAAAAAAAAAGTTGTGTATAATTTTAGCTGTTAAGGTTCTGGCAACGCAACTTAAAAAAATTAACTTTTTAGGCTACCTTAATCCAAAAGTTTTTATGTACTTGTTCCAAGGAATTTAATTCAAATTTCCTTAAAATTTTGTTGTTGTTTTTTAGCAATATATTTAAAATTTATTTTTTCAGTTAGGAATATTGGGGGCCGGATGGAGCTTGTCCAAGGGCCACGTTTGGCCCCGGTGCCATACGTTGCCCACGTCTGGTCTAAACTCAAACATATTGCTAGCCCTAGTCTGTGGCCTGAACGTGAACCAACATCTCAAAAGGTCTTCGAGCGTATCAAACACCACCTGCCTGCACTTTCTCCCCCTCCTGCCTCGTCTACTTCCTTTTCACTTCATCAGTCCCTCCATCTCGTCCCATCCGTTCACTTCCTGTTTTCCTTTCTGCTAACTCAATAGTTTTGTTTTAAACAACTCGTCATAGAAAAATAAGTGTCCCTCCCAAGAATCCGTTCTGACAAGCTAGTACAAATATGGCAAAAAGTACTCAAAAACACACAAATAATCACACATCGATACAGCCACTGACTGAGTATTTCTACGCAGCTAATAATTAGCATTTTGTAATCTTTGTCGCAACACAACACAATAATTAGACGTGAGGATATCCCCCGACTAGTCGTAAGTACTTCTGGAAAACGTGTCCAACATCACAGCACTCGTTAGCATGTCTTTTCATAATATCTACCTTTAAATACAAATAAAATATAGAATATTTATATGTCTCTTATAAATGTCACTCAACATTTTCGTCTCTCTGCAGCACATACGGACATTACAAATAACACGAAACAGGAATGTATTCAGAGGATTTCTTTTTTTGCAGGGTACCAGATAAAGGTCTGCTTCGAAGGAAGTCTGATGAATACGTAGGAGCAGGAGCCGCGGCAGACTGGACCAAGGTTACTGCACAACGAGCGGCGTGAGGTCAGAGCTCTTGAAACGTGAACAACTTGACAATGAAAGTTGTGTGTGGACGTGAAAGACGGAGCGATTCGATTCTGGTTTAGTCTTTTCCCTTTGAGGTTCCTGTAGCTTAAGGCACTGCGCTGACGGAAGTAATGCGACTCTGTGGATGTAAGCGAGGTGAGCTCTGAATCACTCTGAACTTCAAACAAGAGCAGGTGGGTCTGTTTTTACCCTCAGAGTAATCAGTGATGAAGACAACAATAGAATCTACAGAAAATGTATTTCCTGCCAAAATGGATGAGAAACAGCTGAAATTAGTTAAAAAAAACATGCTGAAATGTAGCTGAAGTGGAAGAACAAGCCTAAATTAGCAGAAGCAGAAAGAACACGTTTGCTGAAAGAAGCAGAAATGAGCACAAAAATTTGGAAATTAGCAACAAAAAATGGCTGAAATGTAGCTGAAAAGAAAGAAGCTTAAATTACCAGAAGGAAGGGGGAAAAGCTGAAATGAGCTAAAAATGAGGAATTAGTTGAAAAAGCTAAAATTAGCATTAAAACAGCTCAATAGTAGCTGAAATAGTAGAAATAGCTTAAACTAGCATAACAAGCTGAAAATGGCAGAAAGAAGTTAATTAGGCTGAAAGAAGCAGAAATGAGCACAAAAATGGAAATGTGAAAAAAGCTGAAATAAGCAAAAAACAGATGAAAAGCAGCTAAAAAAGCAGAAAGAAGCTTAAATTACCAGAAGGAATCGGAGAGAGCACATTGTAGCTGAATTAGGCTGAAAAAAGTTGAAATGAGTGCAAAAAATTAGGAATTAGCTGAAAAAGCTAAAATTAGAATAAAAACAGCTAAATAATAGCTGAAATAACTGAAACTAGTAGAAATAAGCTGAAAGGAGAATAACATGCTGAAATTAGCAGAAAGAAATTAGAAGAAGCACAAAAATGTTGTGGTTAGCAGAAAGATCCTGAAAGGAGCATAAAACAGCTGAAAAAAAAACCCAGCTGGAAGTAGCTGAAAAAAAGTTAAAATTTGCCGAAGGAAGCTGAAAGAAGCTGAAGCAGGGCAAAATGTGAAAGGAGCAGTAAAATAGATCTGAAGATTTGAAGGATGTCAAATGAGCTCAATTCATTTTCTATGAGAAAAACATGGTAGAAAAGACTAAATATTTGAAAAAGCTAAAGTTGCACCAATACCAAAAGTCATAGCAGGATTGTCCTGAAAGAGCTGAAGGTTTTGATTTATGATTTGTTGAAATAGTTTGAAAACTGCGGGACGAGAATTGCACCGAAACCAATACGGAAGAAAAATGGATGACAATAGTGTGAATGCTTCATAAACGTTCACACTGTTATTACTCCACCTGCATGTAAGGAGACACAGAGGCTGTACTAATATCAGAAATGAGGAAGATCAGGCGCTGATGCCCCCCTGCTGTTAGCAGGACGTTGCCTTGGGGCCTTTCGGCAGCGCACCAGTGATGCACCAGCGTCACAGATGGATTTGCCGAGCGGTAAAGATGTGCAGTAACTTGGCTTCAGTCAGAGTCCACCTCGTTGCCGTCTGCCCCTCAGGTGGCTCGGTGAAGGAGCTCGACGCCTGGCTCACATTAAACCTTTCACAACTGCGAGTGCTAAAAATAAAAAATAAGCTCTTTCCGAGTCAGATTTAACTGCACAGGTCACACCTGTCTTGGATGACTTCTCAGGTGTTCCTAGTCCTTTTACAAAGAAACTAAACTAAGCTGTTGTTGCTAGGCAACCTTATACACCTTGCTGCAGTGAAGCGAGTTGCTGCTGCATATCGTAATGTGGAAAAGGCACAATGCAGATGACGAGTTTAGTATTTTCCTACTTATTTAGTCTTCCTGTTCTGCCTTTGTGCTGCGTGTGTGTATGTGTGTGTAGCATATCCATGTCTACATGTGTTGTATTTGCTTTACAGACCACCTATACACCCCGCCCCCAGTCTGGTTCTAGCAGCTCTTTAAGATGGGTCCTGTTCTCTCTGCGTTTGAGTTTGGGACGGACTCTTCACGATGGTGATGACCGAGGCCGTGTTGAGGCGTGGAGCCGTAGCCAGCAGACTGCCCCCTCCTGCTTCCAGACCCCGGGCGAACCTCTGCAGGGCAGCCAGGCGTGCCCCGAGACCCTCCAGCTCTTTCCTCATGCCGGCGTTCTCAGCACCGAGCCGCTCCACCTCCCTCTGCAGCTCCATCTTCTGCTGCTCCAGAGCCTCTCGCTGGGAGACGCGCTTGACCCGACAGCTGGCCGCGTAGCCGCGATTCTTTAAGGTGCGGCGGCGCTGCTTCAGCTTCTGGATGTCCTCCCGGGAGAGGCCGCGCAGGTGGAGGTTCAGCTCCCGCACGGACAGGGACATGAGCTCGCTGTCTGACAGGATGGGCACGTTCTCGCCACATTCCTGCTTCACCTGCAGAAGAGGTGGAGAGGAGTGAACTACAAGAAATTAACCAATGAATGTGCAAGAATATACAGTGGGCTTCAAAATATCCCCCTTTGGTAATCCGACTACTTTATTGCTTTACAACTTGGAATTTAAACAGATTTTTTTTTAATTATAAATAAAAAAATCTACTCAGAAGACTCCAGATAAATGTTGTTAAATGGGGAAAAAGTTGACATTTACCGTTTCTCCTTAAACTAGTGGAGTGCTGATAGTGGGGATAATAATTGGGACCAAATAAATAGAGACAAACTGCAATGACCACAGATGACTCTAGGCTAGATGTGTGGCTGCCATCTTGCTGGCTGCTCCTCCCATCACTCTGTACTGTTTACAAGCTCAAACCACATACCTGGTGTTAACACCTTGTGCTTCCTGCTGTATCATCAGTCTAAAGGTGCATAGAAATAGTCTTGTTTTACGTATGTGGAGTAGAGTTTTTGTGTTAATGTTGGTAATAGTTTATCTGCTTCAGTTCCTTTTTCCTGTGGTGTCCTGCAAGGCTCAATTCTTGGAACCCTTCTGTTTTCATTATATTTACTCCCCTTGGGGTCTATCCTGAGGAAACATGGTCTTTTGTTTCATTGCTATGCTGATGATTGTCAGATTTATCTGCCCTTAAAACCAAATAGCTCATGCACAATTCACCCTCTGTTAAAATGTCTTGACATTAAGACATGGATGGCTTCAAACTTTTTAAGTTTCAACGATCAGAAAACTGAAGTTGTGTCTAGATCTAGCTCTACTGTTGTCTCTGTTCCTGACTGTCTCGAGCCATATCTTAAGCAGTCTGTTATGAATCTCAGGATGGTTTTAGACTCTGACTTTAAGTTTAATAAACATATTAACTCTGTTCTACAAGAATGTTTCTTTCAGTTAAGGCAGATAGCTAAACTCAAGTCTGTGTCAACCAGATCTGACCTTGAAAAAATAGTTCACGCCTTCATTACTACCCGACTAGACTACTATAATGCTCTTTATGTTGGGGTCAGTCAGGTCACTCTTTCATGTCTCCAGCTCGTCCAAAATGCTGCAGCTCAGCTCTTATCAGGAACTCGTAGGTTTGAGCATAATTCACCAGTTTTGTCCTCCCTTCACTGGCTCTCTGTATGTATCAGAATTGATTTTAAGATTCTCCTGTTGACCTTTAAGTGTCTAAATGGCCTTGCACCCTCATACCTCTCTGACCTACTTCAACCATCTGTTCCTTCTCGGGCTCTGAGATCATCTGACCAGCTGCTTTTGGTTGTACCCAAAACCAGGTTGAAGCTCAGAGATCGGGCTTCTTCAGTCCTTGGCCCTAAACTTTGGAACAATCCTCAACATTAGACAGACCGCTTCACTCCCTGTTTTTAAATCTCTCCTAAAATCTCACCTGTTTTCACTGATGTTTAACACAGTGTGACTTGATTTACTTTTTCATTGTTTCTCATTGTTTATGTGTTTTCATGATTTTATTTTTGATGCTTTAAATTACATCTTAGTATTTTTAATTACTGCCTTGATCTTACTGTGAAGCACTTTGGTAACAGCTGCAGTTTTAAATGTGCTTTATAAATAAATTTGACTTGGCTTAAATAAACATATGTCATGCATATTGTGAAAATTGGAGATTAATATTCTGTAATGAGCGTCCCGATAAGTCTGAGCAAAGGTTAGGAGGGCCAAAAGGCTGTCCAGTGGTGCGCTTCTACTACTGTGCTGTGACGATTTTAGCTAGACTGGTACAAGACTGAACTTTTTCAGGATTGCTCCTGTTTCTGTAGTTAATTCAACTTAGACTGATACAATACTTGTTTTGTATAGTAAAGTGTACTATTTAAGACAATATATCCTGACAGCAGTGTGTTTTCAGTTAGATGGTAGATGTTCTTTAAAGTACAGGTTCTGATAGAACAATTAATGGTAAAGATTTGGCCATTTGGACGAATTTGTTTTTATTTTCCTAAAAGAATTATGGTCTGGCAGCACGGTGGTGCTGTTGGTAGAGCTGCCACCTCTCAGTGAGCAAGTCGCCCCAGTTCAAATCCTGGCCGGGACGTTCTCTCCGTGCTGCAAAAGTTTCCTCTGCATACTCCAGTTTCATCCCACAGACCAAAAACTTCATGTTAGACTGATTGGTAACTCTAAATTGTCTCTAGGTGTGAGTGAGAGTGAATGGTTTTGTCTCTATGTGTCTCTGTGATGGACTGGAGACCTGTCCAGGGTGTCCCCCACCTCTCGCACAGTGACAGCTGGATATGGGCACTGGTGACCCCCACTACCCAAAAAGGAAGAAGTAGCTAAAAGATAATGGATGGATGGAATTTATGGTCAGCTGCCATGTCAGAAATAACTAAGGACACCCCGTAGCACCTTCCAAGATGGTGGCACAATTTTAGCTGTGCCAGCATAATTTGTGCTGTGGTCAGCCATTCTGACGTAACTCCATTTCTGCACGCACTACTTTTTAGTTTTACATCTTAAGAAAGGTTTTTTTTTTTTTTTTTTAATAAGCTTTTTTCTTCATTTTAATTTAAACAATCTGAAGCACTTTATGTAAGTTATTACTTATAATTTAATCCCAGGGTGTAAAGCAACAAAATAAAAAATACCAAAGGGGTGGTATTTGTTGCAACTTGAAATAAATGTTATAGATACACATCAGTTTTTATTAAAGCTTCTGTTTGTAGTAGTCCAAAGTTGCAGAATGAGTTTTACCTTCAGGGCTTTGCTGTTTCTTTCTGTCGTCATGATCCAGTTGACTTGTGTTGTTTTTACAGAAAGCACCAGTTAAAACAAAAAATAAACACTCTGTAAAGAAAGAAAGAAAGAAAAACAGAAATGAGTTATGTTTTTGCACATGACACTTACCATTTGCTCACAAGACAACAAGTCATGCGCAGTCGAGAGAAGAGCCCACACATCTCTCCTCATTAACTCTGTGCCTTGATACGAGAGCAAAAGGAGTGTTAGAAAACATCTTTCTGTTTGCTGGAATCGTAAGGGGGAAGTTATCATGTGTCTGGCCTCTGGTTGCTCAAAGCAGGTGTCCTAACCAATTCACCCCCAACACTTCCTCCTTTCAACACCAACGGTTCTAAAGCGCTCCTTTACAAGGTCCAACACGCCCGGTGGCTTTTAGGGAATATCCAGACTCTTAAACAGCTTTGAATGTCTAATTTAAAAATTGGTTTTAACGAGTAAAGAACCACTCAACCCAGTTTGTAATGTTTTCCCCTTATTGTTCTGACAGATAGCATCAGGACCTCCCACACACCGTTTAAGGTCAGCTCACAGATATTGTAGCGTGGGATCAAAGTCTAACCTCTGAGTGGGCTAACTAAACTAAAACAATATCTCTTCTCCCCCGAGTCACGTCTTGGCGCCTTCAGTGCTGCGTTCAAGTGATTCAGCACAAAAAGGCAGTTTCAGCTTCAATGATCATCATAAGAGATGGTGGGACCACAAAAAGTGGCAACAAGCGGCATGTTGATGAAAAGACACACGGTTAATCAGGGTCAGCAAATTTCACTGGCATCATAAACATGGGTGTTTTCCCATGTTGCTTTGAGAAAAGCCTGTTAACTTTCTGAAGTACTGCAACTCTGGAGTTTCTCCTCAGAAAGTTAACAGGCTTTTCACTGACTCATGCTTTGGTTCTGATGTGCGGAGAAGAAAAACGTCACCAGGAAGTGATCCTGACTCTTATTCTGACATAAAAATAAAACCCAGAGCTACTCTGAGGATTTTGTTCTGTTCATTTGAGACAAGATGACTTCTTGCAGGAACCATTTTGGATTGAGAAACAGTTTGGTTATTAAAGGAACTCATCGTAAAGTCATGAAGACATATCAAATAACAGTTATAAAGTAAGAAACGTGCTATTTTTTTCCTCTTGAGTGCTTAAATCAAAAACTTGTGACCAAAGTTTGTGACCAGCTGCCATTCAGCACGTGTTTGTTTGCCTACAGAAACAGCCGAAGTGACTGAAAACAGGGCAACAGTTGTGACATCTATGGAAGAGTTGTTTAAAATGACAAAGCCGGACAGTTTTTAGGTACTTGTACTTAGATTTGTTGGAATTTTTGTATGTAAAAAATGTGCTTTGTTTTGTAAAAAATGTGCTTTGTTTACACTGAGCGCATACCCACGTTTCAGAATCATGTATCAACATACATGGAAAAATACTGAACCGTTTAAAACGACTTAATTTTATTTAGTGCATAATAACCTTAATGTTTGATGTCATAGTTTGCACCGAGTACTGTAGTTTTAACTCAATTTTATCTCCCTTGTCTTTCCAAACTTTCAATTCTAGTTTTGACATTCATCACTTCATCTAAACGTTTACTTAGTTGAAATGTTTTTGGACCAGAATAACTTATTCATATTTAAAATAGGGTAGTTTATCACCTGCTTTAGGATTAGAGAGCCGAGCATCTCTTTGTTTTGACTTAAAACTTCTCACGTGACTCAGAAACTATCAGTAACATATTGACAATAAAAATTATACCTGCATATAACACGACATAACAGTTTTAGTCGCATACTTGGACAAAGGTCTTTGAAAATTACAACAGAAAACATGAAGACTGAATGAAATGTTTTATGCCTCTAAGGTTTTGGTTGTCTCAGTTCACGTCTGCTTCAGTTTGGAGTCTCATTTTTATAAAAACTACCCTCACTTTGAAGCAGCTGTCATTGCGTTTTTAATAATCCTCATCTGCAGACATCTGAGGTTCTTCTGCAGCTCTTTTGAGTTATGTTTTGTTACATTTTTTAAGTAACTTGTAATCCTCTGTAATGTCCCTGTTGACTTCAGGGACCGGCCCCTGACCAGGAAACCTCAGACTCCTCCGGCCTCCTCCTCCCCCGGGTCTGAGCCTGCCAGGCCCGGTCGGAATCCTCATGCTTCAGCGGTGAGCAAACCTAAGCTAAACAAAACCTTTCTTCATAGACCCGTCAAGCTGTTGTAGATAAGATGGGTTTCCAGAAAGGCGTAGGAAGAAGTCAGTAGTTCGTCCACCCTGCCCGGCAGACGGGCTGTAAACCCGCTGTTTCGTAAAGTCATGGTGATTCAGCAATAAAACCTCTGCTTAGCTCCGCCAACACTGACAGCGACAACAGACCCACAGAACAACACAAAAACAGCACGGTTTCCTTCCAAACAACTCACCACATTCGAGCCTTTGCTTCCCTAAAAGCCACCACTTTGTTGGATTAAAGCAAAGTTAAGCAACACCGGCGGGGGCGAGCAACAAGTGAACGCACCACGACAGTCCTGATAAACGCGCCTATTCTTTAAAAATATAATATCTACTGATTGTATAATTAACACTTGGGTCACGAACACGCGTGGTTTTATTAAAATACACATTTCGTCTCTTTTTAAAAGGCGACATATTAATCGGAGACGAGCTAAGGACAGAAAACGCTGCCGCTGTAGTAAACAGCCGTCACAACTGTGCTTCCGACGGCTATTTACATTTTAAATAAGCCCCCAAAACGCCCTAAAACATATAGGTACGCTATATAAGTAAGTGGGCTATTTAAATGTCAAAGAACACGCGGGTAAAGATAAAAAGATGGCCATACACGTCTACATATGTTAGTAAATGTTAACTGTTAGCAGCTAGCATGAACGAGCTATCGGGGGATTAAAGTAAACAGCTGCCTGTTCTCTCGGCTGCCCGGGCGCCTCGTTCCTCCAGTGTTCGGCTATTACCGCTGAATTACAGCGTAACGACTCAATGTATGTTTAAAAAAGGAAAACAAAGAACAAGACAGAATTTACCTGTTGGTTCGACGCGTCTCCGGCGACAAAATGTCAGTCCGCCTTTTCCCGGAATTACTGTTGCCCTCTGAGGTTGGATTCTTTCATTCATAAAAAACACAAGCGACAATGACGTCAGGCCGAAAAAATGTGGGGCGGGGCTAGTGATCGCCCCACCCACCTCCCCCCCGGCTTTACTCTGGGAGGATGTAAACAAGGAATCCCAGAACTTTTCCAGAACCGCCCTCCGTGTTCCCAGCAGCAGGAACGCGCCAGGATGAAGATAAAAGCGCACGGAAAGGCGTTGGAGTTTACAAGCGGCCGTTTTAGGACAAGGACACGCCCTTAAACTGTGTTTAGTTTGTTTTCAATTTGTTGAACACACATTCTAAGTCTAAGGCCTCGTGCTTTCAGAGCTTAGGTTTAATTTTTTCTCACATTTTAACCCATTCAAAGATTACCATACATTTTACGCAGTTTAATAAAAGAAAAATACTTACATATCGTAGTCCTGCTATGGTTAAAGTTGTCCTCTGAGGACTTTTGCTCACTGCACAAAACTGTGCATCATGAAGACAAAGGTCACATCAGCTCCAAAAACCTGTGGCTGGAGGATTTAATCATGGGGGCTTTCAGTTAGTTATCCCCTCAAAATCTCAGCTGTGTTAAGACTGTTTAGTTGTTATTTCAAGTTTCAGCTTTATTTGTGCCTTCAATTAAACAACCAGTGAGTTTGATTTAAATGGAAAATAAAAAAGAGAAATGGAATCTTCAGGCTGACACACTCTGCCACTCAGTCAAAACATCAGAGATTCTTTATTATGTACACAGAGTCCCAGTTACATCCAACAATAAAATGTAAAAGAAAAACAACAATAACATCTAAGATATGAACTAAGAAAAACATCAACTAAATATACACTAAGCACTAATATCTTAAAAGCATTATGTCCAACAGCAGTACGAACATGAGCATGAGTCTGTGTGAGCAGATGAGCACGCATGAACACATCAACATGAAACAGATCAGCAGCAACATGATGTGATTTTTCACAGTGATTATTCTGATTAGAGATTCATGAGTCTAACAGCTTCAGGGTAGAAGCTGTTCCTCAGTCTAGTGTTGTAATGCTCCTCAACCTGAGAGGAGCAGGGCAAAAAGTGTGTGCTGGGTGAGTGGGGTCCTTCATGATGCAGGTGACTCTCTTCCTGCATCTGGAGTTGAATAAAGTGAATAATAAACTGAACTGAATAGAACTGAACATAATAATGATGATGAGATGATTGTGGATTTCAGGAAAGCCACAGCCCCTCTGCCCCCCCCACCCCCCTCACCTGTAATGATACCCCCACCACCACTGCGAACTCTTATCGGTTCCTCGGCACCACCATCACCCAGGACCTGAAGTGGGAGCCGACCATCAGCTCCCTCATCAAGAAGGCCCAGCAGAGACTGTACTTCCTGCGACAGCTGAAGAAGGCCAAGCTGCCGGCCAAGCTGATGGTGCAGTTCTACACGGCCATCATCGAGTCCATCCTCAGCTCCTCCATCACGGTGGGTACGCCGGGGCCACTGCCAGGGACAGACTCAGACTGCAGCGCGTTGTGCGCTCAGCTGAGAAGGTGATCGGCTGCAGCCTTCCATCCCTCCACGACCTGTACGTCTCCAGGACTGTGAGGCGAGCAGGTCGGATCACAGCTGACCCTGCTCACCCTGCACACGGACTGTTTGAACCACTCCCCTCAGGCAGGAGGCTTCGGTCCATTCGGACCAGACCCTCCCGCCATAAGAACAGTTTCTTCCCCTCTGCTGTTGGACTCCTGAACACTCATAATGCTACCTCATAATTTCTGCTTTGGTCACATTACATCTGTATTATAATTGAATACTCCATCTGTACTGTTTTCTAAGATTTTTTTATTGTTTTCTATTGTATGGGTGTACACATGGTTATGTTATGTTTTAATTTTTACTTTATTTATGGGTGTACACAGGTTTTATGTAATGTTTTCATTTTTACTTTATTTTACTTTATTACTATTCACACCTTTATGTCGAAGCAAATTCCTAGTTTGTGAACCTCGTTCATTTACATGGCAATAATAAACTGATTCTGATTCTGAATAAGTAAAGAAACTAATATCACATTTTAAAAAAGGCACATTTGCATTAATTTCTAATGCTTTACTCTCTATTAACAACCTTTTCTTGTATATATATACATGCATACATACATATATATATATATATATATATATATATATATA